>NW_028145558.1:1537500-1665672 GCF_977016875.1 Pavona decussata | reverse complement strand
TTCCATTAGAATCAAGAGAAACAAAGTGAAGGAAATCACTTCCTGCGAATAGAGCTGAGGCGAGTTCCCTGTCAGTGTTTAGCAATGCGCAACTCTAATGCAACTCTACCGCGCATTAAGGCAAAGACAAAGTCTCTATCAGCTACTATATCCAAAAGCTAAATGTTATTCAGTCCTTGTCCGCCGGAAAAACCATTTTGAAGATCGCTTTATTCCTTTTGTTGATAAATGCTGCTTTAAACTCACTATTCTTAAAAAAAATGCATTAATTATCATTAATTAAGTGTGGTGACCCCTCTTTTTATTCCAGTTTTAGGCCAATGCATATAGGTTAGTCACTTGACAAAATTTCAGCAAAATCGTTTTGTGAATTTCATTTCTGAAGAATGTCCTAAAAGTGGAACATTTCCAATACAATATGACTAGCGCTGCTGTATCGTCTTTGCCGGTAAGCTTGCTCTAACGATACACATTGTTAGCCTTTGTACTGATTCGCCCATTTTTTTTTTCCATTTCTTGGAGAAAATGTAAGATAAAGAGAACGTTTGTATGGACAGGTGTTTGAACAGTAAAACTACGTCAAGGCATGAATATATATGTTTTCGAGGCTTAGTTGTCAACTGCTTGAGTATAGAAAACGATTTACTTCAGTTCTATGTATACTTAGTTTCATATATACCCTATCTATACATTATTACAAGGATATAAACAGCTAGACAGCTATATTACTATCAATTTTATCTTGCACTTCTGTTATAGCGGAGATCCCAGCGTGCGTGCGGAGCCCCATAGCTAAGAGAATTTGGTAACCCGTGAATTCGAGAAATTTTGGTTTGGTTATGACGTCACTTTTGTCCATCCGTACGCCCGTACGTACGACCGTAAGCAGCCACAGGAAAACTGAGATTTGTGAAGCCGTGCTGCGACCCGCGTTTGTTTGGCGGGAAGTTGCATCGCCAACTGCTTTAATTAAGAAAACAAAAAGATCTGTTGAAGAGAATAAAATACAAAGTCAATTTATGCGACCGACAGCGGGAGAAACAGCAAGACGTCTAGCGGCGGGAGAAACAAATCGACTGGCAGAATCTTGAAGTGAAACCATTTTACTCCGATCCTGCGTGACGAAACTTGGATTTTTGCTCTTTACGTGAAACGTTTCGCTCACTTGACGTTGTAAAACAAACGAAAAAAGTTAGCTATGGAATAAATAGGACTTGTTATTGTCCGGAGAGGCGAGTATATTCATGTAATTTTGTTGACAAAACTTTGCTGGTTTGCTCTCTTGCAAGATCTTGATTTCTTGCCCCTGATTTCTTGCAGTGTTAACACGCCGTTTAATTTAAGCTGAAGCTGCTAAATACCGCTAACTTCAGAGGAGTCTTTTGAGATCATTTTTTTTTCGGTGCATGTTGATTATTTCCCTGGGAGTTTTATTTTCTAATGGGGTGATTTTCCGCCTTTCCTTGCTTTAGAATTTGGGGTGATTTTCCGCCATTCCCAATTTCGCCGTTCCACCCTTCATCCATTTAGCGTCACCGGCAGCCGAACATTTTTACTCCGATCTGGCGCGCCGAAACGTTGGATTTTTCCTCTTGAAGTGGAGCGTTTCGGTCACTTAACGTTGTAAAACAACGAAAAAATCAGCAATGGAATAGAAGCACTGGTTATTCTCAGAAGAGGCGAGTATATTCGTGTGGTTTTGTTGACAAAACTTTGCTGGTTTGCTGTTTTGCAAGATATTGATTTCTTGCAGTGTTGACACGCAGTTTATAAGCTTATAAACTATAAAATAAGTTACTGCTAACTCCAGAGTAGTCTTTTGAGGTAATTTTATTGGTCCATGTTCATTATTTCCCTTGGAGTTATATTCTAATCTCGTCCAATTTTGCCTTCCATCAGTGGGAAAAAGAGCAAGGCGACTAGCGGCGGAAACGCCACATCATGAAGAGCGGTCGAAGAGAAATCATTTTTATACTCTGTTCCGACACGACGAAACGTTGGATTTTTCCTCTTGAAGTAAAACGTTTCGCTCACTTAACGTTTTTAAAAGAACGAAAAAATCAGTAATGGAACAAAAGGACTGTTTATTCTCCAAAGAGGCGAGTATATTTATATCTATTTATGTGACAGTATATTTTTGTTGACAAAACTTTGCCGTTTTGCAAGATATTGTTTTTCTTGCAGTGTTGACCATGCAACTCATTTAACTTATAGCTACTGCTAACTTTACAGCAGTCTTTTGAGCTCGTTTTTTCGGTCCATGTTTGTTATTTTCCTTGGAGTTTTATTTTCTAATCTCATCCCATTTTGCTTCATTTAAGAAATTTTATTCTCGGGTAAAATAGTCAGCCAAACAAACGTCTCGCTACACAGTGTCGTTGACATATTAAAACTTACAGTTTATATAAACTGACAAGTTTTTCTGGCATAAGCTTATATATTTCTAATTTTAGCATTTATTTGTGACAATCTTTACAGAGAACAAACACAAATACTTAAAATAATAGGGTATAACGGCAAAGATTTAGACGTGGGAGTATTTTAGACTGAGCTGAAATTATAAAGTCTTTTTAAACAATGTTATTAAGCGAGTGTAAAACTAGTGTGATTTCATTTCCATCAAAAACATGTCCCTTTGCTTCTTGTAGGTGACTGGTAATTAGCCCATTCTTTTCATTTTTCAACTTTTTCTCAGTGTGTGGAAGGGAGTGTTTTTTCAAGTAACTCAACTGAAGGGTCGAGTTCAAAACCACAAAGAGATTTTAAAACTCCAGATAGAAGTAAGGTCTAGTAACTCTTGCCAATAATATATTGGGTCTCGGTTTCGTCGCTTCTCGACGGTTGCTTGATTTCGCAAATCTAATTGGAGATCGAAATGGAGATGTTTTAAATTGTCTACGTATATTTTAACTAGCTCCTCAGAAACCACAAAGGTACACTGTTGAAGAAAAGTCTGTAATTTTTTTCACTGTGTTCAGCTTTCCTTCATTGAAGGATTTTTTTTTGCGCTCTAGGCATTAAGTCATCAACTGGTTGTGCTGTTCCATCTAAAGAAGAAGCCGGAGATTCAAAAACACTTTAATTTGTACGCGTACTTTAATTTTTCTTTATCCGAGAAAGGGCGTGGAATTCTGCCCATTGTGGAGCCAGCCAACCATTTTTACATGAAGTGCATTGCTGCTCTTTCTACACCTTGCAGGTGTTTTTGTCAAATTCCAGTTATAACTCTCCGACATCATAGTGATAGTCACAAATTTTAGAAAAATAATATAGCCGGGGACATGTTTTTCTAAACTTTTGGATGCTTTCATGTAATCATGATTAGCCGGGTCCTGTTAACAAAAGAACAAAAAAATAATGGCTGCTCCTCCCCCTCTGTTACAAATTCCCTTTAAAATGTAATCTGACAGAACAGGTGCATCGTCAGTGCGCAACGCTTTGTCATGAGCAACCGGCATTGTTGTTGTGACTCCACCATATAAATTTCTTGTTTCTAACTCTTTGAAAAACCTAACATTGTGCTTCATGAACAAATTATGATTCAAAGCATTGCTGATCTTTTTTTCAATATGTGCTTGAGGGAGTGTAGTTTTTATCCTCCTCAGCCAACACTAGATTGCATTAATTTGTTGTCTTAATCCCATATATGGGATTAGCATGGACACCAGGTGATCGGCATGATACATTTGTAATGTAGTGATCATGGGTACATTTGCCATATAAATTCCACATATGACATAACTATAGTTATCATTCATATTATATCAATATAACAGTTATATACATTGTATCTCAAAATGAAAGATAATGTGGTTATTACATGGGGAATCAGTCAAACATGTTATTCCCACATTATTGATGTCTTTAATTTTGTGTCCATATAAACACCATACTTGGAGTAAGTTGAAAGTACATGCTTGTTATAAAACCCATATTTTGATTTAATATACCCAGTTACTTTCCATATATGGGCCATATATGGCTCTCATTTTCCCCATATTATTACCATATCATTGGTTTGGTAAGGGCCTCTGGACATGCATTGCTCTCCATTCTTTATGTTTGTGATTTTCATAGTCAGCTAGTCACAGTTATCTTCTAAATTCCTTTGTGATCTGTTTTTTCATGGAATCTTAGAACATATGAATTCCCATTTTATAGAATTGCCATAGATAATGGCATCTCCAACTGTATAATTAGTCCTTTCAGCTTCCCCCTGGCCACTGTCTTTGTGTGCTCGATGAATCCTGATGCAGTAATTAGAGTTCCAAATTCTGGACAATTTGGCATCTCTGAACCTGACTTGACAACAGCATTATCTCAAAAAATTAGTAATTACTGCATCATAAATACTGTCCAAGCATGCAGTATTTATGATAAAGACCACATTAAAAAATGTTCGTTATTGGATTTCATCTCCAAAAGAATTGAATTTCAAAAAGAATCTATTGATGTCTTGTTACAATCAAATTTGTATGATGTGAAATTTTTTTTTTTTAAAAAAGGAGGTTATATGGGGCTAGATTGATGTAATGGCATGAATGGCTTCAATTGGCATGAATTAAGGAATATTAGAATGATTCCTTGGCAAAGCAAACAGCTATTTATATTATTTGGTTTACAGCATAACACCGCACTGTATTCTCTAGAGTCATGCAGTGAATATCTGAGCCTTATCCTTTTAATTTTTAGTAAAGGATTTTTGAAAGTGAAATTTATTAGTTAATTATAAGTTCGCAAATGTAATAAAATTTTAATACTCCAGAAATGCTTGTATCAGCCATTTTAGAGGAGGTTTTAAAGTTAAAAAGGGTGATAGAGGGAGTGGGCAAGGTATTTTACAATGGCTTACAGGATTTCTCATGAGGGGGTGCCAGAAAACAAATATTTAGAACATCATCAGGTGGGGGAGGGGGAGGGGGGCCTTTCAAAACATGAAAGGGAAAAAATAAAAATCATCATAGGCCCTCATCTGCATAAATTATGTACCCTCCCTCTGGATTGTTTTAGAATCTGCCACTGCCTTGGCACAAAAGCCACACACAGCGGGTGTAGCCTTTTCTGGTAGAGTTTAAGACCTGTTGTTTAAATTGTAACAAAAAAAGAAATTGATGTAAGCTTTTTATTTACCATCACAGATCCATACCTGTAGATGTGATGAAAACACTGTACGCCTCAAGATATCACTTTGTTCATGGACGTTCTTGTTGAAGCGGTTCATAAACTTGTAAATTATGCATTCTTGTGTGAACGTTTCTATGCACTTTCCCAATCGATAGATCCAGTTGTGTATTAAATTTCTTACCTTTTCGAAAATGTTTATGATGGCAGAAGCCAAATAGAATGAGCATCTCATTATTACTCAAAAGAAAATTCACTGAGTAAAGATTTGATTAGTTGGCCAGGTAGTGCTATTGCTCTAGCATGGTGAGCACAACAGAGATTGGCTACAGGATGCCTGGGCCTAGCTGTGTTTATAAGCAACAGAGCGCTGTACTCAATCATTCTTATAGCTATTCAATTGAGAGGAGAGGCCATGTTTAATGCAACCAAACCCTGGCTTCTGTTGATAACTGTGATTAAAGATAAAACATCAAACTTCCTATCAGCCATCCCTTTTTAATTAAAAGAAAACTTTAAAACTTGGTAGTGAGTAATGAATTATGAAATATGTACAGGTATTAATTTTTACAGTGCAATCTCAGTTATTTGAAACTCCCAATTCTTTGAACAAATTAATAGTTGTTTTAAATTCTCTTGGATTGCTTCAGTCAGATTTTTACCTCCTATTTTTGGACCAAAATTATGTTTCCCTTGGAGGTTAAAAACAATTATTGGTATTCCACTGTAGTGATTTACATATCATTATAACAAATGTTATACCCCAAGTCAATTGTTTTCTTTTACTTACTTTTGATCACCCTATAATAACTGTTTATTTTTCATGGGTTTTGTAACGTCAGTAACCAGTGCTACAGTTTTCTACACCTTATAACATAGTCTGGTTTACCTTTTTCAGAAACAATTAAGGAAAAACACTAATATTATTTTCCTTTTCCATTCTGTCCACTGGGTTTATGCAAACTCTTCTTTATTTGTATAAGAACAGTTTAATTAACCACTGATTTTTTTGAAGAATGAAGTAATAAAATGCTTTCAATTTGCAATATTTCAAGCAAAGTATTAGTTGTTCATCATTTTGTGAATTCAGAAGACGACTGTTATATGCACACGACTGTTATATGCACACTCAACTCTCTATACCTACATTCTCTTCTACCTACCATTTTTTTTTTCTTGGAAAAACCAGAGGATGAAAAGTAAAGTAAGGAATATTTTTAGACAATGCTTATTAAATGATACATGGTAGGTATCTTGCTGTGTAAAAATGAATGGGACTTCTCAGATGAGGTGCTATCCATAAGCTGGATTGAGTGATGAGGCTGCAGCAGTTTAGTGTTTAATGACTTCTTCAATTGGGATTTTGCTTTTAAGGACAGCAAGGTCTGTACCTAAATTGAGAAACCAGAGAATAAAATCTGCGGTGTAAATTTTGTGGTGATGGAAACCGTTAAATTTTCTTCTCAGTATTACCTCAGTAAGGAAATGTGATCCATGCAAGTTAAAGAAAAACTCTTTGATCTTGGCAGGGTTCAAACCCACTACCCCACCAAATGTACTCACTAGGGCAATGCAAAATTTATTAAGTGGTTTCCTTCACACACAGAAATTTACACTCCAGAGAAAATTCTCTGATTCCCCAGTTGCATCAGCACTGCACAGCACAAAATTTCATTCTTAATTGTTGTGTTTTTTTTTTTTTTACTTTACTCCAAGTGAATTCTCATGTAGCAAAGTGTAAAAAAACTGCTGGGGATAGCTGACCCCTTAACTGCATGATGGATTTTTTGGTAAAGATTTTGACAGGGACAGTTGAGGATTTAATTACCCAAGTGTTATTGTGCAGTTCCAGATAAAATCCACACCCACCCCACAGAAGGTCATTGGAAATTCCTAGGGGGAGGGGGGTCTTAAAAGTCAAAATTTTAGAAGCAAAGTATGAAGCTAAACTGGAATTTCCTAGGGGGAGCAGGGGTGCAAAACAAAAGACCTTCCGTGAGGGGAGTATGGATATTTTCTGGAACTGCACATTTGATTTTATGTCAAGCAATTTACTAACTTTAAAAACCAGCTACAGATGGCTAGGGACTGCAAAAACATTTTTTTTTTCTGTTGAATAAATTTATTGCATTCAACAATTACACCAAATGAACGCACTCCTTACACAGATTGGAGTCAACCTTGATTGCCATGAATGAAAGGATCTTGGGACATGTATATGGCACCCCCTGCAGATTTTGCAGGGGCAGATGATATCATCACCAACTTGGCAAAGGAGGGAGAACCTAAGGATTGAGGTCAACAAATGCACTCTCTAATCCAGTTTTGATCATTACTAGTTTTCATATACAGCTATTTCAATTAACGTTGTTGGATCAAAATAAAAAAGCTAAAAGACAAGACCACAATGTTTTGTGGGATTATTTTTATGAATAATTTCATCAAAATCATCCCTGCATGTGCAGGTCATTGTACTGCTAATTACAACCTATTGTTTTCTCTGAATTATTTATTCATTAAAATCCCACGTAAACTTTTGGTCTTGTCTTTTAGCTTAATTTATGCTTTGAACCGACAACGTTAGTTGAAGTGACTGTATATAAAGTAGCAAAAGGCACAAGTGATTGTCATGTTGACTTTGCAATATCAAGAATAAGAGCCAGACAATTATGCACAAGTCAACGAAAACCCTGACCCCCCCCCCCCCCCCCCCACCCCCCACCCCAAAACAAGGTGGGGATTACAAGGGAATAGTAGGGGATTTGATACAAAATCATGCCCGAGATGGTGGGGCATTGGAAGCGTTTAGTAGATTTAGCTGCCCCGAGGGGGTGGGGATTTGTGAACAGACTGCAATGTCAAAGAATTTTTTAAGATAAAACTAGTGAGCAGCACGTCTGCAAACTCTTACAGTTGTAAAACGACTTATTTTGTCCTACACGTTTCGTGTGACAAATGCACACTTCGTCAGGGAGTTTTACAATACAACATAAGTGACCTGTATATATACCTACATAAAAGACTAAAATAAATTTTACATTACGTAAAACCGCACCTATGCTAGCGGATTTACATGTAGGAAACAGGTAAAAAGGTGTGCAAAGTGTTACATATTTTGTGCTTGACATAATTTTGGGGCCCACAGTTTTAGCTAAAACTCCAGGGGTGGGGTATTAGGTAATGCTTTGAGTTTATGAAGGATCCCGAGGGGTGGGGATATTATTCAAGATTTGAGCAAGGTTTTTTCCAGATCCCCACCTTGTCCCGGGGTGGGGGGGGGGGGGGGTTCTTTGACTCATGCATTACTGCTGTGGTTTCCATGAACAAAACAGTATCACTTTGCACTCTCAAAACAAAAGGATTAATGTGATTGACAGGAAGTTATGAAAGGTTCATGTTTTTCCTATCCCTTCCAAAACAAATGGGAAAATTATACTGCATTCTTAGATAAGTTGAGAGCAAGAAAGACATCTTGACTCTTAAATCAATATCAAAGGCATGGAACTGAGCACCTAATTTGAGTTTATACATACAAAAACAAAAAAAAAACAACTTCATGTGTACAAGAATTGCTATCAACCTGGGAAAAACAAATTTAAAAAAAATGAGCTTTTTAATCTAATTTATTGAATTAATCAGCTACAAGTACAGTATTAGAAAATAGAAAAATGACCCAAAGTTAACTTGACTTGAAATATTTCTCCTGTATTCAAACATCTCCAATGTGCATCTCCCTCAAATAGAACCTGAACATAAAAAAAAAAAAAAATCACCCAATTTGAGTAGAAAACGATGAAATCTAAAATATTTTGTAAATCCCCATTAATGACTCGATTTTCAATTGGCCCGCAGTTTGAAACGATCTCTTAGTGTTGTGCATATTATGTTACCGACCACATCAATTCATATAACAACACTGGCCTACTATTGTCCGTATTAGCTTGCCATTTTAACATTATCTTGATTACAGATCAAAGATTTTTTTAGAAAATTGCTCTTCCTTCAGAAAAAAAAAAACACTTCAAACAGTTCAAAGATGTGCATCCATACATAAAGATTTGAAGTTATCTTACCTCCTTGATTGACAGAGCCGTCGGACCTTTCGCCTTCCACCGACACAGCAGAACCCCATCTACTTTTGACATTTATCAAACTAAAAATTTTCCTTCAGCCCAACAAATTTGCTGTAGAACGGAACATTTTTCACACAGTCACGCAGAAAAAATAACATGAGGCGTAGAAAAATTCGATCGCTTCCAAACTAGAAAACTTCTTCTTCTTCTTCAACTTAGCAAAGAGCAAAAGACAACTAAATTCGCCCCTTCCGCCGCCATGTTTGACGCGCTGGGGCTCTGGGGACGAGACTGGGGCACAAGCGCAAAGATCACCTCCTCCTCACCGCGGTGAAAGGAAAATTAAGGAAAAATGCCTTCTGTTACAACAAATCAGCATTAAATAATTTTGCCTTCTGTATGACATTATTATTTTTATTGTCGATGGGAAGTTTGCTTCATATGCACTAAAAATTTATATAACTGCAGAAAGAATGAGAAACTGGTAAGGTTACTACGCTCATACGAAAAGCAGATTTCTATAAATGCTATGAAAAAAATTGGAGCTCCGCTTTTAGGCTTGGCTAAATATATATATTAGTAATTAAACGTCAAAGTATGCTTTCTATGTTATGGCATTTTAAAGTAGACTGTAATGTTCATTTGTTGCGAACGTTAATCTCTATGAAATTAAACTCTGATCCACCTACGAAAATCATTCCTAAAACCTTCCGTAAGCCGACCAGAGCTCTCACCAGCCCCTTTAGTAAGAAACATCTTATATCGCGCGGAATTCCTAACATAAAAAAGGCGCACCGCTTTACGTGAGCAAACCGACTGAAAACTGATTCTTTGAAAAAACGTCCGACAAAATGAGGTTAGTTTTTAACAAAATATTTACCATTTAATAGAGTTTTCTTGTGCGAATCGAAGCTGCTTAGATATCAGTAAAATTGGAATAGACCATTTACGAGTTGCTCTGAACCTCACTATGAAAACGATGGTGAGTGCAAAGTTTTTGTTATGAAAATTGGTTTTCATTCATTTGAAAAAAAAACGAATAATTTTGATATGAAAAATTTGCACTTAGCCTCGCTTTCATAGTGAGGTTCACAGCAACTCGGAAAATGCCTATTTAATGGTGTTTTAAAACATGTGTTGGTCTATTTCCAATTGAATGCATAATAAAAACGATGACGTCAACGACGCAAAGCTCAGATTCAAAGATGGTCAACAAACTTGATCTTAACTGGTTTATACTGGACAGTAGTCAGCGTTTGGTGCAACTCCAATGGTTCGTGGTGATACTCTAAGCGGAACTAAAACAGAACGAGAGAAATAAAAGGTCCGTCAATGAAAAATCCTAATCATCCAGGTGAGGTGCTTTATTGATGTACTTCATTGATGTACTTTATTTTCCAGTTTTTGCGTATGCACTTCCCCTTGTTTATTGTTATTTATGTGTGTGCGTGTGTGTGTGAATGGTGAATCGTCTTCTTAGTTCTATGTTAACGTACGGTATTTGTAAATTTTTCTGCTTGGCCCAGCCACTTGGCTCGATTAGCTTACTATTTCTAAATAGCTGTGCTCTCTTCCTTAGTAATTTTTCTTTCTTGCATTATGTTAACACTATATAATTTCTGGGCACGCATAAAGATTGTTGTAGTTGTTGTTGCTGAGTATAGTCCTACCAAGGACTTTTTGAGGTAATTTAAAACAAGCAAGACTCGATTATTTTCTTTTGTCTACTGATTTAACCGGTCTAGTGGAGTCAATTCAAACCAATGCTGGCTATCGCACGGATCACTCGTTAGTAGTTATGAATATGATTTTTACACATCAGGAGAGGGGCAGAGGGTTCTGGAAATTCAATAATTCTCTACTGTCAGATCCGGCATATGTGAAACTTGTCAAAGATTGTATAAATGAGACTGTGGATGAATACAAAATTAATGGTGACATAGAAAATCCACAGCCCCATACTTTTTCCATTAATGACCAACTTTTGTTTGAAACACTTAAGCTTCAAATTCGGGGTAAAACTATTTCTTATGCAGCATGGAAGAAAAAAGAGCAAAATAAGACTGAAAATTTTCTAGAAAAGGAAATAAATTTTCTTCAGCAGAGTTTAAATGAATCTCCCTGTGAAACAACCAAAAGGAAACTCGCCCAAAAACAAAATGAGTTACAAGAACTGAGAGAGCATAAAATGCGTGGTATAGTTATAAGGTCAAAAGCTAATTGGATAACTAGGGGTGAAAAAAGCACTGTCTAAATACTTCTTGAATCTGGAGAAAAGACATTACACAAACAAATTAATTCCTAAGCTAGTTTTAGAGGATGCTACCGAAATCACAGACCAAAAAGATATAATTAGGGAGCAGGAGCGTTTTTATGAAAAGCTTTATACCTCCAGGAAAACTGAATTCAGGGCTGATCATTCTGCCACATTTTTCAATCAAGATAATATAAGGGTGAAGTTGACTCCTGAAGAAAAGGACTCTTGTGAGGGTAACATTTCTGCTAAAGAATGTTTAGATGCCCTAAAAGCTATGGGTGATGGAAAAAGTCCTGGGATGGACGGTTTTACCGTGGAATTTTATAAATTTTTTTGGAATGACCTCAGCCATTATTTAGTGCGTTCAATTAATTTCTCATATAGCATTGGCGAAATGTCGGTCACTCAGAGAAGTGCGCTTATAACTACCTTACCTAAACCAAATAAGACAAAGTTCTATCTGAAAAATTGGAGGCCGATATCTTTACTTGGAGTTGATTATAAAATAGCTTCAGCTGTTGTCGCAAATCGTATTAAGAAGGTTCTCCCATCCATCATTTCACACACCCAAAAAGGCTTTTTAAAAAACAGGTCTATGGCCGAAAACACAAGGCTAATTTATGATATTATAGATAAACTAAATTCTAACAACGAAGAGGGCTTACTGTTATTAATTGATTTTGAAAAAGCATTCGATTCGGTAGAATGGAACTTTCTTGACGGAGCCTTCAAGTTTTTTAATTTCGGAGTCCATAAGGCGGTGGGTTAAAACCTTTTACAAAAATATTAATAGCTCCATTTTATACAATGGTCATTGCTCCAATTCTTTTTCGGTCTCAAGAGGTGTTAGACAGGGAGACCCCCTGTCACCATACCTTTTTATTATTTGTGCTGAACTTCTCGCAGATGCAATAAAACAAAACGGTCAAATTAAGGGCATCACTGTTAATAATGAAGAATTTTTACTTGGACAGTATGCGGATGACACTTTTTTCCTTTTAGATGGAACTGAAACTTCACTCTCCCAATGCCTAGACACATTGGAGCTCTTTGGAGAGTGCTCAGGTCTGAAGGTGAATGTAGAAAAAACTAAGGCGGTATGGCTGGGTAGTAAGAGATTCTCGAAGGTCATATTACTTCCGGAGAAAAATTTAGCATGGGTATTTAATGAACCTTTTGACATCCTAGGGATAACGTTTTTTGTTGAAACCCAGCAAATAGTGGAGTACAATTACAAAATAAAGCTACAGGAGGTCAGAAAACTTTTAGACTCGTGGTCCTGGAGACTTTTGAGTATCATAGGCAAAATACAGGTAATTAAGTCTCTCGCAGTATCTAAATTTGTTCATCTCTTAACAACACTTCCTACTCCAAATGCCTTTTTTCTTAAAGAATTAGAAACACTCTTCTTCTCCTTTATCTGGGATGGAAAGAGTGATAAAATAGCAAGGAAAACAATCATTAATGATGTAGATGATGGGGGGTTGAAGATGACCGATATTCGATCATTTGCCAAGGCTCTGAAGATCTCCTGGGTTAAGAAAGTGTGGGACGTAAATTATCAGGCAGACTGGAAAAGGCTCCTGCTTTCCGATCACCTTTACTGGAATGATGTTTGGTTACTAAACAAAAGATCATTATCACGCCTGGCTTGCTCTTTTGGGACAAATACTTTCTGGAGGAATGTAGTTGAATCATGGGCAGATTATGTTCAGGAAACTGTAGAAGCCGGTGACCTTCTGTCACAGCCACTATGGAATAATGTCTTTATTAAGATAGAAAATAAACCTGTGTTTTATAAGTCGGGGTACAAAAAAAATTTACGTTACGTCAATGATCTTGTAGACGAATCCGGCATTTTTATGTCACCAACCAAATTGATTAATAAGTTTAGCCTAACTTGTACCTTTTTACAAGCTTATGGTATTATGTGCGCAATTCCAAGTTCATGGAAGTCAAAGATTAGAGAGTTTGGTAAACGGTTACCTGTGGTCAAATCCCAAAATATAGATAGGTTATTTAAGACAAAAAAGGTGACCAGCTTTACTTACGACGCTTTGCGAAAATCGGTTGCCATACAGCCAACTAAGGTGCAGCGTAAATGGAATAAATATCTACCATCTACTGTCGAGGATTGGTCTACCTATTACAGTATCCCTTTCTTATGCACGAGTGCTAGTAAGCTGAGAAGCTTTCAATATAGGATATTCCATAGAATTATTGCCACAAATCTATTGTTAATGAAAATGGGTATTAAGGATCACGATAATTGCTTTTTTGTGACAGTAAACCTGAAACCATAGAGCACCTTTTTTGGTACTGTGACCGGATATCCCACCTCTGGATCGCCCTCGCAAATTGGATCTGGTCGGTAACAGACATTGAAATAGAATTTTCTCTTGAATCTGTTCTCTTGGGCTATACAAACTGTATGCCTCATAAGAATGCGATTAATTGTATTATTTTAGTAGTCGTTTTTCATATACAAATGCAAAATGGAGGGACGTGAACCCGATTTCACTGGCGTACAGAGCTACGTTAAGTTTCATTACAATATTGAAAAATTTGCACGTGACTTTTCTCATCACGATAAAATTTTAAGTAAGTGGAAACCGATGAAAAAATTATTTTGTCAATAAATGATGTAATGTGCTGTAATGTAAGTAGAATAAGCATTGTACCGTATTTTAAGTTGAGTAAGTATTGTAATGTAAGTAATGTAAGTTGTATCTTGAAAGTAGAGTTATTGTAATGTTAGTGGTGTAAGAGATCTGGATTGTAAGTAATGTAGCAGTTTTTGTGTTTTGCAAATTAAAAAAAAAAAAAAGTGAGGTGACATTCACCGACGTTTCGACAACCTGAGCGGAAGAGCTCAGCGGAAGTCATCTTCAGAGTCAAGTAAATTGTGGAACGTTAGTAGATGGTATAAATGTCTGGTTGTTAACCTGATTGGTCAACGAAGTCGTGATGTTATTGGTCGTTTCACAGTTAAGCCGTGATGTTATTGGCTGTGACGACAGTAAAACGTGATTGGTGCGTTTCGATCCGTCTTTTGTAAGTCAAAACTCCGTTGGTCTGTTGTTACCAAAATTGTCACTTGTTTGTCTGTTTTTTTGATGTTATCAATAAGTCGTTTGAAAGGTGCAGGTGGTTGTAGGCAACGGCTGAGTGGCGTTTGTTCCCTCAGAAATTATATAGCATAAACTATCTGGAGTATTTCGTGGTAATAGCCAATCGAGTTGATTATTCTGCCTTTAAGGACGGTACCTACTATTGTTACTGCGCATACGTTCTGCGCATATCGTGATACTCGGCTTGCCTACTAATACAGGGATGTTTTTGCGCGGCTTAAAACTATTCGGGGAAAGCAGAACTTAGCAAGTGCTTGAGGTATCCAAAAAGAAAATTGGGGGTAACCGTGCATTTTCAGAGATAACAAAGCTTCAATTTGGATAAAAAAAAAACGCCATACATTGTTTTGTGTTTTACTGCTTTTTAGAGTAATTGCTTAATCATCTCTAAAAAATACATCCCTCTCACCCCCCCCCCCCCCCTCCCCCCATTTTCTTTTTGAATTATATAGCCCTTTCATAGATCTGCTTTTCCCGCATAGTCATACGCCGGGCAAAAATACTTCGGTATTAGTAGACACCGTCCTTAAGAAACAAATGATAATTTTAGATTTTCTTCTTACGAGTTTATTTATAACTTGTAACGTTGCATTATTTAGCTTCTGTTCGAATTTTGAATTATTATTGTGTTGTATTTTAGATGTAAGTTTTTGCGTGATTTATTAGTAAATTAGATAGACATTTTGTCTGACCCCTTGTTCGTCCTTCCGTCCGTCCATCCGTTCGTTTGTCCGTTCGATCGAAGCTTTATTTGTTCGTTCATTAATTTATTCTAACAATGCCCAGCTGTAAAGCAACCAATTACAGTTTAACCAAGCATCCTAGAGAAATAGAACGATAGCGAAACACGATAAACAACGGCGTTACATCAGGCATCCCTATGCCCCTTTAAGAAAAGGAAATATGGCACGTCTGCACGCAGGCTACAACAGCTTCGACAGCCTACAAACACAAATGCGATTGAAATTGAGGCAGTAAATAATTAACTTGAGATGACACATAAAATTTGCGCTTCATAAAAATTTTATATGTCTACTAAAATTTATGGAAAGAAGTGCTAATTTGATGCAAATCGGCGGCATGTTTATAGCAAGATCCAGTCTCGCCAGTTAAAGGCAGTTTTGGAGCCACTAAAGTTGGATTTATTCTCGTTATCAAGAAACGAGGTGGGTAACAATACTTTACTATAGTCCGAACACGAGGTAGAATGGTTTCTTTTATAAATACATCAGGCGTTTTAGGGGTAGGGTTTGCAGATGGTTTCATAAACTCCAATTAAGTTTGTAGCAAGTGTCGTTTCCTGGTGAATTTGCCTCGGGGCTCTTGAAAGGCTGAAACATTCAGACAAACCTGGCACGAGATTATTATTTTGTGCTTCTCTATTAACACTACTGCAGTAAAATTTAAGTCTACGAAGCTAACTGTTAGTGAGACCGGGACGACCTCTTAGTTGATGGGTGACTTAATTATAAATATCGTGGATAAATACCGATTTCAAATACTTGTCGAATTTTGCTCAAATAATGGAATACAATGAAAGATGTTGTATTTCACATCCCACGATTATGAAACAAAAGAATTAGCTTCCTTCCCAACGCAAGTCAAACCAATGACGTTCCCTACAATGCATGGTCGGTCGCTAACCACTGAGCTACAGCGGGATGTGGAAGGCTGGATCATTTAGTAAAATTTTAAATTAAACAAGGGAAGAATCATTTTACAAAAGCAATCGCCCAGCTCATCAGTAAGTCAGTTCTTTTACCCCAAGTAAAATAACTAAGAGAATAAAACAAATTATGAGTCAAAGTTCCTCTTTATTAAGGCAGATGGCTAAATGACAAAAGGTAAACTTATGTTTTTAGCTCGATTTTTAAACAACTTTTTTAAGCACCTGCCATCTTCAGTCGTTCCTTGTTTATACTAAAAAGGCACAATGTGGGAAAGTTCGGCGTGACTCGATTGATAGTTGTCCGATTAGGTGAAGCATTTTTATTTTAGATAAAACTATTCAGCAACGGTCAGAAAGATTTGGCTCCAAATGAGTCCGTTGAGAGTAAATGACGATGATTTCAAACACTTGTCGAATCACAAAGTGACGATTTTGCTCTATTAATGAAATATAAAGAAATATGTAGTATTCCACATGCCACGATTTTGAAACAAAAAATTATCTTCCTTCTCAACTTGAGTCAAACCCATCACGTTCCCTACAATGCATGGTCGGTCGCTAACAACTGATCTACAGGGTGACGTGGAAAGCTGGGTCATTTAGTACAAATTTATTTTAAGGAAAGAAAGAGTAATTTTTAGAAAAGCAATCGTTTAGCTCTCAGTTAACTCTGTTGTTTTGCCGCATGTCATTCAAGCAATTTATCTTTTGAATCTGAAAATACCCAACAATGCTCAGAAAGATTTGTAAAGGAGTCTGTATACCTTCCTGTTTAGTTATTATTTTTTAGTTTAGTGCACACTTCCTGTTTAGTTATTTGTATTTTTATCTGTTTACTGGTAAGTAATATCTCATTCTCGTTTAGTTTAGAGAAAAAACAAATCTTCCACGCCAAATATCGAGTGTGCGATGATTTGCGCGAACTTCAACGTCCTCGCCACCAAAACTTACAGACTGACGAAGAATAAAAACAACTACTAGTTGTTTTTATTCTTCGTCAGTCTGACAACCAATCAGATTCTTGCTTTCACCTTATGCCATATGATCTTTAGGAAGTTGATCTTATTGATGTCATCAGTGTAGGCAGTCTCCAAATTGCGTAAACATAGCATCGTTTTAATACGTTGCATAAAATGTGTCAAGTTTGATCGAAATTAATCTACATACGGCTGAAAGCTAAAAAAAATTAATTTCATGTGGACAAGACCATTATGGTTTATAAAATTTAACCCGTCAATTATTTTAAGAAAAAAACAAAACAAAGTAATTCACCGTATTCGTAGATGTTTACGATGGCAAGAACAAGCTAAACGAAGGCAGCCTTGGACATAGTTTGGCGTTCATCGTGTTATATATAGAGCATAATACCACCATAAATATCTTAGACGAAACAAGAAATTGAACACTTCTCCATACCAAAATTGAGACGTTTGGGAAGAGTTTGAGACTTCCAATTACATTTAAAGCAATCGTCTTTTTCTAGAGAATATATGTGGGACTGTTCAGCTGAAGGATTTAAATCTTTCTGAAAAAAAAAGGCTTCAAATCATCCTCATCCAATTAAATTTTAAGGAACCGTCTTTTCCTAGAGAATATTTGTTGGCATGTTCAGCTGAAGGACTCAACTCTTAATGGAAACAAGGCATAAAATCATCATTTTATTGACATTCATTGCGAACTCCTCGTCGCCGTTCAGCTTTCTGTTAATGACGATCCGGCGACGATTTACTGAGCGATCGATATCGATGCGATCAAATGCCTTTCGGAAAGTATGCCGGTACAAATTCAACGCAGAAAGTAAATTTATTGTTGATATTTTGTTGAAGAGTTACTGTTCAATAGGTTGGGAAAGTATGTCGGCCTTGCTGTGTTACAGAGAGACCATCATTGGCAAAATACCAAAAGAAGTTCCTCCTATTGGAAACTTTGTCTTTCATCGTTCAGGTGGAAGTTTTTATGCCCGGCTCATTTGAGAAACATTCAGGGTTTTTAACTTGTTTGTTTATGGTATTACTATGACCATATATGGACACTGGCATAGCCCATGTCTCCCAAAACATCTGCGAGTGACGTGTCTGAAATAGACACCGAATACAGGAAAAACACACCAAACCCAAAGTATGAATAATTAAAATAGATTTAATAGAAATGTAGTCTAGGAAATGAAAAATTAACAAACGGTTGAACATCTTTTATTCATTTTTTTTTTTTTCTTATCCTTAGCTTACAACAAAAAACGCGAGGACAAGAAACGTTTAAGTTTTATTGAAGCATGGCCGATAAAACTGCTGAGCATTCTTCTTCAAAAAAGTTGGAAAATGCGTGGACAGAAGTCTTTATCAGTGAATTCATTGTGATGGCTATAATCAACGTTTTCACTCTCGTCGCCTTTGCAAGAAATCGCCACTTACGCAAGCGCACTACGTATCTGATAATAAACCTGACTGTGGCTGATTTACTGGTGGGAGCGGTGTCGGGACCAGTGGGAGCATTCGATCGACATTTGGGTCATGGACATGGTTCCAGCTGGCAAACATTTATCATTGTAACCTCCAACCTCTTGTTTCCCCTGGCTTCTCAAGCCAATCTTTCGTTAATTTCTTTAGAGCGGTTGCACGCCACACTTTTCCCGTTTAGGCACTGTTTAATTGAGAAATGGCTTTACTTCAAAGTTATTATTGGCAGCTGGATGATAACTTTGTTTCTGGCATCCATGATGTCTGTTCTTGAAGAGCTCGATTTAGTTTTAATTTTGTATTCTTATGCATGTTACACTTTCCTTA
Source organism: Pavona decussata (assembly GCF_977016875.1). NCBI lineage: Eukaryota > Metazoa > Cnidaria > Anthozoa > Scleractinia > Agariciidae > Pavona > Pavona decussata. The sequence goes on along the minus strand of NW_028145558.1, from coordinate 1,646,638 downwards.
CCCTTCTTATCATAACTGTTTCTTATGCTATTATTGTCATAAAAGTCAGAAGTAACCCTCCTCCGCAGCATTTTAGTGCAGTTGCGTTAGAACGGAAATTGTCAGTAACCTTAAGCATAGTTACCGTCGTCTCTATCCTGAGTATTCTGCCTTTTTCTATTTGGATGGCAATTGCACAACACATATTCAAACAAATGCCCCTTGCAGCATTCATTCAAACTAGCCATACGTTAGCGTTGCTATATTATGCTAATTCTATAGTTAATCCATTGATATATGCCATAAGAATGCAAGAGTTTAGGAATGCGGTTAAGGAGCTTTGTAAGAGGACTGCAGCGACAAGGGGTGATCAACCCATTGAGCTTCATGCAATGTGATGCATGGGCACAGAGATAAAAAGCAATAACCAAAAAACAAAACCGGTTAAAAACAATCGAGATTTGGTTCCACCAGATACTTAAGTTACTTTATTTCAATACTTTGTGATGTAAGTTTTTAACAAGTGTTGTAAAGGATTTTCCTTTTATTGAATTAAATCAACTGTAAAGTGACTGTCTTTTCTTGGTACAAGTAAACTTTGAACTTTCAAGTTGCTGAACTCATGAACAGTACGATTGTAAACTAGTGGCTCAAAATATTTGTTCAGTGTGTTATTAGACAATCAATAGGAAGAGTTTCTAGAAGGTTTCATTAAAAAAAAGAACTATTGACTGTGTTGGTTTTGGTCTCTTCACTGTATACCCGATTGTAAGTGGTCGTCCACCGATTTAGTTTTTTGTTTGTTTTGTTTCACTGAACCTTTTTGAATTCCTGAGAGCCTTGGGAAGGGAAGGCGACAACTTCTGGGTAATTTCACAGGGTTTGAAATTCAATGATCCAACTGTGTGCAACTAAGCTATTACGGTGTGTGTGCTACATGAAGATGCCGTTAGGTGCTTACAGTGGTGAGGCTGTTGGAATTTCAATCAAAGGATAAGAGGTCAGCAGTGGTTCAAAGCTCATCACCGCATTGTAGCTAATAGCGGTCCATCTCTCTGGAACAGCCTACCCTGTAACCTTAGGCAGGCTGAATCACTTAATCAATTAAGCAACTACTTAATCTACATTTTAGGTAAGTTGAGACACGGCATTCAACGAAAGCAGGTCAAGTTTTCTTTAGGTTTTAGTATTATCGTTTAGGATGAGGATTTTTATATATTTATACATTTTGATGTTAATAGATTATCTTGTAGTTTTATGTTGTATCCACCTGATGAATTTTTTAACCGTGTGTAACTGAATATTGAACTGAATTGAATTGAAACTGAATTTTGTCAAGTTGTGTCATTTTCCCTCTCTCACCTAGGTGTATAAATGGGTGCTTGCTTGGGTAGCTGTGCAGGAGAGAAAGGGAGGGGTGGGAGGGGGGGAGAAGAGTCCCTGATAGACAGTTCCCAACTGCTAGAATAACACATTTCTCAACAGGAATGCCATGTTGTATTTGAGGAAATCAGAATTAACCAAATTGAGCAACACAATGCCACTATTTGTGATGCAGTAGACTGCAGAAATAGCAGAAATGTGCTATCTCTTGAATAAAGTCTTCTTTTTTTTACATTGTTTCATAAAAATTTTACCCATATCCCCCCCACTATGGAAGGATTGAAAACTCCAGTTTGGCCTCATATTTTCCTTTTCAAAACTCAAACTAAATGCCTTTTGAGGAACCTTCCCCCACCCCGTCAGACTTTTCAATGACCTTTTGAGGGGGTGGTAAACTGTATACTATGCATATTTCCTGGAACCACAAACTGAAGGAAAACTCCAGAATCTGACTTATTTAATACACAATAACTGATCCAGAAGACACAAAACTTTCTCAGGTCTCCCTAGTAAGAAAAGGGAAAAAGGGTGGAGGGAAGGGGGCTGATAAAGGGTTACTTTTCCTTTTACCTACATGTACATGGTGCTCCCTTCCATACACACCTTGAAAAGCATCTGATGAATTTATTCTCTTGTCTTCCATCTCTTTAAGTTCCTTCATTTCCTTGTCAACAAAGCCCTGGCTGATTTCAAAAGCAGCATTACCACACTTCAGGAAATTCTTGAATGCAAATTTGTCTATGTATTTCCCAGCAACTGTGCTTGGTAGATTGAATATGAGCTTGTGGAGAAGCTTTAAAAGGTTTTACACCTGCAAAGTGAATATCTGGGCATACAACCTGGGCAGTCAAGCATCAAATGTGAAAGTCCCAATATCTGAAAAATTAAAAATATATATATAACAGTGCTTAAACTTTTATAAGGCTCAGCTGTTCTACTGTGATAATAATATTGCACTATTAATCACATAAGAAACTACACCTTTACCTCTCATGTTTTGTACTAATTACCAACATCTGCATGGTCATAAAAAAGGGAAACTCTGCCATCTAGAAATTTTCGTACCACATACAATGTATCCATGCAGATTTTGGACCCTGGGTTGGGGTGCTCCCATAAAAAAAAGATGAGGAATTAAAGCTTATAAGTAATACACAAAACTTTGAAGAGTGAAATCTTTTTTTTAAACAATTTTCATTTGCCTCACATTACACATCACTTACAATACTGAACACTACTAACATTACCTAAAATACTCAAGCAAGCCCATGGGGGGGGGGGGGGGGATTTTGACTGTAATGACTTATAGGAAAAATATTATAAGAAATATAACTACTCTTAAATGTCTGAAATGATTATGATTATGATTATGATAATGGAAGCATTCTGCAAATAAGAGACATAAATATCTCTTATAAGCCTTATTTTTCTGAGCAGCAAAGCACAAGAAGTAAGTTTGTTATGTGCTTCACAGTCATGTTTCATGCTTCACATTGGTGTCTTAAGCCTTGTGTGGCTCAGGAGAAACAGCGAGCAAGGCTCAACAAGGCCTTTCATTTCCTGGCTACATCTCTCTCAGGGGTGAAAATGGGATAAGCCTTGTTTTAAGCAAAGTGAATAAATGATAAATGTTTTTCCTCATTCAGTGACAAAGGCACATTATTGATTGAATTACTAGTTTGGATATTCTTTTCCTGTAAGCTACAGCAGACTCATGGAAGCTAGGCCATTAAACTAGGTTTATACGTCAATCATCCTGCATATACTGCTTGGATTTGAATGTTGATGCATAGTACAGTACATGTGAAAGAGATGTCATGTTATTGTATAAGCCTATTGAATAAATGATGGATGACACATAGCATGTATTTTTTTTTTTGGTCACTGACATGGGCATACTCCAGAAAAAGAAAATGTAATATGGGCATTATCTGGTCCACAAGCCTCCAGCAGTTTAACAAACCTCAAAAAAGAAGAATCTTTTCTGACCTCATTGTTTACATTTTCTCTCATTAGCATATATGGTCATATATGAAACAGTACACTTAATGAACACATGGGACATAATAAACTAAAAGAACCTGTCACATCTAGTAATCAGGGTGTATGTGAAATACTCTACAAGAAATTTACTTTGAAAAACTATGAAAATTACAAAGAATACATGTATGACTGGGTCGCAAGAGCCAACACCAGCCATAAATTCTTTGTAAATTCTTGACACTTTTAAAGTTCCTTTCTAAACTTTTTAGCCAGTTCTAAGTTTGTCAAGCATGCTGACTTTCAATTAACAGAGTGCATTTATTTGTAACTTAGTTTTGTTGTTTATGTTAATGTATGCTAATGAGGGTGAACATGTAAATGAAGATCTTCCTGTTGCATCAACAGTTATGCCTTTAAAGTTGTCAATGTTTTCCTCCACTGTTTTTAATTATTAGCTTTCAGTAGCCTTCTGCCACAATCAATTCAAGAATGTCGGACACTTGAATCTTGGCCATAGCTTTGTAACAGTAAAACAATTGCGGCTGATAACAACTCATGCCTCAGCCTGCTTCCAAAACAATATTATTATATAGCACTCTTTTAAACAACTAGAAATAATTACTAATTTGAAAGTGTCAGAATTATTCTGACACTTTTAAATAAACTTTGATTTTGACGCTTTTAGCATTCTTGTCAAAAACCTTTTAACATGTATTTTAGTTCTTAATTTATGCATACTACTCCCTATATTTAAATTTCTTTTAGTTTTTTTTTTCACAGATCATATATTCGTATCTGTCGAAGGCAGCAGACAGGCTGCCGAACGGTTATGATCTTTTACAAATCATTAACCAGTAACTTTGTTAATGGGTAATTTCAAGATGCATTAAGTTCAGTACATGATGGGAACAGTATCTAAATCAGCTGCCTCTCTGGTGTCGCATAATGTGGTACACCCTGTCAAAATTAACAATGTTTGCTGTGCCACACTGATTAAGATTCCACTCTTTTGCCAGGGTAAGCACAGGAGTGGAGCAGTGTCTGGAACAGGCCTAAATCACCAGTATTATAACAGGGGCTTTCCCAAACCACAGAAAGGTTCGCTGTCAGAGTTCCTGATCCACAGAGAATGGCTAGAGATTAATATTATTAAAAGAGAGAATATTTATACTCACAACATGAATACCCTTAAAAAAGGCTGCTTCGCTTACGGTGATCAACCCCAAAAAACTGTCAATTGGCTGTCTCCAAGGCAACAAGGGTACTTTCCCTCTCCACAGAACACTTTCCCAAAATCATATAAGCTTACATGGATCAATGACATCTGCAATCGCGACGCCATTTTTCATATCTTCCTTGAAAATGTGGCCACGCTCTGGGAATCAACGATCGGTCAGTTTGTACAGTTTACTAATCTTTCACTTTTGTTATGATAATCCATAACGCTCCATTTCGCTTTGGGAATCTCTGCCCGGGATATGTTCAAAAGCTAGCATGGCGGCTTTCTTCTGTTGCAGAGCCGGCAGCGTTTTGCGGCCTTCAAACGCCTTTTTCTGCAATCTCCAGAAAGCAGCTAAAAGTTTAAGTTGAAGATGTCGTGACCCCCAGAGAAAAACATTTCGTCCTTAGCATTAGGCACCATCTTGAATGCAGATAAGGCACTGGTGCGAGTAACCTCGTCGTGAAGTTTGCTGCAAATACCGGAATGGAATAGAATGATGGGTTGAAACCATCAAAACCGGAATAGCGACTCGTTTAGAAGAACATGACACTTGACACTTGATCATTATTTCAAAATGAAAAAGTTCCCAGAAGGAATTACCAATCCTCTTTATACCCTAAAACCAACTGTGCTACAGGCCAAGTTTCACTAGTCTGTAGGATTACCCTTGACTATCCATATTGCTAATCATTGGTGTAAAGCGTTTTATTTGTAGAAAGTCAAGTGCAAATGTCACATTACAAAGGCTATAAGACTGAAAACACATCTACCCCGACTATTGACAATTGGTCCGCTCAAGTCGTGCGCTGCGACTGTTTTTTTGTCCAAAGTTGCCAATATAAAAACAACAAGTTGCGCAGTCTTTTTTTTTTTCCTTTCCTCTTTCTTTTTCCTCCTGTCTTGTTTCCTCCGCGCTTTTCTGTTCCTTCTCGTGCAATAAAAAGAGCTCAAGTTTTCATCGACCGCCTTTTCAAAAAAAGTCTGGTTGACATGTATTTCAACAAAACTGATAGAGCTAGTCCTAATCCTCCGTCAAATGAAATCAAATTGCACTCACGGGGAACTAGTCATGTGTCTGTTCTCGCCGTCTTTACTCAGCATGCGTTAGGTAAGAAACCCCTTTAAAAAAAAAAAGAAAAAAAAAGAAAAGAAACTCTCCGTAACACGGTACGGCTTCATTTTTTGTGCTCTCTTTGAAGGCAAATCGAGGACAATATGCTTTATGTTTTCCCTTGGGATTCAAAGAAAACGCTTGGTCACGTGACTCAACAATCCTCACTTGACTGGACCATTTTGAAAGACATTATTTACGAAATAAATAGAAGAAAACGACTGGAAAAACCACGAGACTAGCTGCTACACTCTAGGTGTAGTTTAAGTTGATATAAGAGAGCTTAAACAAACTTAACCTGCGATCAGGAGTTCATTTTTCGCGGGAGCGCGAAAGTTTGGCAGCGCGAGGGTCCCGACTGCCGACTCTCGCGCTTCCACACTTTCGCGCTCCCCCGAAAAAAAGAACAAACGCCTGATCGCAGGTTTTAAACAAACTTTCTTCAGTTGCAGTGCAATTTCCCTAGAGCTTATGATGACAAGAATATTAAATCAGTTGCCAGTTCTTCAATCACAAGCTGCTGACCAAAAAGAACGCTATAGCGCACTAGTAATCAGACTTGGCGCGCGCATTTAAAACTACGCTACGTCATAAAGGTAAACTTACTCGGAGTTTTCGGGAAACGTTGGAAAAGCGACTCAGAAAACTTTACAGCGTGATATATAAAGAAAGTGACAAGCAAAAAGCTAAGAAAATGGCTTCTGGCCGTCCATCAGGTTAGTAAGCAAACCTTAAGTAGTCATATGTTAAAGGATTTTCAGTTTGCGCATTAATTGGTGGATTTTCCTTGATCGCTCGCTTCCAACATTTCATTCGGATCCTGTCGGAATAAAAACTCCGCCATGCACTTTTTCGCTGCACTGTTCACCAACTTACAGTTTCCAAACATAACATTTCCGAAGTCATTAATCCTAGGGCGTTAACTGAGAATTTTAAAACACAGTAGGGACGCAATGTGTTCAGGAGTTATTTTGTGATAAGTGCAGAAAAACTACAACACTGCAACATTTGTTTTTGACTCCAATTCAATACATCCCATAACTTTTCACATGTTTTTAAAGAAAGACGGGTGTAGGAACTTCAAACGATATATTTTATGGAGTAATACACATTTATGGAAAGGTGCAAACAGTTTTTAGTTGTTTTCAAATGTTTATTTTTTACGCCTGCTATGGTTACGGTAGAGGTTAAGAAATCTTTTATTGCGTCATTCCAAGAATGCTTAGAACTTTAGAAGAGTCGCGCGCATCGAATTCCAAATGTCATTTAATTGACGTCATAACGGAGAATTACTCGAAGTTTTCAGAAAATGTTGATGAAACAAACGCATTGAATAAAAACACTAATCTTGTACTCAGATGTTTGGTTTATCCAATAGTTCTAGGAAGCCTATAGTTAATAAGCCCCCGGCTTCTATATAGGCTTCCTAGCCTTTAACACATTTAATATTGTAAATAGTCAAGTATGAATATTGTAATAGTAAGAATATTGTGTGTCGTCTATAATGTATTTATGTTGTATTTTTTTGTTAATGGCAAATAAATTGAATTGAATTGAATTGAATTGAATAATGTTCTCCAATCTGACTGGTCAATGAAAATGGCTCAATGCAAGTCGCGTCTTGTCGAGTCACCTATTTTCACGCCACTTTCCAAATCTTTCACTTTCGCACGGCAGAGCCAGAGCAAGCCTTACAAAAAAACTATCTTGACACTTCAGTCCTTCTGTGAAAGTGGTTTTTGTAAACTTTAAAGTTTCATTAAACTGCAACAGGTTCTTATGAAGGTAGCATATTTTAACAGCGTTGTGTAAAATTGTTGTGAAATTTTTGCTTTGTAATATGATGAGTGCAACTAAGTTGTACGCGTGTTATAGCGCGCGAACATTGTGTACAATTGTCAACAAAAAGTTAGCGGCGTTTTCTGGTAAACCCCGAACTTTTAAGTCATTCCATTGGTTATTCGAAAACTTTGAGTAATTGTTCGTAAGTCGATGATACAGAAGGAGGGGGGGGGGGGGGGGGGTTGAGAAGTGCATGCCAGTATTGGTGTTTTTCGGGAAACTCCAGAAAAGATGTAATATACCGATATTAATTGGCTTAAATCGCCTTCGTTTGCTACGTATCGGGAAGAAAGCTTGGGTGAGTCCATTATGTGACTCTAAAAGTAATAAAATCTGCTTTTATTTCAGATCAAAGAAATAATTTCTTCGAGATGGAGAACAAGTTGAATCGTCAGGAACATGAAAATCAGGTAAGTACATTATGATATATAAAATAGAAAAATAAGAAATGCAGACAAAATTTCTTCTTCACTTCCGTGAAGATTTCTCCAAAACGAAGAAATTAAATTTTCATCAGTAACTGAAATAAAGTAACTGCATTGCAATATATTGAATCGAAAAATGAGAGATCAAGACAAAAAGTTCTTCTTCATTTCGAAGAAAGTGTTTCTTTATTTCTAAGAAAATTTCTTTGAAACGAATAAGAAATTAAATTGTCGTCAGCAACAAAATTAAATAAGTACGTTGTGATATTAAAGAGAGATCTAACAATAAAGAGCAATGCCTGTAATGCTGAAGAAAATTCTATTTGAAATGTTTGAAGAAGAATTGAATTTCATAAGAAAATGTAATACTAAATTGCTCTAAGAGAGGCGGATATTTCACTACAAGATTTGAGAGCGATATGCTAAAAGAGATTCTAACGATACTGAAATGATAAAAACTTTATATCAAGACATGTTCATGACTCTTTGTAAAATTTAAGAGACAACTACTGAGTTGCAAGTCCAGATTTCCTTATTTTCATGGGATTTATTAAAAAATATTTTGAAACTGATAATTATTACACAGCGGAAGCTAACATAGAACACGCAGACATAAAGTATCCTTTGTTATTCATGAAATCGCCGATAGAATTGTTATTCAATCAGTCAGTCATTCATTTATTCGTTCGTTCGTTCGTTCATTCATTCTTTTTTCTTCTTTCTTCCTTTTTGTTTTAGAGGTTAAAAGAGAAACTAAAGTCTAGAGAAGATTACTTGAAAGTGGTAACCAGGGAAACGGAGTAAGCGGTTGTTGTTTTAAACATTTATTTTAATTAAAATATTTTACAATTGGATTTTTATACATATCCATCGGACAGACCACATACAGCCAACGGAAATAAAGCCTCTTTTCCTTCACTAAGCGTCTGTATTGTTAAAAGCTCTTCGAAGAGGCGATAGCAGAAATAAAATTATTTTCTTCCAACGAGTTCTTGCTAACTAGAAGAACGAAATAGGAAGTAACTGCCATTAAATATCCTTATTACTTTTAAATTCGTTGCAGTATGCAATACAAGCGGTTGACTGCAGCCAAGAAAAAAATTCAGGTTGCAAAAGAGAAGGCCCAGGTTTGTAATTTAGAGAGATAATAAGCTTGATTTTTCCTGTTAGAAAAATAATATACAAACAATGGGGGCTGGTAGAATGGTGTGAACTGAGTAAAATGGGGAAAATTATGAAATTAGGAGATGGAAAATGGCCGATAAAGCAAACTGGAGAGGGAACGGTAAAAACAAGAAAAGCAGGGGTAACTAAGGGACCAGAGTGGGTACAGGGGGAGAGGAGGAATGGAGGGATGAACAAAGGAACAGGGAAAAGGGCTACGATGATCTATGTGTTATTGTTTCTACGTACTGTCACATGCTGTCAAATGCCTTTCCATCTGTGCCTTTAGTTCCTATGGTAGGAACTGAAAAGGCAAATGGAAAGGTAAATGGGAGATTGGCGAAGTTATAAAATTCATGGCTTCGCACATTAACAACAACTTTAATAGCATCTTCGATAATACGTCATCGAAGACTGGAAACCAGGCTTAGATAGGGCATAGCTTTGGCTGGGTTGAGCTAAACAAAATGGATGGCCGGGTGCGGGATTCTAGGAATGAGATGTTCGGGAAAATGGATTAAATTAGTGGATCCCATTGTAGACGGATTTGTTTAGTGTATTTGACTTGTTTGTTGAGAATAGGATTTAAGACATTGAACAACGAAACAGTGATTAATCTGCGCCACGACAAACTCTTTTTGCTTGGTGTAAACGCTTTGCTTAAAACCACACCTGTTGCTTTGCCACAAAGGGAAACAGGAGATGAATCATGACTTTACAACCAGGGTATTCTCTCGCTGTCCAATCTAAAATCACTAGCCTAGTGATTTTAAGTGCATAGAATCGAAGAGGCAGAAGAGTCTCGACCGTTCGATCACTTTTTTGCCGTCGCGCGGAATCGAAACCTGGACGAAGACATAAACTTACATTAAATAAGTATCATATGTGGCGTAATTGGCCCTTTTTTTTCAAGGTAAATAATCCTAGAGATTGCATAGTGTCCACATTCGGGTATCGTTAATGCTGAGATGGGCTCTCAGTGTCCGCTTGAGGCACGGGTTATTCCTTGACGTCACCAAAAAAGATCTGACTCAGCAGATCGTTAACGATGCGTATAATTGCCTACGAAACATGAAAATGTATGCATTGCAAAAGTTCAAACAATAATTCATTTGTATAGACGGACCTGTCCTTAGATTCACAGTGGTCCTCTTAGCTTTTTTAAAGAAACAACCGGCTTCGACACCACCCTCCCACAGTAAGCCTGAACTGTCCCCACACTACCCTGTAAAGGTTCTGAATTGTCACTGTGAATAGTGTTGGGAACAGGGGGATAAAACATTTAGACGAAGAATAAGGGGAACAGTGGGATATTATGTTCACAGGGAAAAAAGGTACATACGGTAGGGCCAATTAAATAGAGAGAGTAGTAAGTGACGGGAGTCATGTGAGAAGGAGGACGAGATTATGGGACAGAAACAAAGAAGGGAATCAAGAGATTAGAAATCATATGAAAAGAACAAATGGAGATTACGGTTGAGAACAAAAAGAAAAGAGACAATGAGACAAGGGTTGTGGGATAGCGAAGTATAAACGGACTCAACGGATTAGGAATAAAAACAGGGTTAAAAATTGGCGTAGAGGAAAGGGGTATTGGGGTGGGATGGTAAACACTGTATGTGAGTTGATGAAGGATGGAATTAGCAAGGAAAGGAAATGTGAACCTTTCAGGAATGTACTCCAAACATGGTTAGTTCAGGGCTCTTGTTTATAACTGCATCTATCCATCGTCTGTCAACAGGGTGATTTAAAAATGCTGAGAGAAAGAAACATCGACTTCCACGGGTGAGTGTTCACTGAAACAATATAACAAAAAAATGTGACCTGATAACTTAGAGAGAGATAACAGGAGGAAATATAGCTATGGTGTGTTACTTTTATTTGAAAAAAAAAAGTTAAGTGTTATTTTATTACTTTGTGTTTCTTTCTAGGACACTTCAGGAGCTAAAAGGCGAAGGAAACAATATTGCTGAAGAAGAGGTAATTTCCCTAAATGTTAACAACAGAACTGAAAGCCCTCTTTTGCGTTTCTAACGAGCAAACTCTCGATTAATTTAAAACGATACAAAAGTATTCCTCTCTTTATCACGACCGTCACCATTACAGACAAAGTTGACAATGTCATCGTCGTCATCGTCATATTAATCATGACTACCAAATTTATACCAAAAAGGTTTTGAAATTGTTTTGAAAATGTAAATATATGAAACATATATTTGAACTGCGGATGAAAGATCAAACAGAAAAAAAAGATCCTCGCAGTTACTACGGAACTTAAGCAGTTGCGAAAAGAAAGCCTGAAAACCCATGCACTACACCAGCATTGCAGAGGTCATGGGTTCGAATCCCGTTCAAGCATGAATTTTTTTCAGGCTTTCTTTTCGCAACTGCTTAAGTTGCATAGTAACTGGGAGGATCTTTCTTCTATTAGAACTTACTCCATCACTAATAAGTCCTAGTTGAGTCAAGAACGACAATGAACTAAATAAAGCACATATAGCTTTTTATGTCATTGTCTTCCTGCAATAAAGAAGGAGTTAGAGAAAGATAACGGGAAGACACCAGTTATGGTTGGTTATTTTTCAATGAAAATGTAAAAGTGCAATTGTATCGCATTGTGCATCTTTAAAGGAAAGTTCAAGGGCTGATCACTTGATCACAAAGTCATCACTGTCATGTCATCATCATCATCATCATCATCATCATCATCATCATCATCATCATCATCATCATCATACTATTATGTCATATTAAAAAAAAATAGTAACAACTTTCATTTACCCTCGGCAGTTTTTATAGCACATACTATTATGTCATATTAAAAAAAATAGTAACAACTTTCATTTACCCTCGGCAGTTTTTATAGCACAAGTGCTAGTGGGGCCCGAGCATTAAAAATAATATGGTTAATACTAATAACCTCTTCTTTGTTTCAGAAAAAGAATGAAGTCAAAAGGTATGCACCATTTTTTTTTTTTTTTATTTCTGTTAGCTCTGATGTTTAGAATCACACACTGAAAATATTATGTGGCTTAGATTATATTAAGTATAGCAACACTGAAAAAGAACTTCATATTAAACTCAACTCTATGTTAATTATTTTATTTATGGCATTATTACTCCGAACCATCAGCTCTCTCGTTACTTGTTTATTTCTTTGTGTTACACGTTCACTCAGTGTACCTTTCAAAATGATCGCAGCAAAAAAAAAGAACGAATTTTCCAAACCCCTCGAAATGTTTATTTTTACATGTCAGTTAAATATTTTTTTTTAAAAAAGCGCCTTCTTAAAGTATGCACTTCTGTTTATCCGCAGGGATATTGAGAATTTGGTCCAAAAAATAGAAGAAAAGAAGCAAGAGGTACCTGATGATGTCATTTACGCTAAACTGTACTGTTATATTTTCTTTCTTTAAGTTTCATATTCAACTTTTCTTGAAACAAATTTAGTTCGTGAGGGTCTTCTGAGAATAAACCAAATGGTTGTTGATCAGATTAGATATAATATTGATCCAAAATAATAAACATTAGAAATGTGTTCCCATACACCCCATATCTCGAAGTGCTGGCCAATCAGAAGACTAATAGCATTTGCACAGAGTATATAAACGTATTGCAAAAAATATGATCCAAAACTTATATACAAAGAGACGTCTTTTTTGAAGGGTTTTAGGATAGTCATTTTAAAATAATTCTAGAGCAGATTGGTACACTGTTTATTTATCGTATTTTGGTTGTTTTTGTTATTTTAATATAGAGGGAAAAGCGAAAGGTCTCTTTAGATGAAGTGAACGAAAGTTTTCAGGTATGTTTAATTATATCACCCGATTGCTTTCGCTTTCCTCTGCTTCAAAGTAAAGTTGTTCCTTGTGTTTGTCTGTGCCAGAAAAGGCGTCTTCTCTTCCAGGTTAATTTCAAAGTTATCGGTTTTCCCTCTAAATAGACTCTTCACTACATTACTAAAATCGTTCAGCCAGTACTTCCCACCCTCAAAGCTTTTCTTCCTTTTTTCTTATTTTCTATTTTACTTGATCAACAGACCGTCCTGGAAACGAGGCAGCAGATGGAGAGGTAAAAATATTGAACAGCAAGTCATATTCTCTGGTTAATGATATATCTCTATTTGCACTACTTATAGGTGAATCCAAAACTTGACGTGCTATAGTATGGCTTGTTAATAAATTCAAATGGAAAAGACGAAATGGTGACCTTTTTAGGAGCATGGGGAATGACCTCAGGTTGAAATCTTGAAAACGGATCCATGTGGATAATATAAATACTGTTAGAAGCTTGTATCACTTGCAGGAATCGCTTTATCGATTCTCTTTTTTCCTTCTCTCGTTTTATATCTGTTTGTTAAGATTGCCTGAGTAATAGTTTATCGACAGCCATTACCTAAAACGTTATTTTAATAGTTTTACGTTTCTTCCTCTTTTCCGTATAGTGAACTGAAACAAATGAAAAGTGAAGGAAAGAGCTGCAAAGAGCAGGTGGGTTTAAACAAACTCGAACTAAAATAGTTTCCTTGCACTAAAAAGTCACGTGGCCCACATCCCTAAATTTGCCGAAGTACGTGTTAATGCAAGAGGGCTGTTAATAAATGATCGCGTTATGTTGTAGAATGTGAAGCTTTGATGCTTGATCTTACCTAAAACTTACATTTCAGTGCAATATTCAACTCTAAAGAGGGAAATGGTTTTATTCAAGTTATCGACTAGCTCACTACCATACGTATCTATTGATATATTGTTTAATTGGTACGTTGATTGTTTGATTGATTGATTGATTGATTGATTGATTGATTGATTGATTGATTGATTGATTGATTGATTGATTGATTGGCTGGTTTGATCTCATTTCATTTCCTCTTATTTAGGTCTCCAAAGTGCAAGAGGCACTTGATCATCACGAAGAGCTGAAAAAGTGAGTAGATATTTTTATTTAAAATACATGCTTCTTACCTGACCACAAGCGGAAACTTGGCCGCACTAGCGAATGTATTACAACGATGAGATTACCGTATTAAAGAAAATCATCGGAACAGAAACGAATAAAACTCACTAAAACAAGGCGACAATGATGATGCTGAATACAAATGTGTTGTGATAGAAAAGAAAACAAAATTCTAGAACGTTACTCACCTTACAGGATATGGTATACACTGGAATCGTCGTTTCTTTCTTGTGATTATTCAGAGGGCCCCTAATGCATGATTCATTTATTTTTCAACGAAACCAAGGGATTACTTAAGCTCGTGGTCGGGCTATGGCCGTTTTGTGAGTTGGCTGAATCCAAACATAGTAGTTGTTTGGGTCAAACAAAAGTGTCCGCTTTTTCAGGCCTGACAGAAAGGATTTTACTGCTCCTTTGACTGCCAATGATTCTAAAGTTTATGACCAATAAGCTTGATTTTTTTTCTGTTTAGGGAACAACTGGATGTGAACAGCGAGCTTCAGAAAGAGAACGACCAGTTTGTAAGTTTCCTATTAACTAATATGAACTTTAATTTTAGTTGTTTTACCGATTCGGTCATGGACCATACAAGACACCACAATCATTTCAAAAGTTAGGACTGAGATGTCGTGCAGAAATAAAAGTATAAGAGATCAGCGATTTTGAGAAAACAAAGTGCGACGATTTAAACAAAATACAAATGTTGGGGTTGAAGAATCGTGGTTTGCAAATAAAATAGTGGATAGTAAATGTTCTCGTTAAAGTTCTTTGGAGAAGAAAAGTTTCGCCTTCATTGTTTTAAGTGCTTTCTTGTTAATTTGTTTTAGACTGCGGCCTTGGATGAAGAGTACAGGAGAGTGGAGGTACTTTGCTATAGCTGCGCGAGCTGTTGAATAAACCGCTACGTAAATGCATAAAGAAATGAGACAACTTCTAGACCTCAAACTATAGATACACCATCCAGTATTTCTGCGATAACTGTATCTTTTGAATTCGGTAGTTTGAAAGAGGAACAAAAAAACAAAGAAACAAGCAAAGGCGTAAACAAAAACAACAACAAATGAAAAGGAATTATTCCCAAAATAATGTCGTAAGAAGTCAAAAAATCATATTTTGTCATATATGCTTTACCACTTACCACGTATGGTTCTCAACTTATTAGAAGTGAAGTGAAAACCAATTGGGAACTCGTTTGCAGACACAGTTTTCCCGCGCCTTAGGCCAGTTTCTTGTAGTTGTTTCGAGTTCTGATTGGCTCATTAGGTTGCAAACATTTCAGTGTTATGATTGTTTGGAAGAATTAAATTAGTTTCTATTTAATTAACGAAACTGAACAGAAGACCACCTTATGTTTTCAAAATTGATATAATTGGTAAAAATAAAAATAAAAAATTCTTTAGATTCACTTTCGGAGCGTGTACCCTCTCTTCATATCATTTTCTTGACACTAGAACCAGGAACTACCATAAAATTCGTCGCACTTGCACGTTTGTTCTATTACCTACAACTGTTAAAGAGAAGCCCGCTTGAATTGCTTGTATTGTGGCTTAACAATTATTCTAAACTGTGTTATTTTTTTCTACATCTTGTAGGAATTTAAGGTAAAGATGGAAAGGTAAATGGCAGATTGGCAAAATTTTAAAATCATCTTTCTTTTCTTTCGTGAAATTGTAAGGTTTGCTTAAATACTTGTGTTTGTCTTAATAGTGAGATGGCAGAAATGCTAAACAAGATGGAGAACATCGATAAGGTATTAAAACTATGAAAGCTTTTGGTTTGTGTCATATCACCAGAAGTTGGGGACAAAGCGGCATTTTCTTGTTTAAGGTTCATTCGTGGATAGGTCTAGCCTAGTTTTCAAGCCTTAACGCTTTCAATACCGGAAGCGAGCTGCGTTGTAAGCGTGGATTCGAACGGTGACATCAACTTTAATAGCATCTTCGATAACGCGTCGGCGAAGACTGGAATCCAGGCTCAGATAGGACATAGTTTTGGCTGGATTGAGCTTAACAAAATGGATGGGTACGGGATTCTAGGAATGTGATGTCCGGGAAAATGGATTAAATTAGTACCAGAAGATTGCAGACAGATTTCTGTAAAATATTGGACAAGTTTGTTACGAATGAGATTAAAACAGCAATTTACAAAACAGTGACTAAGTGTGCCGTGTCAAAGTGGGATCCGGCTTTAACTGGCGTTTGACGGCAGAAAGTAATGGGTGGTTTGAAATTTCTTTAGCTTGATATAAACCCCTCGCTGAAAAAGCGCAAACGCTGCTTTGCCACAAAAAACCAGACAGACGAATTATCGCCATGCTACTTAGGTATTCCCTTGCTATCCAATCTAAAATCACCAGCTCGTCTGTGATCGACGATTCGCTATCGTCAAGAAGGATGGTGAAGACTTGTGAATCCTAAGCGAATACCATGATGAGTGAAAAGTGTTCTTATCGTAAATAATTTGTTTGTTTGTATTTATTTTCGCAGTCATTTTCTCTGGAAATAGATGAACTTAACAGGTGAAAACAGTCTTTTCATGCTTCCAACCCATTAACTTGATTTTATTTCAATAACAACTTAGCGGTTATTTTGAACCTCCTTGCACAAAATGAAAAGGAATTTTAATTAAGGATGCGAACACTATCGGCAGCATATACTTGATTTATTTATTTATACCATTTTTTACTTTACTTTAATTTAGGCAGAGCCCAAGAAAGGTCGAGGAATTCTCAGTTTGGAAGCAACAGGTGAGAAAGAACGAGAGAAATGTTACTTTAACAAAGCTGTTTGTAATTTCAGATTTTGATTCAGTGAGTAATGGGGAAAGCATGGCAAAAGGCATTTATCCTGAAGTTTTTTCTCACCAAATGAAATACCTGAAACAAACACGAAATGCGAGGACATTTTGTAAGCCCTTACTTGATGGCTCAGCGAGACAGGCCCAAAGCCGTATTAACCCTGATTTGAAAAGGTCTATTGCGATTACCTTGCACTTGTCATTATGAAACGCGACTTAATTTAGGATCAGTAATCCTAGCTTGTCAAGGTAATTAGTCTAACTTTCCCTTTTCTTTTTCAGGCTGTGAATGAACTTGCAAAGAAAGATAGGTAAGTCCAACAAAGTAGAGAATGGAGTGTCCTAAACTATTATATTAATGACACGATGACCATATTTTGGAAGTTAGAGTGACTGTAGTGAAGTGAGAGAGCTGGCGTAACAAAGCATAACTTGTTGCGCTTTGTGAAGTTCAAGCAGCTCACTGGAAGGAATGATAAGGGCCAGTCATACTTAATTAGATTTCAGTTTATGATTAGTTCGGGTTGGATTACACTGTAATTCTCAATGCATAATAAATATAACAATTAAAGAAGTAAGGATATGATTACCAAACGCAAGAGACTGAGAAATCTTTGAACTCTTTGCGAACTGAGATATTTTTAATATTAGTTTAAAATACTTCCGTGGACAATCTGTGAGTAAGATCGTTTTTATGTTTTCTCTCTAACAGTGAACTGACAGAACTTAAGAAAGAGCTTGAACCACTGCAGGAAGTGAGTATTGAGAATACAATCACACATCAGAAATGTGTTAACTAAATCACGCGAAGAGCTAAGAAACTAAAATCACGACTACGATACAAAATTCTGCACTGTGCAATCTTTGTATCTAAGGACAGAATCAAAATATTTTATGACTATACCATAGAGATTCTGGACTAAGTGCTACCTCATTCTATATTATCACCACGAGTAATGTTTGGATAAAGCCGATAAGATTAACACCAGTCTTCTGCAACAATTGGGTTCGACACCACCCTCCCACAGTGAGTCTAAAATGCCTCTACACTATCCTGCATAGGATCTTAAATTCCACTATCCCAACCTTCAGATAGAGGCCAAACGGTAACAAAGCTAATTGCCAGGGGAAATTGTAATATTAAATTTTGCTTGCTCATGTACGGTATTCTAAACACACTGAGATGTCTGTAAACGGAGTAAATTGAAATTAAAGTAATAAGATATATGAATTAATGACATGTTATCTCCTCACCAGTTTCCAACAAGAAAGAAATGTAAGAAATCAAGAAGGGTTATCAAACTGCTATGCAGTCTGTTTTGTTGCACATGTCGCCGTTAAAAGATTCCTCTTGTTTTATATCAGAGTGTAAATAATGTGCTGTTTTGTAAATTGAATATCGTGTACTTTTTTCCTGAACAATTTGTATTCTTGTTTTAACGAACTAAAGTAAAACGTACACTCGTTTTCTTATGTGTTCAGATAAATGAATAAAAATTCGTTTTGACAGTTTGAGCTGGGTTTCGATATTAAACCTTTCGCAAATATTTAAAGATGGTCTTATTCGGAACTAAACCTGTAGTGCTTTTCAGAAATGAGACAGGTTGTCGACGTTTCAGGAGGAATGCGTGGCAAGGCGAGGGAGAGGGAGGAGGGGAGGAGGGAAGGGGAGGGGATTGGACAGTGGGGGGAGAGGGAGGGTTCACGGTCTATCCAGTCCAGGAAGAAGAGCCTACCGCCCAGACCATGACGCGCATAAAATAACGCATGGTCTAAGTTTAGATCGTTGACCTGCATGATTTCCATGTAGAATCAAGGAAAACAAAGTGAAGGAAATCACTTCTTGTGAGCAGAGCTGAGGCGAGTCATTATTGCCCTGTATACCAGCGTTTAGCTCTCTATACAAGTAGGATAATGTCAGGCTCGCTTGCGGCTATGACGTTTGTGTGCTTCGTATCATTGCATCAAACAATGCCTTTGGGTTCCCGAACTGAAAGTATTAACCATTTAAAGTTCTTCCTCTGTTTTGCAGTGCGCAACTCTACTTCGTATTAAGGCAAAGTAAAAGTTTCTATCAGCTGCTACATGTAACAACTAAATGTTATTCAGTCCCTGTTTGAAAACCCAGTCTTGAAACTCGATTTACCACAGTTAAGTAAAATATCTGCAAAACCGCAATGGTAACCAAATGCCCAA
This sequence comes from Pavona decussata, assembly GCF_977016875.1. Lineage (NCBI taxonomy): Eukaryota > Metazoa > Cnidaria > Anthozoa > Scleractinia > Agariciidae > Pavona > Pavona decussata. Next base: position 1,627,584 of record NW_028145558.1, on the reverse strand, counting down.
GGACATTGACGGTTACCAAATAGGACGGTGCCTACGTTTGTTACTGCGCATACATTCTGCGCATCTCGGGATTCCCGGGTTTCCTATGGATGGTGCCTACTAATACAGGGATATCTTTTACGCGGTTTAAAAATAAGCGGGGAATACAGAACTTAGCAATTGCTCTTGTTATCCAAAAAGAAAATTTGGAGTAAAGAATTGAGATGATTTCGTTGGATTTCTCGTACGAAATACTTGGTACGAAAACTTTTAAGACAAACTTGATCATGCACAGTAATAAAAATGGAGGAATATAAAAGAAAAATGTATGGACAGGTCAGATTGAAGTGAAAATTACGATTTCGTTGAGGCATGAATATATAGGTTTTCGAGGCTTCATTGGCAACTGCTTCAGTAGTCTGCGTAAACAGGGCTTTTATTTCTACGTATTCTTTATTTCATATATACCCTATCTATGCATCATCACAATCATATGAATAGATACACAGCTATATTTCTTTCAATTTTTTCAAATGTCAATTAAATAGTAATTAAATGTCAAAGTGTGCTTTCTATGTAATGGCATTTGAAAGCGGACTGTGATGTTCAGTTATTACGAACTTCTATCTCTAAGAAATTAAACTGTGACTCCCTTTAGAAAGTCGTTCCTAGGTCCTTCCGTAAGCCGACCAGTTGCTCAAACCAGTCTTTTCAGTAAGAAACATCTTATATGGCGCCGAATTTTTAACATAAAAGGGTGATATCCATTTACGTGAGCAATTAATGAAAACTGATTAGTTTTAAAAAAAATTCTCAGTTGATAGAGTTTCTTGTCTAACCTATCGAAGCGGCGTCGATTACAGTAAAATTGGAAGTTAATTATGTTTTAAACAAGAAGTTCCCAAATAAAAGGGCAAGCCCCTTCTTTATTTAACACCTTTGTGGGCGTGAGATCTAAATTTAGACGCCGTTCAGTCGTGGCAAGTTGTTGACTCTAGCGTCCTCTGAAAAAAACATAAAGGCCTCAAAATTTCATAATATCACCACAACAATATAAGAAATTAAGTTCTAATTTCTTTAACCGGGTTTTATTCTTAAAACTAACCCAATTTTATCCGAGTTAAGGGTCGTAGAAAAAGACACATGCTGTTTGTCAGTTTTTTACGCTCTGATAGTTGATTGACAAAAGAAGGTGAGAATGGCCTGGCCAGGCCCCTTTTATGCCGGAATTTCCTGTTTTAGACATTTGTTGATTTATTTCCCACTGAGATTCAAAAATAGTCAACAAACTTGACCTTAACTGGTTTATACTGGACAGTAGTTAGCTTTTGGTGCAACTCCAATGGTTCGTGGTGATACTCTAAGCGGAACCGCTGAAGTAACTAAAACAGAAAGAGAAAAATAAGAAAACGTCTGTCAATCAAAAATCCCTCAGAAATTATGTCGCATAAATTATCCCGAGTATTTCGTGGCAATAGCCAATCAGAGTTGATTCTTCTGGCTTTACCTTTACGTTAGGAAACGAATACTAATTTTAGTTTTTCTTGTTATAAGTTTAAGTATAACTTGTAACGTTGTATTTATCCCCTTGTTGGATTTTGCATTGTAATTTTATTGTATTTTAGACGTAACTTTGGCGTGTTTTCTTGGTAAATTAGATGGACATTTGTCCGTTCGTTCGTTCGTTCGTTCACTAACAATGCGCAGGTGCAAAGCAACCAATTGGAGCCTACTCCGTCATCCTACAGAAATATAAGGGTACTGAAACACCATTAACAACGCCGTTTCAAGAAAAGGAAATATGAGATAACTGCTCGTACGCTGTAAGAGATTGGACTGGGTTAAAAAAAAAACACACCCAGTCCCAATGAAAATTTACATGTCTACTAAAATTGATCGAAAGAAGAGCTAATTTGATGCAAATGAGCCGCATGTTTATAACAAGATCCAGTCTCGCCAGTTAAAGGCAGTTTTGGAGCCAAGTTGGCATTATTCACGCTATCAAGAAACGAGGTGAGTAGCAATACTTTATTACCAGCCAATCAAGTGATAAAATGGTTTCTCTCAGAAATATATCACGCTTTTTAAGGGTAGGGTTTGCAGATGGTTTCATAAACTCCAATTAATTTTGTTGTGAGCGCCGTTTCCTGGTAAATATGCAGTGGGGTTGTCTCAAGGCTGAAACATTCACACAAACCTGGCATGAGATTATTATTTTGTGCTTCTCTGTTAACATTCAGTACACGAAGATCACTGTTAGTAAGACAGACGATCTACTGAAAGCAACGTCAGTGTTGAGCAACGAGTTATGCAAATATATCAAATAAAAAGTGACGGTTTTACTCAAATAATGAATTATAAAGAAAGATGTAGTATTCGACACCTCATCATTTTGAAAGAACTATCTTCCTTCTGAACGCCATAACATTCCGTATAATGGTCGATCGCTAACCACTGAGCTACAGGGTGACGTGAAAAGCTGGATCATTTAGTACAAATTTCACGGAGGGGAAGAATATTTTTTTTTTAGAAAAGCAATCGTTTAGCTCATCAGTTAAGTCAGTTCTTCTACCGCAGGTAAGACAACTACGAGGGTAAAACAAGTTATGAGGCGATGTTCCTCTTTATTAATGCAGATGGCTAAATGACAAAAGAGTTTACAAAAGGAAACCGTATGGATTAATTTGAGCTCAATTTTTAAAGAACCTTAGTTATGCACCTGCCATTTTTAGATACATTTTAGGAAAGTTTGGTGTGCCTCGATTGATAATTTTCCAGTTAATTCAAGCAATTTATCTTTTGAACAAAAATACAGCTCAGAAAAATTTCGTTACAAAGAAGTCTGTATATCTGGCACACTTCCTGTTTAGTTATTCTACTGTTAATTAACAACTCATCCTCGTCTAGCTTACAGAACAAAAAATTCCCACACCAAATATCGAGTGAGCGATGATTTGCACGAAATTCGATGCCCTCGCGATCAAAACATACAAATTGATGAATGATAAAAACAACTAATGAAATCATCCAACCAATCGGATTCTCGCTTTCACCTTATGCCATATGGGCACAGCTGATGCTTAAGCACAAAAATAACATCGTTTTAATACGCTGTCATGTTTGATCGAAATTAATCTACATACACCGGCCTAACAACTTCATGTGAACAATTATCATTTTATCAAAACAAGAATTCGCCGCATTTTCAGATCTTTACGATGACAAGGACAAGCCTCAACTAAAGCAGCCTTGGACATAATTTGGCATTGATCAATAAGGCAAAATGCATCGAAAACATCGTAGACGAAACAAGAAATTAAACAGTTCTCCACAGCAAAATTGACACGTTTGGGTAGAGTTTGAGACTTTAAAGCAACCCGGTGTTTTCCTAGAAAATATTTGTCGGACTGTTTGGCTGAAAAGAACGCATAAAATCATCATTATATTGAAATTAATTGCGAGTTTTTACGTCGCTATCAAGATTTCTGTAAATAAAGCCATCCGGCAAAATAGAAAATGGAGCGGCGATTTACGATTGATAACCATGCGGTCAAACAATTTTAGGAAACATTTTGGAAATAAGACGCAGAAAGTAAATTTATTGTTGATATTTTAGAGGAGCTACTTTTCAATAAGACAGTCAATTTTAATAAGTCGAGTCAATTTTTTTTCTTACAGACAGACCATCATTTGGCAAAATACCAAAGGCAAAACCTTTCGGAAACTTTGCTTTTTATATTTCAGGTCGAAGATCTTATGCCCAGCTCATTTGAAAAAACCTTCATGGTTTTTAACTTACGTGTTAATGGCATTGCTATGACCATATATGGACACTGGCATAGCTCATGTCTCACAAAACAACTGCGAGACAACCACACTGAACACGAATGAATCATTGAAATAAATTAAAAACAAAGGTCTAGTCTAGGAAATGAAATATTACTCTAAGAGTTCTACTCTAAGAAACGACTGAACATCTTTTTCTTTACTTTGTTCTTATCCACAGCTTACAACGAATTAACACGAGGAGAAGGAACGTCTAAGTTTTATTGAAGTATGTTTGGTAACGCTACTAAAGATCCTTCTTTAGAAAATCTGCAAAATGCGTGGAGAAAAGTTTTCCTCATTGAATTTATTGTGGTGTCTATTATCAACGTTTTCACTGTCGTCGCCTTTGCAAGAAATCGCCACTTACGCAAACGCACTACGTATCTGATAATAAACCTGACCGTGGCTGATTTACTGGTGGGAGCAGTGACGGGACCAGTGCAAAAATTTAGTTCCCCATATTTCGATGACGGTTTCAGATGGCAAGAATTCATCATTTTAACCTCGATACACATATTCCCCGCAGCCTCTCAAACCAGTCTTTCGTTAATTTCTTTGGAGCGGTTACACGCCACACTTTTCCCCTTCAGGCACTGTTTAATTGACAAAGGGTTTTACTTCAAAGTTATTATTGGCAGCTGGATGATAACTTTGCTTCTATCATCCATGATGTCTGTTCTTGAAGAGTTCGAGTTAGTTCAGTATGCAATTGCATGTTACACATTCCTAACCTTTCTTATCATAACTGTTTCCAATGTTATTATTGCCATAAAAGTCAAAAGTAACCCTCCCCCGCAGCATTTTAGTGCAGTTGCCTCAGAAAGGAAATTGTCAGTAACCTTAAGTATAGTTACCGTCGTGTCTATCCTAACTATTCTTCCTTTTTCTATTTGGATGGCAATTCAACAATACATATTCAAACAAATGCCCCCTGCAGCATTCAATCAAATATACGAAACGTTACTGTTATTATTTTATGCCAATTCTATAGTCAATCCCTTGGTATATGCCATAAGAATGCAAGAGTTTAGGAAGGCGGTTAAGGAGCTCTGTTAGAGGACTGCAGCGACAAGGGGCGTCCAACCCATTGAACTTCATGCAATGTAATGCATGGGCACAGAGATAAAAAGCAATAACCAAAAAACAAAACCGGTTAAAAACAATCCAGATTTGGTTCAACCACATACTTAAGTTACTTTTTTTAATACTTTGTGATGTAAGTTTCTAACAAGTGTTGTAAAGGATGTTCCTTTTGTTGAATTAAATCAACTGCACAGTGACTGTCTTTTCTTGGTACAAGTAAACTTTGAACCTTCAAGTTGTTGAACTTATGAACAGTACAATTGGAAACTACTGGCTCAAAATATTTGTTCAGTGCGTTATTAGACAATCAATAGGAAGAGTTTCTAGAAGGTTTCATTGAATAAAGAACTATTGACTGTGTTGCTTTTTGTCTCTTCACTGTATACCCGATCGTACGTGGTCGTCCACCGATTTAGTGTTTTGTTTATTTTGTTTCACTAAACTTTTTTGAGTTCCTGTGAGCCTTGGGAAGGGAAGGCGACAACGTCTGGGTAATTTCACAGGTTTGAAATTCAATGATCCAACTGTGTGCAACTAAGCTATTATGGTGTGTGCTACATGAAGATGCTGTTAGGTGCTTACAGTGGTCAGTATGTTGGAATTTCAATCAGAGCATCAGAGGGCTGCAGTGGTTCAGGGCTCATCACTGCATTGTAGCTATAGCGGTCCATCTCTCTGGAACAGCTTACCCTGTAATCTTAGGCAAGCTGAATCACTTAAGCAACTACTTAATCTCTTTTAGGTAAGTTGAGACATGGCATTCATGGAAAGCAGGTCACGTTTTCTTTAGGTTTTAGTATTATTGTTTAGGATTAGGATTTTTATATATTTATACATTTTGATTAGGTAGATTGTCTTGTAGTTTTATGTTGTATCGACCTGATGAATTTTTTTAACCCTGTGTAAATGAAGATTGAACTGAATTGAATTGAAACTAAATTATGTGAAGTTATGTCATTTTCTCTCTCTAACCAAGTTGTGTAAATGGGTGCTTGCTTGGGTAACTGTGCAGGAGAGAAAAAGAGTCAATAAAACATTTCTCATTACCAAAAATGCAATGTTGTGGACACGAGCCAATCACAATTAACCATGAGCAATCTGATGTCAATCCAGTTTGGCCTCATATTTTCCTTTTTAAACCTCAAATGCCTTTTGACGAACCCTCCCCCACTCCTCTGAGTTTTCAATGACTTTCTGTGGGGGTGGTATACAACAACTGATCCAGAAGACACAAAACTTTATCAGGTCCCCCTATCAAGAAAAGGAAACATGGGGGGAGGGGAGGGGACTGATAAAGGGTTACTTTTCCTTTTACCTACATGTACATGCTGCTCCCTTGTATACACACCTTGAAAAGCATTCGATGAATTAATTCTCTTGTCTTCCATCTTTTTAAGTTCCTTCATTTCCTTGTCAACAAAGCCCTGGGTGATTTCAAAATTAGCAATTCACCATACTTGAGGAACGTCTTGAATATTGGTGTGTCTATGTATTTCCCAGCAACTGTGCTTGGTAGATTGAATATGAGCTTGTGGAGAAGCTTTAAAAAATTTCAACCTGTGAGGTGAATCTCTGGGCTTCCTGTTTTGGAGCATCTTCATACAACCCCAGTCAAGCATCAATTACCTGAAAAATTAAAAAATGTATATAATAACAGTGCATAAACTTTTATAAGGCACATTTGTTGTACTGTAATAATTGAACTATTAATCACATAAGAAACTACACCTGTACCTCTCATGTGTTGTACTAATTACCAACTGCATGGTCTTATAAAGGGAAACTCTGCCATCTAGAAATTTTCATACCACATATGCATGGAGATTTTGGACCCTGAGTTGGGGTGCTCCCATAAAAAAATGATGGGGAAGCCTATAAGCAAAACACAAAAAATTGAAGAGGAAATTTTGTGTTTAGAACCAGAAGTAGTGCTCAAATGTAAAATGACTGGCGTGCCCAAAGAGGAGGGGGGCGGGGAGGTATTTTGACCGTAATGCCTTATAAAAAAATTTTAAGAAATGTAAAAAAATGATGCCTCATAATCCCTATTTTTCTGAGCAGCAAAGCACCAGAAGTAAGCTTGTGAAGTGCTTCACAGTCATGTTTTATGCTTTATGTTGGTGTCTTTAGCCTCGCGTGGCTCAGGGAAAGGGTGAGCAAGGCTCAATAAGGCCTTTTATTTCCTGGCTACACCTCTCTCTGTGATGAAAATGGGTTAAAGCTTTGTTTTAAGCCAAGTGAATAAATGATAAATGTTTTTTTTTTCTCATTTAGTGATAAAGGCATGTTATTGATTGAATTACTAGTTTAGATGATCTATCCCTGTAAACTACAGCAGAATCGTGGAAGCTAGGCCAATAAACTATAATCAATAATCATCCTGCATATAACTACTTGGATTTGAATGTTGATGAATAGTACAGTATATGAAAAAGAAATGTGATGTTATGTTTTAAGCTGAGACATAGTGAATGAATGATGGATGACACATACATACATGTAGCATGTATTATTTTAGGGGGAGGGGTTAAATGACATGGGCATACTTCAAAAAAAAAGAAAACGTAATATTGTCTGAAGCAGCACATTTAAAGTGCTACTGCGATCAAAATTTTACCCTTCCCTTTGTCTTCAGCGTTGGAAAGTGTAGAAGGAAAGTACTACCTATGCCAAATTTTAAGTTGTAATTCCAACGGACAGTTCGATTATTTTAAGGGTAATTTCCACATTTGGTTTGCCGCCATTACTCAATTCGAAAATGTCCATGAACCACATGGAGAGTTGGGCCAAGCAGAATGTGACGTCATCTTTAATCCCTTCACTTCACTGAGAATCGTCCCCATTGTCTTCAAAACTACCACTCACGTTAGAACTGAAATCAGACCCCCATTCAGTAGAAGTAGGTAAAGAACTTGAGCCTTTTGACTGCTCTATCTCGCTTTTCGATGCCGCCAAGATCATAAGATGACGTCACGAGAGGGAAGCTGCTGCGCAAAATTTGTCGGCACAAGTAGTTGTTGTTTGATTAATGGCGGACGTTTTTTTACGTACTTTCGGGCAGCCTTTTTAAGGGTATACTTTTGTCAGGTTGGTCTGAATTATATTTTTCTTGCAATTTTTAATTTTTAAAAGGTCTAAATATTACCTTAAAGCCCAAAAATCTTGTTTAAAAAATTTTCAATTTTCGTCGCAGTGGCACTTTAATAAAATATTAAATATGTTCAAAATTAGTCTTAAATGAAATGATATAAACATCATAATGATTTATTTACTTTCTGTGGATTATTTGCTGTCAGTTCCCCTTCCAAGGCAGGCATGTGATCATCTGGTCCACAAGCCTTAACTGCAGTTTAACAAACCTTAAAATAGGAGAATCTTTGCTGACCTCATTGTTTACATTTTTTCTCATTAGCATATATAAAACAGTATGCTATGAACAAATGGGACATAATAAACTAAAAAAAAACTTGTCACATCCAGTAATCAGGGTGAATATCTGTGAAAAATATTCTACAAGAAATTTACTTTGAAAAACTGTGAAATTTACATTTAGAATGTATGACTGGGTGGGCCAAGAGCTACCACCAGCCAATTACATCCTTTGTAAAATCTGAACACTTAAAGTTCATTTCTCAACCTTTTAGCCGGTTCTACGTTTGTCAAGCACTTTCAATTTACAGGATCACATTTATTTGTAACGTTAGTTAGTAGTTTTGTATGTATGCTAATGAGGGTGAACAAAAGTACATGAAGATCTTCCTGGAGCATCAGCGGTTAAATGCCATTAAAGTTGTCAATGTTTTCCTCCACTACTTTTAATTATTAGCTTTCAGTAGCCTGTCTGCTAGAATCAATACAAGAATGTTGGACGCTTCAATCTTGGTGATAGCTATAGTAAAACAATCCCAGCTGATAACAACTCATGCCCGTTTTCAAGATACTATTATAATAGCACTTTTTTAAACAACTAGTAATTCTGACACTTTCAAATAAACTTCGATAGCATTAAATGTCAACAACCTTTTAACAATTGTATTTTAGCTCTTTTTGTGTACTTAACTTTGCTGTATTTATTTTATTTTATTTTTTATTTTATTTTTCACACAACATTTATTTCTGTATCAGGTATCAGACAGGCTGCCAAGCTTATAATCTTTTACAAATCATTTTAACCAGTGACTGCCACTCTATATTTGTTAATAGGTAATTTATGCATTAAGGTCGGCACATGAGATGAGCAGTGTCGGAATCAGCTGCTGCCCCAGTGTCGCATTAAATGTAGCAGACCCTGTCAAAATTAACGATGTTTGCATTGCCAAACTGATTCAGATGCTGCTCTTTTGCTGCACTTACTTTATCAATCAGGTTCGGCACATGAGTGGAGCAGCATCTGGAAACACACTTTGAAAGGCACCATCTTGAATGCAGAAAAGGCACTGGTGCGAGTAACCTCGTCCTGAAGAAGACTCTGTGCCTTTGCTGCAAATGCTATAATGGAATGGAATGGTGGAATGAAACCAACGAACACAGAGACACGTTTAGAAGTACTTGACACTTTAAACGTGATCATTATTTCTAAAAGAAAAAGTTCCCAGGAGGAATTAGCAATCCTCTTTATACTCCAAAACCAACTGAGCTACAGGCCAAGTTTCACTAGTCTGTAGGATAACCCCTGACTATCCATATTGCTAATCATTGGTGTAAACCGTTGTTATTATCATTATTATTATTATTATTATTATTATTATTATTATTATTATTATTATTATTATTATTATTATTATTATTATTATTATTATTTTATTTTATTTTTTTTTTTTTGAAAGTCAAGTGCAAGTATCACATTACTCAGGCTTAACGGTAGCCTCGTGGGTAGACATTTTTGAGCTCCTTGGGACACCACGCGCTATGATGTGGACGGATGTCTGAATTTGGGCCCATCCGAAATCGGCTACCACGTGCATTTGGTAGACCACTCGACTCGCGTTGGTGTTCTACTTTTTGTTGTGCTACACCGTGCTGACGAGAGCCAACCAGCTCGAAACAGCTGTCCACGATTGCCGCATTCTGTTGATTCTCGGTTTGGTCTCTATCATGTCGCTGTCGTGTTAAGTTTTCTGCGCAGTCCAGCCTTGCAGAAATTTGACTGGTTTTAAGACCGAAATATATCTACACCGATTATTGACAATTGGTCTGCTCAAGTCTTGGTTCTTTAAAAGAGCGCTGCGAATAGTTTTTGTCCAAAGTTGCCAATAGAAAAGCAACAGGTTCCATAGTCTTGTTATTCCTTTTCTTTTTTTTTTTTTCTCCTTTCTTCTCTCCTCTGCGTTTTCCTGAACCTTCTCGTGCAATAAAAAGAGCTCAAGTTTTCATCGACCGCCTAATTTCAAAAGAGCCTGGTTGACATGTATTTCAACAAAAATGAAAGAGTCCAATACTCAGCCAAATGAAATCAAATTGCACTCAGACGGAACTAGTCATGTGTCTGTTCTCGTCGTCTTTACCCAGCATGCGTTAGGTAATAAACCCATGTAAAAAAAAAAAAAAAAGAAAGGAAAAGAAACTCTCCGTAACACGGTACGGCTTCATTTTTTGTGCTCTCTTTGAAGGCAAGTCGAGGGCGATATGCTTTTGGTTTTCCCTTGGGATTCAAAGAAAACGCTTGGTCACCTGACTTAACAATCCTCACTTGACTGGAACATTTTAAAAGACATCATTTACGAAATAAATAGAAGAAAACGACTGGAAAAACCACGAGACTAGCTGCTGCACTCTGGGTGTAGTTTGGGTTGATATAAGAGAGCTTAAACAAACTTAACGTTCGATCAGGAGTTCTTTTTTCGTGGGAGCGCGAAAGTTGGGCAGCGCGATGGTCTCGACCGCCGACTCTTGCGCTGCCACACTTTCGCGCTCCCCCGAAAAAAAGAACGCCTGATCGCAGGTTTAAACAAACTTTACCCAGATGAAATACAAATTCCTAGAGCTTATGATGAAAAGCATATTAAATCAGTTGTTTCTTCAATCAAAAAGCTGCTGACCAAAAAGAACGCTATAGCGCACTAGCAACCAGACTTGGCGCGCGCATTTAAAATTACGCTACGTCATAAAGGTCAATTTACTCGGAGTTTTCGGGAAACGTTGGAAAAGCGACTCAGGAATCTTTACAGCGTGATATATAAAGAAAGCCACAAGCGAAAAGCTAAGAAAATGGCTTCTGGCCGTCCATCAGGTTAGTAAGCAAACCCTAAGTAGTCATATGTTAAAGGATTTTCAGTTTGCGTTTTCATTTGTGGATTTTCCTTGATCGCTCGCTTCCAACATTTCATTCGGATCCTGTCGGAATAAAAACTCCGCCATGCACTTTTTCGCTGCACTGTTACCCAACTTACAATTTCCAAACAAAACATTTCCGAAGTCATTAACCCTAGGGCGTTAACTGAGAATTTTAAAACACCGTAGGGACGCAATGTGTTCAGGAGTTATTTTGTGATAAGCGCAGAAAAACTACACCACCAAATTTGTTTTTGACTCCAATTCAATACATCCCATAATTTTCACATGTTTTTAAAGAAAGACGGGTGTAGGAACTTCAAACGATATATTTTATGGAATAATACACATTTATGGAAAGGTGCAAACAGTTTTTACTTGTTTTCAAATGTTTATTTTTTACGCCTGCTATGGTTACGGTAGAGATCAAGAAATCTTTTTATTACGTCATTCCAAGAATGCTTAGAACTTTAGAAGAGTCGCGCGCATCGAATTCCAAATGTCATTTAATTGACGTCATAACGGAATTTTCAGAAAATGTTGATGAAAGCAACGCAGTGAATAAAAACCCTAATCTCGTACCCAGATGTTTGTATTTGGAGAAAACATTTGGTAAAATCGATCATGTTCTCCAATCTGACTGGTCAATGAAAATGGCCCAATGCGAGTCGCGTCTTGTCGCGTCAGCCATTCTCTCGCCAATTTTCAAATCTTTCACCTTTGCACGCGCGGAGACGCAAGCCTTACAAGAAAATCTATCTTGACATATCAGTCCTTCGGTGAAAGTGGTTTCTTGTATCGATTTAACTTTAATGTTTCATTAAACTGCAACAGGTTCTTACAAACTAACATATTTTTTACATTGTTCTCTTAAATTGTTGTGAAATTTTTGTTTGGTAATCTGAGGCGTGCAACTAAGTTGTGGTTTAGCGCGCGAACATTGTGTACCGTTGTCAACAAAAAAGTTAGCGGTGCTTTCTGGTAACCCCCAAACTTTTAAGTTAAATAAATAAATAAATAAATAAATATAAAGTCGTTTCATTGGTTCTTTCGAAAACTTTGAGTAAATCTTCCTAAGTCGGTGATATAGGAAGATTTACTCGGAGTTTTCGAACCCAATAAGGCTTTAAAATCTTACTAAAGTAAAAAGTAATAACCAATCAATAAAAAGCCACAAAATAGCTTCTAAAATTAATGCTTTTCATTTTTATACACTCGTTTACTTTTCCAATTTCAGTTGACAATTCAGCTTGTCATGGACACTGAGTTGGTCTGTGAGTTCTTGATTCCTTGTTTCTGAGAAAAAATGTTTTTCAAATGTCTCTCATAACAACTGATGGCAGCTTGTCGCGCAAATAAGTACGACGTTTTACTTAATGTTGATCAGTTGTCAACATTTTAGTTTTCAAATCAATAAAAATCGATTTATAGTAACACAAATTGTGCACAAAACTTGGGGAGGTAGAGGGGGGGGGGGGGGGAGGGAGTGAGATATGCATGCCAGTATTGACATTTTGGGGGAAATTCCACAAAAGATGTAATATCTGGCCGACCGATATTAATTGGCTTGAATAGCTTTCGTTTGCTAAGTATCGGCAACAAAAATTGGAAGGGTCCATAAGGTGACTCTAAAAGCAATAAAATCTGCTTTTATTTTAGATCGAAGAAATAATTTCTTCGAGATGGAGAAAAAGTTGAATCACCAGGAGCGTGAAAATGAGGTAAGTACATTACGATACATTAAATAGAAAAATAAGAAATGCAGACAAAAATTCTTCTCCACTTCCATGAAAATTTCTTCGAAACGAAGAAGAATTTAAATGGTCATCAGCAACTGAAATAAAGTAATACACTGTGATATATTAAAAGGAAAAATGAGAGATACGGACAAAAGTTCTAAGAAATGCACTTACTTTATTTTCTTGCATTGGACGATTTTTAAATTTAAATTCAAGAGAGATCTAACTAGTAAGAGCAATGCCTGTGATGCTGAGGGAAATTTTATTTGAAATGTTTGAAGGAGAATTGAATTTCATAAGGAAATATAAGACTCAGGGCTTGAACAATTGATGAAACCGATGATCGGAAAATCAAACGATCAATCGATGACAATGGATGCCAATTAATCGATTGATATTGAGAATCGATGAACAATCGATGCACGAGTTTTTTGTGATTATCGATTTCATCGATTATCAATTTTTATCGATTATCAACGCCAATCGATCAGTTAATTGACATTGATTGTCATGGATTGGTTCTCATTTTTGATGCGTTTTATTTTCAGTCAAGATTTACAATAAGAATCTGAGTCCAAACTGTGGCCTATAGTTCTCTTGTGACCGGTGGTAACTGTGTTTCGGACAGAGGGTGTACGTGTTGTGTTGTTGGGTTTTTCCCGCGCAGCTCTAAGTTTTTTGATTTGTTCTCTCTCACCCTGTTTACTTTATGCGCCTTTGTTGTGACAAAGAAGTAATAAAATGATTACCGAAGCCTATTCACGTTTATTCTGGTTTCTTTTATTACAATTCAGTATAATTACATCACCCACCATTCAGAGCTCACTCGTCTCCCGTCGCATCTGCATACAAACAATCTGGTGAACGAATTCAAATCTGAAACATTTGTGCGTACTGCGAGCGCGTATACGTACATGCTGGAACGTGTGGAATACAGAATTTTTTTTTTTTTAACACCAATCGATGACAATCGATGAGTTGCGACCACTTTTGTGTGATTATCGATTGGTCGTCGATTGGCCGATGCCAATCGATGCCAATTAACTAACAAGGCGTCGATTGTCATCGATTGATTCTCCGATCATCCGTTTCATCGATTGTTCAAGCCCTAAAGACTGAATCGCTCTAAGAAGGGCGGATATTTCATGACAAGATTTGAGAGCGATCTGCTAAAAGAGATTCTAACGATACTGGAATGATAAAAACTTAATATCTACTTAATCCGACAATACAGTGCATGTTCCTGATTTTTTGTAAAATTTAGGAGACTAAGTACTGAGTTGCAAGTGCAGATTTCCGTATTTTCATGGGATTTAATAATAAATAATTTGAAATTGATAATTATTGCAAAGCGAAAGCTTGCTTTGTTATTCATGAAATCGCCGATAGCCATGTTATTCATTCGTTCATTGATTCGTTCGCTCATTTTTCTTCTTTTTCCCTTTTCTTTTAGAAGTTAAAGGAGAAACTTACGTCGAAAGAAGAGTACTTGAAAATGGTGACCAGAGAAACAGAGTAAGCGATTATTGTTTTAATCATTTATTTTAATTAAAATACAACACGATGTTTATATATCCGTCGGATAGACCACATAGAGCCAACAGCAAACCGTCTCTTTCCCTTCGCTAAGCGTGTGTAGTGTTAAGATCTCCTAGAAGAGGCGATAGGGTCGTTCAGAGCCACATAAGGTTAAACTAAAGGTTTCTAAATTAGAACAGTGTAGCAGGTGCCAATTGAAACTCGCCTTATTGCCTCTTCCAACCGTTTACATTACAAAATACTAAGAACAGGTGATGAGGTGTTTTGGAGGCACAAAAGACAAATCCCAGCTTTCCTATTAGTATAGAGTATTTTATACCTACTGATTGATCGAGTCAATTTGGACAAATATGAGAAAGGAATTCGAAAAAATGGAGTGGACGAAAATCGGCCGATTAATGAGAATCTCTGGCAATGCTCGAATGTAAGTATCTTCAAAGGCTCTTCTTCGAAGGCTCGGATCTTTCTCTAGTCAAGCGCTCTAAGTAAATATAATTAGGTAATTATTTTCTTATGGAGTTTTTGCTTAGTCTAAGGGCAGATTATGATTATGACTATGATGATTATATTCATTATCCTTATTTCTTTTAAATTTGTTGCAGCATGAAATATAAGCAGTTGACTGCAGCCAAGAAAAAAATTAAGGCCGCAAAAGAAAAGGCTCAGGTTTGTAATTTAGAAAGATGAGAATCTTTTTTTTTTCTCTCAAAAAATAAACAAACAATGGGGGCTGGTAGAATGGCGTGAACTGGGTAAAATGGAGGAATAATGAAATTAGGACATGTAAAATGAGCGAAAAAACAAACTGAAGAGAGAACGGTGAAAACAAGGGAAGCAGGGGAAACTAAGAGAAAAGGGTGGGAACAGGTACAAAGGGATAAAGAAAGGAACAGGGGAAGGGGGGACGATGATCTACTGGGGAAAGAAGTGATTATAAGAGAGACAAAACCATGTAACTGGAGAATAGATGCCGGAACAGCGATAAAAGAGGGAACAGTGGGCTAAAACATTTAAACGAAGAACATGGGGAACAGTGGAGCATTGTGTCTACAGGGGAAAAGATATCATTGCATAAATTAGGGCCCCATTAAATAGGAGGAATACAAGTTTTCAGGGGGGATGCAAGGAAAAAAGGGATTGGGAATCAGGGATACGAATAGGGGATAGGGCTATTAGCTGGAGGGGGAGTCACGTATCAGGAGATTAGAAATCGTATGAAAACAAGAAATGGAGATTACGGTTGAGAGCAAAATGGAAAAGAGACAGTGAGACAAGGGTTGAGGGAAAGTGAAGTATAAAAGGACTCAGGAGATTAGGAATGAGAACAGGGCCAAAGTTGGAATAGAGGATGGAGGGTGGAGGGGGGGGGGGGGGGGTTGAGGGTAAACACTGTATATGTTGGTTGATGAAAGAACGAATTAGGAACTGTTCAATTTTAGTGTTGGGAATTTTGAGTGTTTCAGTGCAAGTGTTGGGAATGAACTCAAGACATTATTCCTTCAGGTCACTTGTATATAACTGTATCTTTCATCTGTCAACAGGCTGATTTAAAATTGTTAGAAGAAAGAAACACCGACTTCCACGGGTAAGTGTTCACTGCAATAATACAACAAAACTTAAAATAATCTCTGCTGATCACTTAGAGAGAGATAACAGCACGGGAACAGTTATGGTGTGTTATTTTTCTTTACAAAATATAAAAGTGTTATTGTATTACTTTAATTTGTGCTTCTTTCTAGGACACTTCAGGAGCTGAAAGGAGAAAGAAACAATGTTGATCAAGAAGAGGTAATTTCCCTAAATTTTAACAACAGAACTAAAGGTCCTCCTTGCCTTTCCAACAAGCAAACTCTCGATTGATTTAAAAGGTACAAAAGTATTCATCTTTTTATTTCGTCCATCACCATTACAGACAAGTCATAGATTTAATCGTCGCCATTGTCATTATCATCCTGATTATCCTGAACTTTTTCCATTGCCATCCTAATCATCGTCATTGTCACCCACCATCACCACGTGACCCATCATCATCATCATCATCATCATCATCATCATCATCATCATCATCATCATCATCATCATCATCATCATCATTATCATTACTAGTGGAAGTGTTTTTCCAAAGTTATACCATAAAGGTTTTGAAATTGTCCGAACTCACTACATCACTAATAAGTCCTACTTTATCGTAGCCTCCCACGCAGTCGTTTTTAGGGGAATCGTATTACCTCCTCCCCACAAACGCCTGCTTACCCAAGCGCCACATTCCTTTCCGCCGCTAAGCCAATCACAGTGAACCTTCTAAAATCTGGAAGGTTGACCTTGACCTCAGAACGCCTCTCGCGGGAACAGTGAAAAACATCACAACGGAGACAGAACTTGACCGAGCTTACGTGAGCTTTTAGCACCGTGTGCCCTACGTTCAAACTTTCTCGTGTAAATGCCTATCAACTGACTGCAATAAAAAAATTCGTGACGGGAAATAGCGATATTTTCGTCAATTTGCCGACTGGTTACGCAAAGTCGCTTTAATATTTATCAAGCTTTGCCTTCAATCTTGTCGACCCTGCGGTGTGGAGGAAACCAAAATATTACCCGATATGTTGGTAAACTTTAGAGATTTTGCAGTTGAAACTCGCTTTGTTGTTGCAATTTGTTCGGGGGCATGTGCGACATTTTCCACAAGGACCACAAGTTGATCGGCTCTTTGTCGTTTAACTTTCCGTTTAATAGTCTTTAATGAACTGATAAATACTGCAGATCTCCCCTTGATACCTTCTACATTCTTCTTTGCTTTCTCAAATCGAGTTAATCTGTCGTAGCACTTCGTACAAACAAACAAATCTGCTCCAGAGTTTCGGCACCCGTAAGAGGCGATATCTTCACCGATTGTCAACTCGATCAGGCGGGGAAGATCGATTACACTTTCCCGAAGCTTTTGACTCTCCCAGCAGTGTCAAAACGTCGCACAAGAAGCGCTTGTATTCACATTCGATATTTGCTTTGGTGTTTCAGCCATGACCAGCCATTCCAGAAGTGAAAAAATATATATATTCCAACTTAACTCCCGCATCTCTCAAGAGTGTAACAGAGACTGTAGACACTGTACAAAGCTCGCGGGAAACGGAAGCGACCATCGTAACCAGCAATTTGATTTGATGTCATTAAACAATGCCTCGATGGTGATTGGCTAGGGTGCTTGGGGAGCAAAACAATGGGAAAGGAATGTGGCGCTTGGGTAAGCAGGCGTTTGTGGGAGGAGGTAATACGAGTCCCCTAAAAACGACTGCGTGGGAGGCTAACTTTATCGCAGAACGACAATGAACTTGCAAAGCATATGTCTTTCAATTGCATTGTCTTTCTCCAATAAAGAGGGAGTTCGAGAGACACAACGTGAGGGGACCAGTCGTGATTGGTTATTTTTCAATGAAAAATGCAAAAGTGCTATTGCATGGCGTTGTGCCTCTTTCTAGGAAAGTTCATGGGCTGATAACTTGATCACAAAGTCATCGCTATCATCATCATCATCATCATCATCATTATCATCATCATCACCATCATCATCATTATCATCATCATCATCATCATCATCATCATCATTATCATCATCATCACCATCATCATCATTATCATCATCATCATCATCATCATCATCATCATCATCATTATCATCATCATCATCATCATCATCATCATTATTATTATTATTATTATTATTATTATTATTATTATTATTATTATTATTATTATGCGCAGTAAAACTATCTGTATGCACGGTATCAGAAAGCAACACAGGGCGCTTAGCGTAACCTGTGAGCCAAGCGAAACTCAAAATAGCACGTCAATAAATCAATAAAATATATATACAAACATAAAAGTCATCGCCTATTATTATTATTATTATTATTATTATTATTATTATTATTATTATTATTATTTTCATACTTTTTTTACTGACACCAATCAGTGACAGAACTTATTGCATCACTAATAACCCCGTTCTTTATTGCAGAAAAACAATGAAGTCAAAAGGTATGTACGTTTTTTACTATTATTTTTTGTTAGCTGTAGATGTTTAGAATCAAAAATTGAAAATGTTGTGTGGGTTAGATTGTATTAAAAAGTGCAGCAACTCTGAAAAATAACTTTTAATTAAACTCAACTCCATGTTATTTACTTTAGCTATACATGGCATTATTACTCAAAACTACAGGATATCTTGTTTGTGTTACACGTTAACTCTGCGTACCTTTTCGGATGATTGCAGCAAAACCAGAACGGATTTTCCAAACCTCGCGAAATGTTTATTTTATTAGTCAGTTTAATACTAAAAAAGCACCTTCTTAAAGTATGCACTTCTGTTTATCTGCAGGGATATTGAGAATTTGGTCCGAAAAATAAAATAAAAGAAGCAAGAGGTGCCTGATGATGTCATTTACGCTAAACTGTACTGTTATATTTTCTTAGTTTAAGCTTCATATTCAACTTTTCTTGAAACAAATTTAGTTCATGAAGTTCTTCCGAAAATAAACCAAATGTTTGTTGATTAGATTAGTTATAATGTTGATCCAAAATATTAAACATTAGAAATGTGTTACAATACACCCCATATCTCGAAGTGCTGGCCAATCAGAAGACTTATAGCATTTGCACAGAGTATATAAACGTATTGCAAAAAATATGATCCAAAACTTATATATAAAGAGACGTCTTTTTTGAAGGGTTTCAGGATAGTCATTTTAAAATAATTCTAGAGCAGATTGGTACACTGTTTATTTATCGTATTTTGGTTGTTGTTGTTATTTTAATATAGAGGGAAAAGCGAAAGGCCTCTTTAGATGAAGTGAACGAAAGTTTTCAGGTATGTTTAATTATATCACCCGGTCGCTTTCGCTTTCCTCTGCTTCAAAGTAAAGTTGTTCCTTGTATTTGTCTGTGCCAGAAAAGGCGTCTTCTCTTGCAGGTTAATTTTAAAGTTATCGGTTCTCCCTCTAAATAGACGCTTCACTACATTACTAAAATCGTTCAGCCAGTACTTCCCACCCTCAAAGCTTTTCTTACTTTTTTCTTATTTTCTATTTTACTTGATCAACAGACCGTCCTGGAAACGAGGCAGCAGATGGAGAGGTAAAATATATTGAACAGCAAGTCATATTCTCTGGTTAATTTTATATCTCGATTTGCACTACTTATAGGTGAATCCAAAACTTGACGTGCTATAGTATGGCTTGTTAATAAATTCAAATGGAAAAGACGAAATGGTGACCTTTTTAGGAGCATGTTGAATGACCTCAGGTTAAAATCTGGAAAACAGATCCATGTGGATAGTATAAATACTGTTAGAAGCTTATATCACTTGCAGGAATCGCTTTATCGATTCTCTTTTTTCCTTCTCTTGTTTTTTATCTGTTTGTTAAGATTGCCTGAGTAATAGTTTATCGACAGCCATTACCTAAAACGTTATTTTAATACGTTTCTTCCTCTTTTCCGTATAGTGAACTGAAACAAATGAAAAGTGAAGGAAAGAGCTGCAAAGAGCAGGTGGGTTTATACAAACTCGAACTAAAATAGTTTCCTTGCTCTCACGTGGCCCACATCCCTAAACTCGCCGAGGTAGGTTTAAATGCAAGAGGGCTGTTAATAAATGATCGCCTTATGTTGTAGAATGTGGAGCTTTGATACTTGATCTTACCTAAAACTTACATTTCAGTGCAATATTCAACTGTAAAGAGGGAAATGGTTTTAATTAAGTTATCGACTAGCTCACTACCATACGTATATATTGATATATTGTTTAATTGGTTCGTTGATTGTTCGATTGATTGATTGATTGATTGATTGATTGATTGATTGATTGATTGATTGATTGATTGATTGATTGATTGATTGATTGATTGATTGGCTGGTTTGATCTCATTTCATTTCCTCTTATTTAGGTCTCCAAAGTGCAAGAGGCACTTGATCATCACGAAGAGCTGAAAAAGTGAGTAGATATTTTTATTTCAAATACATGCCTCTTACCTGACCACAAGCGGAAACTTGGCCGCACTAGCGAATGTATTACAATGATGAGATTACCGTATTAAAGAAAAGCATCGGAAAAGAAACGAATAAAACTGACTAAAACAAGGCGACAATAATGATGCTGAATACAAATGTATTGTGATAGAAAACAGAAAAAAATTCTAGAACGTTACTAGCCTTACTGGATGTAAAATACACACTGGAATCGTTGTTTCTTTGTTGTGATTATTCAGAGGGACCCTAATGCGGAATTCGTTTATTTTTTAACGGAACCAAGGAATTACTTAGGCTCGTGGTCGGCCGATGGTCGTTTTGTGAGTTGGCTGAATCTAAAAGATTTATACGACAATAACTTAGGAACGGTTTGGGTCAAACAAAAGTGTCCGCTTTTTAGGGCTGGCAGAAACGGTTTTAATGCTCCTTGGCTACCAATGATTCTAAAGTTTATGACTTATAAGCTTGATTTGTTTTATGTTTAGGAAACAACTGAATGTGAACAGCGAGCTTCAAAAAGAGAACGACCAGTTTGTAAGTTTCCTAATAACTAATATGAACTTTAATTTTAGTTGTTTTACAGGTTCGGTCATGCATGGACCATACAAGACACCACAATCATTCCAAAAGTTAGGACTGAGATGTCGCATAGACAGTAAAGTATAAAAGATCAGCGATTTTGAGAACACAAAGTGTGACGATTTAAACAAAATAAAAATGTTGGTAACAATTCTTTAATTTCTATCAGCTAGCGAATCCCTTTTGCGTCACTTGTTTGTTTATTACTTATTTAACTTTTATTTTAGTCAATTTGTAAACACCAAATTTATTTGTATTTAGTTTAGTATAGACATACCTACCCCCCTCGACTAGCTTCAGCTATTTGCGGGTATAGGTATATAACCAGCTTGTAACTGTTTGTTTTAATAAAGTGTTCTTGTTGTTGTTGTTGTTGTTGTCGTTGAAGACTGGTTTGCAAATAGAATAGTGGATAGTAAATGTTCTCGTTAAAGTTCTTTGGAGAAGAAAAGTTTCGCCTTCATTGTTTTAAATGCTTTCTTGTTTAATTTGTTTTAGACTGCGGCCTTGGATGAAGAGAACAGGAGAGTGGAGGTACTTTGGTATGGCTACGCTAGCTGATGAATAAACCGCTACTTAAGGTGGCCGAACATAGTTTCCAGTATACAGCTGTTAGTAAACATTATTTGAAAACTACGTACTTCTGAGTACCCGAAATTTGAATAGTGCAAGGTTAACTGAGAGGGAATAAATTTTGATACTTCTTATTGAGCAAGGTGCTGTTGCCATAGCAACGCAGTAAGCTATTAACCGTCCACAAATAATGGTTTTCCTTAATTTTTAGAAGCACTCGTTAGATTTTTTTCATTTTTTGTATCCAGAAAAACTCACAAAATACTGACATAGTGACGCTGCTTTCATGTAATTTTAACAGAGAGATCTCCTGTAAATGTTGTTTTTGCACTTTAATGATTTTTGAAGATAATCTTTCTTAGATTTCGGTTTTTGTTTGTAGGCGAGTTACGCTTTTAGGGAACTACTGTTTTGTCAAATTTCACGAAATTCTAACGAGCGGTTCCTTAGAAAACAAGGGTTTTCTCGGCAAAGATGAAAGGCGAGCAAAAAGGCTTAGCTCCTCGTGATGTCACTTTCTTTGTTTGGTGCTAAATGAAGAAGGATTTGCAAACGAGAAACTGAGTTATTTTAAGACCAAAACTCACCTTTGTGATCCATTTTAGTATAAAACCGAGCGATCGATAGTATTTGCTTACCACAACCCTAGCGCACGCTTAATAGCATCACTAACAATTTGTAAAGCACGCGCAAAGTGTGTTCGGCCACCTTAAATGCATAAAGAAATGAGACAACTTCTAGACCTCAAACTATAGATACACCATCCAGTATTTCTGCGATAACTATATATTTTGAATTCGGTAGTTTAGAAGAAGAACAAACAACAAACAAACAAGCAAAGGCGTAAACAAAAACAACAACAAATGAAACGAAATTATTCCCAAAATAATGCCGTAAGAAGTCAAACAGGTCATTTGTTTTGTCATATATGCTTTACCACGCTCCACGAATGGTTCTCAACTTATTAGAAGTGAAGTTAAAACCAATCGGGAACTCGCTTTCAGGCACAGTTTTCCCGCGCTTTAGGCCAGTTTCTTGTAGTTGTTTCGAGTTCTGATTGCCTCATTAGGTTGCAAACATTTTTTATGATTGGTTGGAAGAATTAAATTAGTTTCTATTTAATTAACGAAACTGAACAGAAGACCACCTTATGTTCTCAAAATTGATATAATTGGTAAAAATAAAATTAAAAAATTCTTTAGATTCACTTTCGGAGCGTGTACCCTCTCTTCATATCATTTTTTTGATACTTAAACCAGGAACTACCATAAAATTCGTCGCACTTGCAATTTTGTTCTATTACCTACAACTCTCAAAGAGAAGCCCGCTTGAATTGCTTGTATTGTGGCTTAACAATTATTCTAAACTGTGTTATTTTTTTCTACATCTTGTAGGAATTTAAGGTAAAGATGGAAAGGTAAATGGCAGATTGGCAAAATTTTAAAATCCTCTTTCTTTTCTTTCGTGAAAATGTAAGGTTTGCTTAAATACTTGTGTTTGTCTTGATAGTGAGATGGCAGAAATGCTTAACAAGATGGAGAACATCGATAAGGTATTAAAACTATGAAAGCTTTTGGTTTGTGTCATATCACCAGAAGTTGGGGACAAAGCGGCATTTTCTTGTTTAAGGTTCATTCGTGGATAGGTCTAACCTAGTTTGAAAGCCTTAACGCTTTCAATACAGGAAGCGAGCTGCGTTGTAAGCGTGGATTCGAACGGTGACATCAACTTTAATAGCATCTTCGATAACGCGTCGGCGAAGACTGGAATCCAGGCTCAGATAGGACATAGTTTTGGCTGGATTGAGCTTAACAAAATGGATGGGTACGGGATTCTAGGAATGTGATGTCTGGGAAAATGGATTAAATTAGTACCATAAGATTGTAGACGGATTTCTGTAAAATATTGGACAAGTTTGTTACGAATGAGATTAAAACAGCGAAGTACAAAACAGTGACTAAGCGCGCCGTGTCAAAGTGGGATCCGGCTTTAACTTGCGCGGGACGGCACAAAGTAATGGGTGGTTCGAAATTTCTTTTGCCTGATATAAACCCCTCGCTGAAAAAGCACATACGCTGCTTTGCCACAACAGCAGTAGAGACAAATTATCGCCATGCTACTTAGGTATTCCCTAGCTATCCAATCTAAAATCACCAGCCCGTCTGTGATCGACGAACCGCTATCGTCAAGAAGGATGCTGAAGACTTGTGAATCCTAGGGGAATGCCATGATGAGTGAAAAGTGTTCTTATCGTAAATAATTTGTTTGTTTGTATTTATTTTCGCAGTCACTTTCTCTGGAAATAGATGAACTTAACAGGTGAAAACAGTCTTTTCATGCTTCCAACCCATTAACTTTATTTTATTTCAATAACAACTTAGCGGTTATTTTGAACATCATTGCACAAAATGAAAAGGAATTTTAATTAAGGATGCGAACACTATCGGCAGCATATACTTGATTTATTTATTTATACCAGTTTTTACTTTACTTTAATTTAGGCAGAGCCCAAGAAAGGTCGAGGAATTCTCAGTTTGGAAACAACAGGTGAGAAAGAACGACAGAAATGTTACTTTAACAAAGCTCGTTGTTTATAATTCCAGATTTTGATTCAGTGAGTAATGGGGAAAGCATGGCAAAAGG
Source organism: Pavona decussata (assembly GCF_977016875.1). Taxonomy (NCBI): domain Eukaryota; kingdom Metazoa; phylum Cnidaria; class Anthozoa; order Scleractinia; family Agariciidae; genus Pavona; species Pavona decussata. The sequence goes on along the minus strand of NW_028145558.1, from coordinate 1,603,333 downwards.
CATTTATCCTGAAGTTACTTCTCACCAAATGAAATACCTGAAACAAACACGAAATGCGAGGACATTTTGTAAGCCCTTACTTGATGGCTCAGCGAGACAGGCCCAAAGCCGTATTAACCCTGATTTGAAAAGGTCTATTGCGATTACCTTGCACTTGTCATTATGAAACGCGACTTAATTTAGGATCAGTAATCCTAGCTTGTCAAGGTAATTAGTCTAACTTTCCCTTTTCTTTTTCAGGCTGTGAATGAACTTGCAAAGAAAGATAGGTAAGTCCAACAAAGTAGAGAATGGAGTTACCTAAACTATTATATTAATGACACGATGACCATATTTTGGAAGTTAGAGTGACTGTAGTGAAGTGAGAGAGTTGGCGTAACAAAGCATAACTTGTTGCGCTTTGAGAAGTTCAAGCAGCTCACTGGAAGGAATGATAAGGGCCAGTCATACTTAATTAGATTTCAGTTTATGATTGGTTCGGGTTGGATTACACTGTAATTCTCAATGCATAATAAATATAACAATTAAAGAAGTAAGGATATGATTACCAAACGCAAGAGACTGAGAAATCTTTGAACTCTTTGCGAACTGAGATATTTTTAATATTAGTTTAAAATACTTCCGTGGACAATCTGTGAGTAAGATCGTTTTTATGTTTTCTCTCTAACAGTGAACTGACAGAACTTAAGAAAGTGCTTGAACCACTGCAGGAAGTGAGTATTGAGAATACAATCACACATCAGAAATGTGTTAACTAAATCACGCGAAGAGCTAAGAAACTAAAATCACGACTACGATACAAAATTCTGCACTGTGCAATCTTTGTATCTAAGGACAGAATCAAAATATTTTATGACTATACCATAGAGATTCTGGACTAAGTGCTACCTCATTCTATATTATCACCACGAGTAATGTTTGGATAAAGCCGATAAGATTAACACCAGTCTTCTGCAACAATTGGGTTCGACACCACCCTCCCACAGTGAGTCTAAACTGCCTCTACACTATCCTGCATAGGATCTTAAATTCCACTATCCCAACCTTCCGATAGAGGCCAAACGGTAACAAAGCTAATTACCAGGGGAAATTGTAATATTAAATTTTGCTTGCTCATGTGCGGTATTCTAAACACACTGAGATGTCTGTAAACGGAGTAAATTGAAATTAGAGTAATAAGATATATGAATTAATGACATGTTATCTCCTCACCAGTTTCCAACAAGAAAGAAATGCAAGAAATCAAGAAGGGTTATCAAACTGCTATGCAGTCTGTTTTGTTGCACATGTCGCCGTTAAAAGATTCCTCTTGTTTTATATCAGAGTGTAAATAATGTGCTGTTTTGTAAATTGAATATCGTGTACTTTTTTCCTGAACAATTTGTATTCTTGTTTTAACGAACTAAAGTAAAACGTACACTCGTTTTCTTATGTGTTCAGATCAATGAATAAAAATTCGTTTTGACAGTTTGAGCTGGGTTTCGATATTAAACCTTTCGCAAATATTTAAAGATGGTCTTATTCGGAACTAAACCTGTAGTGCTTTTCAGAAATGAGACAGGTTGTCGACGTTTCAGGAGGAATGCGTGGCAAGGCGAGGGAGAGGGAGGAGGGGAGGAGGGAAGGGGAGGGGATTGGACAGTGGGGGGAGAGGGAGGGTTCACGGTCTTTCCAGTCCAGGAAGAAGAGCCTACCGCCCAGACCATGACGCGCATAAAATAACGCATGGTCTAAGTTTAGATCGTTGACCTGCATGATTTCCATGTAGAATCAAGGAAAACAAAGTGAAGGAAATCACTTCTTGTGAGCAGAGCTGAGGCGAGTCATTATTGCCCTGTATACCAGCGTTTAGCTCTCTATACAAGTAGGATAATGTCAGGCTCGCTTGCGGCTATGACGTTTGTGTGCTTCGTATCATTGCATCAAACAATGCCTTTGGGTTCCCGAACTGAAAGTATTAACCATTTAAAGTTCTTCCTCTGTTTTGCAGTGCGCAACTCTACTTCGTATTAAGGCAAAGTAAAAGTTTCTATCAGCTGCTACATGTAACAACTAAATGTTATTCAGTCCCTGTTTGAAAACCCAGTCTTGAAACTCGATTTACCACAGTTAAGTAAAATATCTGCAAAACCGCAATGGTAACCAAATGCCCAAGGACATTGACGGTTACCAAATAGGACGGTGCCTACGTTTGTTACTGCGCATACATTCTGCGCATCTCGGGATTCCCGGGTTTCCTATGGATGGTGCCTACTAATACAGGGATATCTTTTACGCGGTTTAAAAATAAGCGGGGAATACAGAACTTAGCAATTGCTCTTGTTATCCAAAAAGAAAATTTGGAGTAAAGAATTGAGATGATTTCGTTGGATTTCTCGTACGAAATACTTGGTACGAAAACTTTTAAGACAAACTTGATCATGCACAGTAATAAAAATGGAGGTATATAAGAGAAAAATGTATGGACAGGTCAGATTGAAGTGAAAATTACAATTTCGTTGAGGCATGAGTATATAGGTTTTCGAGGCTTCATTGGCAACTGCTTCAGTAGTCTGCGTAGACAGAGCTTTTATTTCTACGTATTCTTTATTTCATATATACCCTATCTATGCATCATCACAATCATATGAATAGATATACAGCTATATTTCTTTCAATTTTTTCAAATGTCAATTAAATAGTAATTAAATGTCAAAGTGTGCTTTCTATGTAATGGCATTTGAAAGCGGACTGTGATGTTCAGTTATTACGAACTTCTATCTCTAAGAAATTAAACTGTGACTCCCTTTAGAAAGTCGTTCCTAGGTCCTTCCGTAAGCCGACCAGTTGCTCAAACCAGTCTCTTCAGTAAAAACATCTTATATGGCGCCGAATTTTTAACATAAAAGGGTGATATCCATTTACGTGAGCAATTAATGAAAACTGATTAGTTTTAAAAAAAATTCTCAGTTGATAGAGTTTCTTGTCTAACCTATCGAAGCTGCGTCGATTACAGTAAAATTGGAAGTTAATTATGTTTTAAACAAGAAGTTCCCAAATAAAAGGGCAAGCCCCTTCTTTATTTAACACCTTTGTGGGCGTGAGATCTAAATTTAGACGCCGTTCAGTCGTGGCAAGTTGTTGACTCAAGCGTCCTCTGAAAAAAACATAAAGGCCTCAAAATCTCATAATATCACCACAACAATATAAGAAATTAAGTTCTAATTTCTTTAACCGGGTTTTATTCTTAAAACTAACCCAATTTTATCCGAGTTAAGGGTCGTAGAAAAAGACACATGCTGTTTCTCAGTTGTTTACGCTCTGATAATTGATTGACCAAAGAAGGTGAGAATGGCCTGGCCAGGCCCCTTTTATACCGGAATTTCCTGTTTTAGACATTTGTTGATTTATTTCCCACTGAGATTCAAAAATAGTCAACAAACTTGACCTTAACTGGTTTATACTGGACAGTAGTTAGCTTTTGGTGCAACTCCAATGGTTCGTGGTGATACTCTAAGCGGAACCGCTGAAGTAACTAAAACAGAAAGAGAAAAATAAGAAAACGTCTGTCAATCAAAAATCCCTCAGAAATTATGTCGCATAAATTATCCCGAGTATTTCGTGGCAATAGCCAATCAGAGTTGATTCTTCTGGCTTTACCTTTACGTTAGGAAACGAATACTAATTTTAGTTTTTCTTGTTATAAGTTTAAGTATAACTTGTAACGTTGTATTTATCCCCTTGTTGGATTTTGCATTGTAATTTTATTGTATTTTAGACGTAGTTTTTGCGTGTTTTCTTGGTAAATTAGATGGACATTTGTCCGTTCGTTCGTTCGTTCGTTCACTAACAATGCGCAGGTGCAAAGCAACCAATTGGAGCCTACTCCGTCATCCTACAGAAATATAAGGGTACTGAAACACCATTAACAACGCCGCTTCAAGAAAAGGAAATATGAGATAACTGCTCGTACGCTGTAAGAGATTGGACTGGGTTAAAAAAAAAATACACCCAGTCCCAATGAAAATTTACATGTCTACTAAAATTGATCGAAAGAAGAGCTAATTTGATGCAAATGAGCCGCATGTTTATAACAAGATCCAGTCTCGCCAGTTAAAGGCAGTTTTGGAGCCAAGTTGGCATTATTCACGCTATCAAGAAACGAGGTGAGTAGCAATACTTTATTACCAGCCAATCAAGTGATAAAATGGTTTCTCTCAGAAATATATCACGCTTTTTAAGGGTAGGGTTTGCAGATGGTTTCATAAACTCCAATTAATTTTGTTGTGAGCGCCGTTTCCTGGTGAATATGCAGTGGGGTTGTCTCAAGGCTGAAACATTCACACAAACCTGGCATGAGATTATTATTTTGTGCTTCTCTGTTAACATTCAGTACACGAAGATCACTGTTAGTAAGACAGACGATCTACTGAAAGCAACGTCAGTGTTGAGCAACGAGTTATGCAAATATATCAAATAAAAAGTGACGGTTTTACTCAAATAATGAATTATAAAGAAAGATGTAGTATTCGATACCTCATCATTTTGAAAGAACTATCTTCCTTCTGAACGCCATGACATTCCGTATAATGGTCGATCGCTAACCACTGAGCTACAGGGTGACGTGAAAAGCTGGATCGTTTAGTACAAATTTCACGGAGGGGAAGAATATTTTTTTTTTAGAAAAGCAATCGTTTAGCTCATCAGTTAAGTCAGTTCTTCTACCGCAGGTAAGACAACTACGAGGGTAAAACAAGTTATGAGACGATGTTCCTCTTTATTAATGCAGATGGCTAAATGACAAAAGAGTTTACAAAAGGAAACCGTATGGATTAATTTGAGCTCAATTTTTAAAGAACCTTAGTTATGCACCTGTCATTTTTAGATACATTTTAGGAAAGTTTGGTGTGCCTCGATTGATAATTTTCCAGTTAATTCAAGCAATTTATCTTTTGAACAAAAATACAGCTCAGAAAAATTTCGTTACAAAGAAGTCTGTATATCTGGCACACTTCCTGTTTAGTTATTCTACTGTTAATTAACAACTCATCCTCGTCTAGCCTACAGAACAAAAAATTCCCACACCAAATATCGAGTGAGCGATGATTTGCACGAAATTCGATGCCCTCGAGATCAAAACATACAAATTGATGAATGATAAAAACAACTAATGAAATCATCCAACCAATCGGATTCTCGCTTTCACCTTATGCCATATGGGCACAGCTGATGCTTTAGCACAAAAATAACATCGTTTTAATACGCTGTCATGTTTGATCGAAATTAATCTACATACACCGGCCTAACAACTTCATGTGGACAATTATCATTTTATCAAAACAAGAATTCGCCGCATTTGCAGATCTTTATGATGACAAGGACAAGCCTCAACTAAAGCAGCCTTGGACATAATTTGGCATTGATCAATAAGGCAAAATGCGTCGAAAACATCGTAGACGAAACAAGAAATTAGACAGTTCTCCACAGCAAAATTGACACGTTTGGGTAGAGTTTGAGACTTTAAAGCAACCCGGTGTTTTCCTAGAAAATATTTGTCGGACTGTTTGGCTGAAAAGAACGCATAAAATCATCATTATATTGAAATTAATTGCGAGTTTTTACGTCGCTATCAAGATTTCTGTAAATAAAGCCATCCGGCAAAATAGAAAATGGAGCGGCGATTTACGATTGATAACCATGCGGTCAAACAATTTTAGGAAACATTTTGGAAATAAGACGCAGAAAGTAAATTTATTGTTGATATTTTAGAGGAGCTACTTTTCAATAAGACAGTCAATTTTAATAAGTTGAGTCAATTTTTTTTCTTACAGACAGACCATCATTTGGCAAAATACCAAAGGCAAAACTTTGCTTTTTATATTTCAGGTCGAAGATCTTATGCCCGGCTCATTTGAAAAAACATTCACGGTTTTTAACTTACGTGTTTATGGCATTGCTATGACCATATATGGACACTGGCATAGCTCATGTCTCACAAAACAACTCCAAGACAACCACACCGAACACGCATGAATCATTGAAATAAATTAAAAGAAAGGTCTAGTCTAGGAAATGAAATATTACTCAAAGAGTTCTACTCTAAGAAACGGCTGAACATCTTTTTCTTTACTTTGTTCTTATCCACAGCTTACAACGAATTAGCACGAGGAGAAGGAACGTCTAAGTTTTATTGAAGTATGTTTGGTAACGCTACTGAAGATCCTTCTTTAGAAAATCTGCAAAATGCGTGGAGAAAAGTTTTCCTCATTGAATTTATTGTGGTGTCTATTATCAACGTTTTCACTGTCGTCGCCTTTGCAAGAAATCGCCACTTACGCAAACGCACTACGTATCTGATAATAAACCTGACCGTAGCTGATTTACTGGTGGGAGCAGTGACGGGACCAGTGCAAAAATTTAGTTCCCCATATTTCGATGACGGTTTCAGCTGGCAAGAATTCATCATTTTAACCTCGATACACATATTCCCCGCAGCCTCTCAAACCAGTCTTTCGTTAATTTCTTTGGAGCGGTTACACGCCACACTTTTCCCCTTCAGGCACTGTTTAATTGACAAAGGGTTTTACTTCAAAGTTATTATTGGCAGCTGGATGATAACTTTGCTTCTATCATCCATGATGTCTGTTCTTGAAGAGTTCGAGTTAGTTCAGTATGCAATTGCATGTTACACATTCCTAACCTTTCTTATCATAACTGTTTCCAATGTTATTATTGCCATAAAAGTCAAAAGTAACCCTCCTCCGCAGCATTTTAGTGCAGTTGCCTCAGAAAGGAAATTGTCAGTAACCTTAAGCATAGTTACTGTCGTGTCTATCGTAACTATTCTTCCTTTTTCTATTTGGATGGCAATTAAACAATACATATTCAAACAAATGCCCCCTGCAGCATTCAATCAAATATACGAAACGTTACTGTTATTATTTTATGCCAATTCTATAGTCAATCCATTGATATATGCCATAAGAATGCAAGAGTTTAGGAAGGCGGTTAAGGAGCTCTGTTGGAGGACCGCAGCGACAAGGGGTGTCCAACCCACTGAACTTCATGCAATGTAATGCATGGGCACAGAGATAAAAAGCAATAACCAAAAAACAAAACCGGTTAAAAACAATCCAGATTTGGTTCAACCAGATACTTAAGTTACTTTTTTTAATACTTTGTGATGTAAGTTTCTAACAAGTGTTGTAAAGGATGTTCCTTTTGTTGAATTAAATCAACTGTACAGTGACTGTCTTTTCTTGGTACAAGTAAACTTTGAACCTTCAAGTTGTTGAACTGATCATGAACAGTACGATTGTAAACTACTGGCTCAAAATATTTGTTCAGTGCGTTATTAGACAATCAATAGGAAGAGTTTCTAGAAGGTTTCATTGAATAAAGAACTATTGACTGTGTTGCTTTTTGTCTCTTCACTGTATACCCGATTGTAAGTGGTCGTCCACCGATTTAGTTTTTTGTTTGTTTTGTTTCACTGAACCTTTTTGAATTCCTGAGAGCCTTGGGAAGGGAAGGCGACAACTTCTGGGTAATTTCACAGGCTTTGAAATTCAATGATCCAACTGTGTGCAACTAAGCTATTACGGTGTGTGTGATACATGAAGATGCCGTTAGGTGCTTACAGTGGTGAGTATGTTGGAATTTCAATCAAAGGATAAGAGGTCAGCAGTGGTTCAGGGCTCATCACCGCATTGTAGCTAATAGCGGTCCATCTCTCTGGAACAGCCTACCCTGTAACCTTAGGCAGGCTGAATCACTTAATCAATTAAGCAACTACTTAATCTACATTTTAGGTAAGTTGAGACACGGCATTCAACGAAAGCAGGTCAAGTTTTCTTTAGGTTTTAGTATTATCGTTTAGGATGAGGATTTTTATATATTTATACATTTTGATGTTAATAGATTATCTTGTAGTTTTATGTTGTATCCACCTGATGAATTTTTTAACCGTGTGTAACTGAATATTGAACTGAATTGAATTGAAACTGAATTATGTCAAGTTGTGTCATTTTCCCTCTCTCACCTAGGTGTATAAATGGGTGCTTGCTTGGGTAGCTGTGCAGGAGAGAAAGGGAGGGGTGGGAGTGGGGGAGAAGAGTCCCTGATAGACAGTTCCCAACTGCTAGAATAACACATTTCTCAACAGGAATGCCATGTTGTATTTGAGGCAATCAGAATTAACCAAATTGAGCAACACAATGTCACTATTTGTGATGCAGTAGACTGCAGAAATAGCAGAAATGTGCTTAATCTCTTGAATAAAGTCTTCTTTTTTTTACATTGTTTCATAAAAATTTTACCCCCCCCCCCCCCCCCCCCCCACTATGGAAGGATTGAAAACTCCAGTTTGGCCTCATATTTTCCTTTTCAAAACTCAAACTAAATGCCTTTTGAAGAACCTTCCCCCACCCCGTCATACTTTTGAATGACCTTTTGAGGGGGTGGTAAACTGTATACTATGCATATTTCCTGGAACCACAAACTGAAGGAAAACTCCAGAATCTGACTTATTTAATACACAATAACTGATCCAGAAGACACAAAACTTTCTCAGGTCTCCCTAGTAAGAAAAGGGAAAAAGGGTGGAGGGGAGGGGGCTGATAAAGGGTTACTTTTCCTTTTACCTACATGTACATGCTGCTCCCTTGCATACACACCTTGAAAAGCATCTGATGAATTTATTCTCTTGTTTTCCATCTCTTTAAGTTCCTTCATTTCCTTGTCAACAAAGCCCTGGCTGATTTCAAAAGCAGCGTTACCACACTTCAGGAAATTCTTGAATGCAAATTTGTCTATGTATTTCCCAGCAACTGTGCTTGGTAGATTGAATATGAGCTTGTGGAGAAGCTTTAAAAGGTTTTACACCTGCAAAGTGAATATCTGGGCATACAACCTGGGCAGTCAAGCATCAAATGTGAAAGTCCCAATATCTGAAAAATTAAAAATATATATATAACAGTGCTTAAACTTTTATAAGGCTCAGCTGTTCTACTGTGATAATAATATTGCACTATTAATCACATACGAAACTACACCTGTACCTCTCATGTTTTGTACTAATTACCGACATCTGCATGGTCATAAAAAAGGGAAACTCTGCCATCTAGAAATTTTTGTACCACATACAATGTATCCATGCAGATTTTGGACCCTGGGTTGGGGTGCTCCCATAAAAAAAAAGATGAGGAATTACAGCTTATAAGTAATACACAAAACTTTGAAGAGTGAAATCTTTTTTTTAAACAATTTTCATTTGCCTCACATGACACATCATTTACAATACTGAACACTACTAACATGTAATATGGGTATTATCTGGTCCACAAGCCTCCTGCAGTTTAACAAACCTCAAAATAGAAGAATCTTTTCTGACCTCATATTGTTTACATTTTCTCTCATTAGCATATATGGTCATATATGAAACAGTACGCTTAATGAACAAATGGGACATAATAAACAAAAAGCACCTGTCACATCTAGTAATCAGGGTGAAAAGCTGTCACACAGACTATGTGAAATACTCTACAAGAAATTTACTTTGAAAAACTATGAAAATTACAAAGAATGTATGACTGGGTCGCAAGTCAGCTACCTGACCAGCCATAAATTCTTTGTAAATTCTTGACACTTTTAAAGTTCATTTCTCAACTTTTTAGCAGGTTATAAGTTTGTCAAGCTCTTTCAATTTACAGAGTGCATTTATTTTGTAACTAATAGTAGTTTTGTTGTTTATGTTGAAGATCTTCCTGTAGCATCAACGGTTATGCCATTAAAGTTGTCAATGTTTTCCTCCACTGTTTTTAATTATTACCTTTCAGTAGCCTTCTGCTACAATCAATACAAGAATGTTGGACGCTTGAATCTTGGCCATAGCTTTGTAACAGTAAAACAATTGCGTTTGATAACAACTCATGCCTGCTCCCAAAACAATATAGCACTCTTTTAAACAACTAAATATAATTACTAATTTGAAAGTGTCAAAATTATTCTGACACTTTCAAATTAACTTTGATTTTGACGCTTTTAGCATTCTTGTCAACAACCTTTTAACATGTATTTTAGTTTTTAATATTTATGCATACTACTCACTATATTTAAACTTCTTTTAGTTTTATTTTTCACACATCATTTATATCTGTCGAAGGTAGCAGACAGGTTGGCGAAGGTTATGATCTTTTACAAATCACTTTAACCAGTAACTTAATGTTAATGGGTAATTTCAAGATGCATTTAGTTCAGCAGATGATAGGAACAGTATCTAAATCAGCTGCCTCTCCAGTGTTGCATAATGTAGTAGACCCTGTCAAAATTAACAATGTTTGCTGTGCCAAACTGATTCAGATTCCACTTTTTTGCCAGGTTCAGCATATGAGTGGAGCAGTGTCTGGAACAGGCCTAAATCACCAGTAGTATAACAGGGGCTCTCCCATTACCACAGAAGGGTTTGCTGTCGGAGCTCCTGATCCACCGAGAATGGCTAGAGATTAATATTATTAAAAGAGAGAATATTTATACTCACAACATGAATACCCTTAAAAAAGGCTGCTTCGCTTACGGTGATCAACCCAAAAAACTGTCAATTGGCTGTTTCTAAGGCAACAAGGGTACTTTCCCTCTTCACAGAACACTTTCCCAAAATCATATAAGATTACCTGGATCAATAACATCTGCAATCGCGACGCCATTTTTCATATCTTCCTTGGAAATGTGGCCACGCTCTGGGAATCACCGATCGGTCAGTTTGTACAGTTTACTAATCCTTCAGTTTTGTTATGATAATCCATAAAGCTCCATTTCGCTTTGGGGATCTCTACCCGGGATATCTTCGATAGGTTGCATGGCGGCTTTCTCCTGTTGCAGATCAGGGCAGCGTTTCGCAGCCTTCCAACGCCGTTTTTCTGTAACCTCCAGAAAGCAGTCAAAAGTTGAAGATGTCGTGACTTCCAGAGAAATACATTTCGTCCTCAGCAAGGCACCATGTTGAATGCAGAAAAGGCACTGGTTGCGAGTAACCTCGTCCTGAAGACGACTTTCTCCCTTTGCTGCAAATTCCACAGGAAACCCACACAAACTATGTGACCGTTTGTATTTTGAATTTATAGAGGCAATGTATGGGAATATCGAAAATCCTCGTATTATCGTACTAGATTGCGATAGATATTCTCATTTAACATCAAAATAAACGTAGTTTTACCTTAAGTGTTGTGTGTTGTCGTTCCTGAGGTTGAAGACGGCGATTTTAGCCATTTGAAGGGTTTGGCGTTGAACGTTCACTCGAGCGTAATAGAAGAGTGACAAGGGAGGAAAACTTGTTTTGAAAGGGTTCCAGCGCCGGAGCGATTTTTCCCCCAAAAATCGCATCGCTCCGATTTCAAACTTCACAGCATAAAGGTCAAAAGATTTTCGATTCTTCTCGTACCTTCCAATCGAAAATCCATCCAAACAGCCCGGAGCTAGTCCTCGAAGAAAATCAAAATCCCACAGTATTCGAGCGAAAAGAATGCGTAGCACAATTCATACGTGCCAACCAACCGTCCCGCTAATTGCCCCTTTCTGATTGGACGACGTTAGACAATGGCACGTATGAATTTTGCTACGCATTCTTTTCGCTCGAATACTGTGAATAATGAGAATATCTATCGCAATCTAGTACGATAATACGAGGATTTTCGATATTCCCATACACTGTCTCTATAAATTCAAAATACAAACGGTCACATAGTTTGTGTGGGCCCCTGTGCAAATGCTCGAATGGAATGGAATGGAATGGAATGGAATGGTGGAATGAAACCAACAAAAGCAGAATAGAGACTCGTTTAGAAGAACATGACACTTGACACTTGATCATTATTTCTAAATGAAAAAGTTTCCAGGAGGAATTAACAATCCTCTTTATACCCCCAAACCAACTGAGCTACAGGCGAAGTTTCACTAGTCTGTAGGATTACCCCTGACTATCCACATTGCTAATCATTGGAGTAAACCGTTTTATTTGTAGAAAGTCAAGTGGAAGTATCACATAACTCAGGCTAAACGGTAGCCTCATGGGAAGACATCTTTGCGCTCCTTGGGACACCATCGGCTATAAGACTGAAAACACATCTACCCCGATTATTAACAATTGGTCCGCTCAAAGTGCGCAGCGAACGGTTTTAGTTCAAAGTTGCCAATATAAAATCAACAAGTTGCGTAGTCTTTTTTCTCCTTTCTTCTCTCTTCCGCACTTTTCTGAACCTTCTCGTGCAATGAAAAGAGCTCAAGTTTTCATCGACCGCCTTTTCAAAAAAGTCTGGTTGAAATGTATTTCAAGAAAACTGATAGAGTACAAATCCTCTGTCAAATAAAATCAAATTGCACTCGCAGGGAACTAGTCATTTGTCTGTTCTCGCCGTCTTTACCCAGCATGCATTAGGTAATAAACCCTTGTAAAAATAAATAAATAAATTAAAAAAAAAATAAACTCTCCATAACACGGTACGACTTCATTTTTTGTGCTCTCTTTGAAGGCAAGTCGAGGGCGATATGCTTTTGGTTTTCCCTTGGAATTCAAAGAAAACGCTTGGTCATGTGACTCAACAATCCTCACTTGACTGGACCTTTTTGAAAGACATTATTTACGAAATAAATAGAAGAAAACGACTGGAAAAACCACGAGACTAGCTGCTGCACTCTGGGTGTAGTTTGAGTTGATATAAGAGAACTTAAACAAACTTAACCTGCGATTAGGCGTTCTTTTGTTCGGGGGAGCGCGAAAGTTTAGCAGCGCGAGGGTCCCGACCGCCGTCTCTCGCGCTGCCACACTTTCGCGCTCCCCCGAAAAAAAGAATGCCTGATCGCAGGTTAAAACAAACTTTACTCAGTTGAAATACAATTTTCCTAGATCTTATGATGACAAGAATATTAAATCAGTTGTTTCTTCAATCACAAGCTGCTGACCAAAAAGAACGCTATAGCGCACTAGTAATCAGACTTGACGCGCGCATTTAAAATTACGCTACGCCATAAAGGTAATTTTACTCGGAGTTTTCGGGAAACGTTGGAAAAGCGACTCAGAAATCTTTACAGCGTGATATATAAAGAAAGTGACAAGCAAAAAGCTAAGAAAATGGCTTCTGGCCGTCCATCAGGTTAGTAAGCAAACCTTAAGTAGTCAAATGTTAAAGGCTTTTCAGTTTGCGCTTTCATTTGTGGATTCTCCTTGATCGCTCGCTTCTAACATTTCATTCAGATCCCGTCGGAATAAGAACTCCGCCCTGCACTTTTCGCTGCAATGTTCCCCAACTTACAGTTGCCGAACATAACATTTCCGAAGCCTTTGATCCTAGGGCGTTATCTTAGAATTTTAAAACACAGTAGGGACGCAATGTGTTCGGGAGTTATTTTGTGATAAGCGCAGAAAAACTACACCACTACAAAATTTGTTTTTGACTCCAATTCAATACATCACATAACTTTCATACGTTTTGAAAGAAAGACGGGTGTAAGAACTTCAAACGATATATTTTATGGAGTAATACACATTTATGGAAAGGTGCAAACAGTGTTTAGTTGTGTTCAACTGTTTATTTTTTCCGCCTGCTATGGTTACGGTAGGGGTTAAAAAATCCTTTTATTACGTCATTCCAAGAATGCTTAGAACTTTAGAAGAGTCGCGCGCATCGAATTCCAAATGTCATTCAGATTGACGTCATAACGGAAATTTACTCGGAGTTTTCAGAAAATGTTGATGAAAGCAACGCAGTGAATAAAAACCCTAATCTCGTACCCAGATGTTTGTATTTTGAGAAAACATTTAGTAAAATCGATCATGTTCTCCAATCTGACTGGTCAATGAAAATTGCCGAGTGCAAGTCGCGTCTTGTTGAGTCAGCCATTTTCTCGCCACTTCCCAAATCTTTCACCTTTGCACGCGCGGAGACGCAAGCCTTGCAAGAAAATTTATCTTGACACATCAGTCCTTCCGTGAAAGTGGTTTTCCTCTATCGATTTAACTTTAATGTTTCATTAAACTGCAACAGGTTCTTATAAACTAACATATTTTTTTACGTTGTTCTCTTAAATTGTTGTGAAATTTTTGTTTGGTAATCTGACACGTGCAACTAAGTTGTACGCGTGGTTTAGCGCGCGAACATTGTGTACCATTGTCAACAAAATTTTAGCGGTGCTTCTGGTAACCCCCAAACTTTTAACTTAAATAATAAATATAAAGTCATTTCATTGGTTATTTCGAAAACTCTGAGTAAATTTTCTTAAGTCGGTGATATAAGAAGATCTACTCCGAGTTTTCGAACTCGATAAAGTTAAAAGCGCTAAATCTTACTTAAGGGAAAAAAAATTATCAATCAACAAAAAGCCACAAAATAGCTTCTTAATGCTTGTCATTTTTACAGACTCGCTTACTTTTCCAATCCCTGTTGACAATTCAGCTTGTCATCGACACTGAGTTGGTCTGTGAGTTCTTGATTCCTTGTTTCTGAGAAGAATGTTTTTCAAATGTCTCTCATAACAACTGATGGCAGCTTGTCGCGCAAGTAACTACGACGTTTTACTTAATCTTGATCAGTTGTCAACATTTTAGTTTTCAAAATCAATAAAAATCGATTTATAGTAACACAAATTGTGCACAAAACTTGGGGAGGTGGGGGGAGGGGAGGGAGTGAGACAAGCATGCCAGTTTGACATTTTGGGGGAAATTCCAGAAAAGATGTAATATCTGGCAGACCGATATTAATTGGCTTGAATAGCTTTCGTTTGCTAAGTATCGGGAACAAAAATTGGAAGAGTCCATAAGGTGACTCTAAAAGCAATAAAATCTGCTTTTATTTTAGATCGAAGAAATAATTTCTTCGAGATGGAGAAAAAGTTGAATCACCAGGAGCGTGAAAATGAGGTAAGTACATTACGATATATTAAATAGAAAAATAAGAAATGCAGACAAAAATTCTTCTCCCCTTCCATGAAAATTTCTTCGAAACGAAGAAGAATTTAAATTGTCATCAGCAACTGAAATAAAGTAATACACTGTGATATATTAAAAGGAAAAATGAGAGATGCGGACAAAAGTTCTTCATCATTTTGAAGAAAAATTCTTTAAAATGAAAAAAGAAATGCACTTACTTTATTTTTTTTGCTTTTGACGATTTTTAAATTGTCATCAGCCACAAAATGAAATAAGTACATTTTGATATTCAGGAGAGATCTAACTAGTAAGGGCAATGCCTGTGATGCTGAGGGAAATTTTATTTGAAATGTTTGAAGGAGAATTGAATTTCATAAGGAAATATAAGGCTCAGGGCTTGAACAATTGATGAAACCGATGATCGGAAAATCAAACGATCAATCGATGACAATGGATACCAATTAATCGATTGATATCGATAATCGATGAACAATCGATGCACGGGTTTTTTTTGATTATCGATTTCATCGATTATGAATTTTTATCGATTATCAACGCCAATCGATCAGTTAGTTGACATCGATTGTCATCGATTGGTTCTCATTTTTGATGCGTTTTATTTTCAGTCAAGATTTACAAAAAGAATCTGAGTCCAAACTGTGGCCTATAGTTCTCTTGTGACCGGTGGTAACTGTGTTTCGGACAGAGGCTGTACATGTTGTGTTGTTGGGTTTTTCCCGCGCAGCTCTAAGTTTCTTGATATGGTCTCTCTCACCCTGTTTACTTTATGCACCTTTGTTGTAACAAAGAAGTAATAAAATGATTACTGAAGCCTATTCACGTTTATTCTGGTTTATTTTATTACAATTCAGTATAATTACATCACCCACCATTCAGAGCTCACTCGTCTCCCGTCGCATCTGCATACAAACAATCTGGTGAACGAATTCAAATCTGAAACATTTGTGCGTACTGCGAGCGCGTATACGTACATGCTGGAACGTATGGAATACCGGGTTTTTTTTAATACCAATCGATGACAATCGATGAGTTGCGACCACTTTTGTGTGATTATCGATTGGTCATCGTTTGGCCGATGCCAATCGATGCCAATTAACTAACAAGGCATCGATTGTCATCGATTGATTCTCCGATCATCCGTTTCATCGATTGTTCCAGCCCTGAAGACTGAATCGTTCTAAGAGAGGCGGATATTTCATGACAAAATTTGAGAGCGATCTGCTAAAAGAGATTCTATCGATACTGGAATGGTAAAAACTTAATATCTACTTAATCAGACAATACAGAGCATGTTCCTGATCTTTTGTAAAATTTAGGAGACTAAGTACTGAGTTGCAAGTGCAGATTTCCGTATTTTCATGGGATTTAATAATAAATAATTTGAAATTGATAATTATTGCAAAGCGAAAGCTTACTTTGTTATTTATGAAATCGCCGATAGCCCTGTTATTCATTCGTTCATTGATTCGTTCGCTCATTTTTCTTCTTTTTTTCCTTTTTCTTTTAGAAGTTAAAAGAGAAACTTACGTCGAAAGAAGAGTACTTGAAAATGGTGACCAGAGAAACAGAGTAAGTGATTATTGTTTTAATCATTTATTTTAATTAAAATACAACACGATGTTTATATATCCGTCGGACAGACCACATAGAGCCAACAGCAAACCGCCTCTTTTCCTTCGCTAAGCGTGTGTAGTGTTAAGATCTCCTAGAAGAGGCGATAGGGTCGTTCAGAGCCACATAAGGTTAAGCTAAAGCTTTCTAAATTAGAACAGTGTAGCAAGTGCCAATTGAAACTCGCCTTATTGCCTCTTCCAACCGTTTACATTACAAAATACTAAGAGCAGGTGATGAGGTGTTTTAGAGGCACAAAAGACAAATCCCAGCTTTCCTATTAGTATAGAGTATTTTATACCTACTGATTGATCGAGCCAATTTGGACAAATATGAGAAAGGAATTCGAAAAAATGGAGTGGACGAAAATCGGCCGATTTATGAAAATCTCTGGCAATGCTCCAAAGTAAGTATCTTCAAAGGCTCTTCTTCGAAGGCTCGGATCTTTCTCTAGTCAAGCGCTCTAAGTAAATATAACTAGGTAATTATTTTCTTATGGAGTTTTTGCTTAGTCTAAGGGCAGATTATGATTATGACTATGATGATTACATTCATTATCCTTATTTCTTTTAAATTTGTTGCAGCATGAAATATAAGCAGTTGACTGCAGCCAAGAAAAAAATTAAGGTCGCAAAAGAAAAGGCTCAGGTTTGTAATTTAGACAGATGAGAATCTTTTTTTTTTTTTTTTCTCTCAAAAAATAAACAAACGATGGGGGCTGGTAGAGTGGTGTGAACTGGATAAAATGGAGGAATAATGAAATTAGGAGATGTAAAATGAGCGAAAAAACAAACTGAAGAGAGAACGGTGAAAACAAGGAAAGCAGGGGAAACTAAGAGAAAAGGGTGGGAACAGGGGAAGAGGAAGAACAGAGGGATAAAGAAAGGAACAGGGGAAGGGGGGACGATGATCTATGGGGAAAGAAGTGATAATAAGAGAGACAAAACCATGTAACTGGGGAATAGATGCCGGAACGGCGATAAAAGAGGGAACAGTGGGCTAAAACATTTAAACGAAGAACAAGGGGAACAGTGGGGTACTGTGGCTACAAGGGAAAAGATGCATACTATATTGGGGCCTATTAAATAGGAGGAATACGAGTTTTCAGCGGGAATGCAAGGAAACAAGAGACTGGGAATCAGAGATACGAATAAGGGATAGGGGTATTAGCGAGAGGGGGAGTCACGTGGGGAGTCAAGCTTATGGGAGATAAGGGGTGAGAAACAAAAAAGGAATCAGGAGATTAGAAATCGTATGAAAACAAGAAATGGAGATTACGGTTGAGAGCAAAATGGAAAAGAGACAGTGAGACAAGGGTTGAGGGAAAGTGAAGTATAAAAGGACTCAGGAGATTAGGAATGAGAACAGGGCCAAAGTTGGCATAAAGGAGGGGGGTTGGGGGTAAACACTGTATATGTCGGTTGATGAAAGATGGAATTAGGAACTGTTCAATTTTAGTGTTGGGAATTTTAGGTGTTTCAGTGCAAGTGTTGGGAATGAACTCAAGACATTATTCCTTCAGGTCACTTGTATATAACTGTATCTTTCATCTGTCAACAGGCTGATTTACAATTGTTAGAGGAAAGAAACACCGACTTCCACGGGTGAGTGTTCACTGCAATGATACAACAAAACTTAAAATAATGTCTGCTGATAACTTAGAGAGAGATAACAGCACGGGAACAGTTATGGTGTGTTATTTTTCTTTAAAAAATATAAAAGTGTTATTGTATTACTTTAATTTGTGTTTCTTTCTAGGACACTTCAGGAGCTGAAAGGAGAAAGAAACAATGTTGATCAAGAAGAGGTAATTTCCCTAAATTTTAACAACAGAACTAAAGGTCCTCTTTGCCTTTCCAACAAGCAAACTCTCGATTAATTTAAAAGGTGCAAGAGTAGTCATCATCATCATCATCATCATCATCGTCAATATCAGTACTAGTGGAAGTGTTTTTCCAAAGTTATACCATAAAGGTTTTAAATTGTCCGAACTCACTACATCACTAATAAGTCCTACTTTATCGCAGAACGACAATGAACTTGTAAAGCATATGTCTTTCAATTGCATTGCCTTTCTCCAATAAAGAAGGAGTTCGAGAGACACGACGTGAGGAGACCAGTCATGATTGGTTATTTTTCAATGAAAAATGCAAAAGTGCTATTGCATGGCGTTGTGCCTCTTTCTAGGAAAGTTCATGGGCTGATGATTTGATCACAAACTCATCGCTATCATCATCATTATCATCATCATCATCATCATCATCATCATATTATTATTATTATTATTATTATTATTATTATTATTATTATTATTATTATTATGCGCAGTAAAACTATCTGTATGCACGGTATCAGAAAGCAACACAGGGCGCGTAGCGTAACCTGTGAGCCAAGCGAAAATCAAAATAGCACGTCAATAAATCAATAAAATATATATACATATATAAAAGTCATCGTCTATTATTATTATTATTATTAT
The DNA here is from genome assembly GCF_977016875.1 of Pavona decussata. Taxonomy (NCBI): domain Eukaryota; kingdom Metazoa; phylum Cnidaria; class Anthozoa; order Scleractinia; family Agariciidae; genus Pavona; species Pavona decussata. Next base: position 1,584,326 of record NW_028145558.1, on the reverse strand, counting down.
TATTATTATTATTATTATTATTATTATTATTATTATTATTTTTATGTTTTTTTTACTGACACCAATCAGTGACAGAACTTATTACATCAATAATTATCCCGTTCTTTATTGCAGAAAAAGAATGAAGTCAAAAGGTATGTACGTTTTTTTATTAGTATTTTCGTAGCTCTAGATGTTTAGAATAACAAATTGAAAATATTGTGTGGCTTAGATTATATTAAAAAGTTAAGCAACTCTGAAAAATAACTTTTAATTAAACTCAACTCCATGTTATTTACTTTAGTTATACCTGGCATTATTACTCAAAAGTACAGGATATCTCGTTTGTGTTAGACGTGAACTCTGCGTACTTTTTTTGATGATTGCAGCAAAACTAGAACAAATTTTCCAAACCTCGCGAAATGTTTATTTTAATACTCTGTTTAATATTAATATAGCGCCTTCTTAAAGTATGCACTTCTGTTTATCTGCAGGGATATTGAGAATTTGGTCAGAAAAATAGAAGAAAAGAAGCAAGAGGTACCTGATGATGTCATTTATGCTAAACTGTACTGTTATATTTTCTATGTTAAGCTTCATATTCAACTTTTCTTGAAACAAATTTAGTTCATGAAGTTCTTCCGAAAATAAACCAAATGGTTGTTGATCAGATAAGTTATAATGTTGATCCAAAATATTAAACATTGGAAATGCGTTCCCATACACCCCATATCTCGAAGTGGTGGCCAATAAGAAGACTAATAGCATTTGCACAGAGTATATAAACGTATTACAAAAAATGTGATCCAAAACTTAATATATAGAAAGAGACGTCTTCTTTGAAGGGTTTTAGGGTAGTCATTTCAAAATAATCCTAGAGCAGATTGGCACACTGTTTATTTATCGTACTGTGGTTGTTGTTGTTATTTTAATATAGAAGGAAAAGCGAAAGGCCTCTTTAGATGAAGTGAACGAAAGTTTTCAGGTATGTTTAATTATATCATCCGGTCGCTTTCGCTTTCCTCTGCTTCAAAGTAAAGTTGTTCCTTGTGTTTGCCTGTGCCAGAAAAGGCGTCTTCTCTTGCAGGTTAATTTCAAAGTCATCGGTTCTCCCTCTAAATAGACTCTTCACTACATTACTAAAATCGTTCAGCCAGTACTTCCCACCCTCAAAGCTTTTCTTCCTTTTTTCATATTTTCTATTTTACCCGATCAACAGACCGTCCTGGAAACGAGGCAGCAGGTGGAGAGGTATATATATTGAACAGCAAGTCATATTCTCTGGTTAATTTTATATCTCGATTTGCACTACTTGTAGGTGAATTCAAAACTTGACGTGCTATAGTATGGCTTGTTAATAAATTCAAATGGAAAAGGCGAAATGGTGACCTTTTTAGGAGCATGGGGAATGACCTCAGGTTAAAATCTGGAAAACGGATCTATGTGGATAGTGTAAATACTGTTAGAAGCTTGTATCACTTGCAGGAATCGCTAATTATCGATTCTCTTTTTTCCTTCTCTCGTTTTATATCTGTTTGTTAAGATTGCCTGAGTAACAGTTTATCGACAGCCATTACCTAAAACGTTATTTTAATACTTTTCTTCCTCTTTTCCGTATAGTGAACTGAAACAAATGAAAAGTGAAGGAAAGAGCTGCAAGGTGCAGGTGGGTTTATACAAACTAAAATGGAAATAACTTCCTTGCACTTACAAGTCACGTGACCCACATCCCTGAATTCGCCGGGGTAGGTTTAAATGCAAGAGGTGCTGTTAATAAATGATCGCGTTATGTTGTAGAATGTGGAGCTTTGATGCTTGATCTTTCCTAAAACTTACATTTCAGTGCAATATTCAACTCTAAAGAGGGAAATGGTTTTATTCAAGTTATCCACTAGCTCACTACCATACGTATCTATTGATATATTCTTTAATTGGTTCGTTGATTATTTGATTGATTGATTGATTGATTGATTGAATGATTGATTGATTGATTGATTGATTGATTGATTGATTGATAGATTGATTGATCGATTGATTGATTGGCTGGTTTGATCTCATTTCATTTCCTCTTATTTAGGTCTCCAAAGTCCAAGAAGCACTTGATCATCACGAAGAGCTGAAAAAGTGAGTAGATATTTTTATTTAAAATACATGCTTCTTACCTGACCACAAGCGGACACTTGGCCGCACTAGCGGATGGATTGCAATGATGACATAACCGTATTAAATAAAAGCATCGGAAAAGAAACGAATAAAACTCACTAAAACAAGGCGACAATAATGATGCTGAATACAAATGTATTGTGATAGAAAACAGAAAAAAATTCTAGAACGTTACCAGCCTTACTGGATATAAAATACACACTGGGATCGTCGTTTCTTTCTTGTGATTATTCAGAGGGCCCCTAATGCGGAATTCGTTTACTTTTTTAACGGAACCAAGGAATTATTTTGGCTCGTGGTCGGCCGATGGTCGTTTTGTGAGTTGGCTAAATCCAAAAGATTTATACGACAATAACTTAGTAACTATTTGGGTCAAACAAAAGTGTCCGCTTTTTAGGGCTGGCAGAAACGGTTTTAATGCTCCTTGGCTGTCAATGATTCTAAAGTTTATGACTGATAAGCTTGATTTGTTTTATGTTTAGGGAACAACTGGATGTGAACAGCGAGCTTCAGAAAGAGAACGACCAGTTTGTAAGTTTCCTATTAACTAATATGAACTTTATTTTTAGTTGTTTTACCGATTCGGTCATGGACCATACAAGACACCACAATCATTCCAAAAGTTAGGACTGAGATGTCGCGAAGAAAGTAAAGTATAAAAGATCAGCGATTTTGAGAACACAAAGTGGGACGATTTAAACAAAATACAAATGTTCGTAACAATCCTTTAATTTCTATCAGCTAGCGAATCCCTTTTGCGTCACCTGTTTGTTTACTACTTATTTAATTTTTATTTTAGTCAATTTGTAAACACCAAATTTATTTGTATTTACTTTAGTATGGACATACCCACCCCCCTCGACTAGCTTCAGCTATTTGCGGGTATAGGTATATAACCAGCTTGTAACTGTCTGTGTTAATAAAGTGTTGTTGTTGTTGTTGTTGTTGTTGAAGACTGGTTTGCAAATAGAATAGTGGATAGTAAATGTTCTCGTTAAAGTTCTTTGGAGAAGAAAAGTTTCGCCTTCATTGTTTTAAATGCTTTCTTGTTTAATTTGTTTTAGACTGCGGCCTTGGATGAAGAGAACGGGAGAGTGGAGGTACTTTACTATAGCTGCGTTAGCTGATGAATAAACCGCTACGTAAATGCATAAAGAAATGAGACAACTTCTAGACCTCAAACTATAGATACACCATCCAGTATTTCTGCGATAACTATATCTATTGAATTCGGTAGTTTAAAAGAAGAACAAAAAAAAAAAAAAAGAAAAGGCGTAAACAAAAACAACAACAAATGAAAAGGAATTATTCCCAAAATAATGCCGTAAGAAGTCAAAAAATCATATTTTGTCATATATGCTTTACCACTCACCACGAATGGTTCTCAACTTATTAGAAGTGAAGTGAAAACCAATCTGGAAAACGCTCACAGACTCAGTTTTCCCGCGCTTTAGGCCAGTTTCTTGTAGTTGTTTCGAGTTCTGATTGGCTCATTAGGTTGCAAACGTTTGTTATGATTGGTTGGAAGAATTAAATTAGTTTCTATTTAATTAACGAAACTGAACAGAAGACCACGTTATGTTCTCAAAATTGATATAATTGGTAAAAATAAAAATACAAAATTCTTTAGATTCACTTTCGGAGCGTGTACCCTCTCTTCATATCATTTTCTTGATACTAAAACAAGGAACTACCAAAAAATTTGTTGCACTTGCAATTTTGTTCTGTTACCTACAACTGTCAAAGAGAAGCCCGCTTGAATTGCTTGTATTGTGGCTTAACAATTATTCTAAACTGTGTTATTTTTTTCTATATCTTGTAGGAATTTAAGGTAAACATGGAAAGGTAAATGGCAGATTAGCAAAATTTTAAAATCCTCTTTCTTTCTTTTCGTGAAAATGTAAGGTTTGCTTAAATACTTGTGTTTGTCTTGATAGTGAGATGGCAGAAATGCTTAACAAGATGGAGAACATCGATAAGGTATTAAAACTATAAAAGCTTTTGGTTTGTGTCATATCACCAGAAGTTGGGGACAAAGCGGCATTTTCTTGTTTAAGGTTCATTCGTGGATAGGTCTAGCCTAGTTTTCAAGCCTTAACGCTTTCAATACAGGAAGCGAGCTGCGTTGTAAGCGTGGATTCGAACGTTGACATCAACTTTAATAGCATCTTCGATAACGCGTCGACGAAGACTGGAATCCAGGCTCAGATAGGACATAGTTTTGGCTGGATTGAGCTTAACAAAATGGATGGGTACGGGATTCTAGGAATGTGATGTCCAGGGAAATGGATTAAATTAGTGAGTACCATTGTAGACGGATTTCTGTAAAATACTTCACAAGTCTGTTAAGAATGAGATTTAAAACAGCGAATTGCAAAAAAGTTATCAATCCGCGCCGCGCCAAAGTGGGATCCGGTTTATCTTGTCCGGGACGGCACAAAGTTATGAGAGGTTTGAAATTTCTTCTGCTTGATTTAAAACAAAAATGGAAAATGGATTAAATTAGTACCATAAGATTGCAGACAGATTTCTGTAAAATATTGGACAAGTTTGTTACGAATGAGATTAAAACAGCGAAGTACAAAACAGTGACTAAGCGTGCCGTGTCAAAGTGGAATCCGGCTTTAACTGGCGTTTGACGGCAGAAAGTAATGGGTAGTTTGAAATTTCTTTTGCCTGATATAAACCCCTCGCTGAAAAAGCACAAACGCTGCTTTGCCACAACAGCAGTACAGACGAATTATCGCCATGCTTCTTAGGTATTCCTCTGCTATCCAATCTAACATCACCAGCTCGTCTGTGATCGACGAACCGCTATCGTCAAGAAGGATAGTGAAGACTTGTGAATCCTAGGGGAATGCCATGATGAGTGAAAAGTGTTCTTATCGTAACTAATTTGTTTGTTTGTATTTATTTTCGCAGTCACTTTCTCTGGAAATAGATGGACTTAACAGGTGAAAACAGTCTTTTCATGCTTTCAACCCATTAACTTGTACTTGATTTTATTTCAATAACAACCTAGCGGATATCTTGAACACCCTTGCACAAAATGAAAAGGAATTTTAATTAAGGCGGCGAACACTATCGGCAGCATATATTTGATTTATTTATTTATACCATTTTTTACTTTACTTTAATTTAGGCAGGGCCCAAGAAAGGTCGAGGAATTCTCAGTTTGGAAACAACAGGTGAGAAAGAACGAAAGAAACTGTTACTTCAACAAACCTCGTTGCTGTTTGTAATTCCAGATTTGGATTCAGCAAGTACTGAAGAAAGCATGGCAAAAGGCATTTATCCTGAAGTTATTTCTCACCAAATGAAATACCTGAAACAAACACAAAATGCGAGGACATTTTGTAAGCCCTTACTTGATGGCTTAGCGAGACAGGCCCAAAGCCGTATTAACCCTGATTTGAAATTAGGATCAGTAATCCTAGCTTGTCAAGGTAATTAGTCTAACTTGTCCTTTTCTTTTTCAGGCTGTGAATGAACTTGCAAAGAAAGATAGGTAAGTCCAATAAAGTAGAGAATCGAGTTACCTAAACTATTATATTAATGACACGATGACCATATTTTGGAAGTTAGAGTGACTGTAGTGAAGTGAGAGAGCTGGCGTAACAAAGCAAAACTTGTTGCACTTTGTGACGTTCAAGTAGCTCACTGGAAGGAATGATAAGGGCCAGTCATACTTGATTAAATTTCAGTTTATGATTACTTTGGGTTGGATTACACTGTAATTCTCAATGCATAATAAATATAACAATTAAAGAAGTAAGGATATGGTTACCAAACGCAAGAGACTGAGAAATCTTTGAACTCTTTGCGAACTGAGAGATTTTTAATATTAGTTTGAAATACTTCCGTGGACAATCTGTGAGTAAGATCGTTTTTCTGTTTTCTCTCTAACAGTGAACTGACAGAACTTAAGAAAGTGCTTGAACCACTGCAGGAAGTGAGTATTGAGAATACAATCACACATCAAAAATGTGTTAACTAAATCACGCGAAGAGCTAGGAAACTAAAATCATGAGTACGATACAAAAGTTTGCACTGTGCAATCTTTGTATCTAACGACAGAGTCAAAATATTTTATGACTATACCAACCCCTCCCCCCCCCCCCCCCCAATTAAAAAAGAGATTCTGGACTAAGTGCTACCTCATTCTATATTATCACCACGAGTAATGTTTGGATAACAATAACAATTAAGACTTCTGAAGAAAGCCGATAAGATTAACACCAGTCTTCTGCAACAATTGGGCTCGACACCCTCCTCCCGCAGTGAGTCTAAACTGCCCCTACACTATCCTGCATAGGATCTGAAATGCCACTATCCCAACCTTCAGATAGAGGCCAAACGGTAACAAAGCTAATTGCCTGAGGAACTTGTAATATTAAATTTTGCTTGCTCATGTGCAGTATTTTGAACACAGATGTCTGTAAACGGAGTAAATTGAAATTAGAGTAATAAGATATATGAATTAATGACATGTTATCTCCTCACCAGTTTCCAGCAAGAAAGAAATCCAGCAAATCAAGAAGGGTTATTAGACTGCTATGCAGCCTGTTCTGCTGTACATGTCGCCGTTAAAAGATTCCCCTTGTTTTATATCAGAGTGTAAATAATGTGCTGTTTTGTAAATTAAATACCGTGTATTTTTTTCTACACCAAACTGACGTGAACAATTTGTACTCTTGTTTTAACGAACTAAAGTAAAACGTACACTCGTTTTCTTACGTGTTCAGATAAATGAATAAATATTGGTTTTGACAGTTTGAGCTGGGTTTCGATATTAAACCTTTCGCAAATATTTAAAGATGGTCTTATTCGGAATTGAACCTGTAGTGCTTTTCAGAAATGAGACAGGTTGTCGACGTTTCAGGAGGAATGCGTGGCAAGGCGACGGAGAGGGAGGAGGGGAGGAGGGTAGGGGAGGGGATTGGACAGTGGGGGAAGAGGGAGGTTCAGGGTCTATCCAGTCCAGGAAGAAGAGCCTAGTGCCCGGACCATGACGCGCATAAAATAACGCAAGGTCCAAGTGTAGATCGTTGACCTGCGTGATTTCCATGTAGAATCAAGAAAAACAAAGTGAAGGAAATCACTTCTTGTGAGCAGAGCTGAGGCGAGTCTTAATTGCCCTGTATACCAGCGTTTAGCTCTCTATAAAAGCAGGATAATGTCCGGCTCGCTTGCGCCTGTGACGTTTGTGTGCTTCGTATCATTGCATCAAACAATGCCTTTTGGTTCCCGCGCAAACATTATTAACCATTTAAAGTTCTTTCTTTGTTTTGCAGTGCGCACCTCTACGCCGCATTAAGGCAAAGTAAAAGTTTCTATCAGCTGCAATATGTAACTGCTAAATGTTATTCAGTCCCTGTTTGAAAACCCGGTCGTGAAAGTCGATTTACCACAGTTGAGTAAAATATCTGCAAGACCAGTATGTTAACCAAATGATTTCCTCTAGATGCCCAATAATGGCGGTTACCAAATAGGACGGTGCCTACGTTTGTTACTGCGCATACGTTCTGCGCATCTCGAGATACTCGGGTTTCCTATGGGTGGTGCCTACAAACACAGGGTTATTTTTGCACGGTTTAAAAATAAGCGGGGAAAACATAACTTGGCAAGTGCTCTTGGTATCCAAAAAGAAAATTTGGAGTAAGGAATTGAGATGATTTCTTTGAATTTCTCATACGAAATACTTTGTACGAAAACTTTTAAGACAAACTTGACGTTAAATAAAACTTATGCACAGAAATAATGGAGGAATATAAGTGAAAGTTTGTATGGACAGGTCAGATTGAAGAGTAAAATATGTTTTCGATGCTTAATTGCCAACTGCTTCAGTAGTCGGCGAAGACTGGGTTTTTATTTCTATGTATTGTTAATTACACATATTCCCTATCTATACATTATCACAATCATATGAACAGCTAGACAGCTATATTTCTATCATTTTCTCTTGCACTTCTGTTATAGTAATTAAATGTCAAAGTATGCTTTCTATGCTATGGCATTTGAAGGCGGACTGTGATGTTCAGTTATTACGAACGTCTTTCTCTAAGAAATTAAACTGTGATTCCCCTAAGAAAGCCGTTCCTATGTCCTTCCGTAAGCCGACCAGTTGCTCAAACCTGTCTTTAAAGTAAGAAACATCTTATATGGCGCCGAATTCTTTTTACATAAAAAGGCGGTATCGATTTACGTGAGCAATTAATGAAAACTGATTCTTTGAAAAAACCTGCACAAAATGAGAGTAGTTTTTTTTTTTAAATTCTCCGTTGATAGAGTTTCTTGTCTAACCTATCGAAGCTGCATCGATAACTGTAACATTGGAAGTTAATTAGGTTTTAAACCAGTTCCGCTATAAAAGGGCAAGCCCCTTCTTTATTTCACGCCTTTGTGGGCGTGAGATCTAAATTTAGACGCCCTTCAGTCGTGGAAAGTTGTTGACTCAAGCGTCCTCTGAAAATAAAAGGCCTCAACATTCCATAACATCATCACAACAATATAAGATATCAAGTTCTAATATGTTTAACGGTTTTTTTTTTCTGAAAACTAAGCGAATTTTATCGGAGATCAGGGCCGTAGAAAGACACATGTTGTTTCTCAGTTGTTTACGCTCTGATGGGTGATTGTCAGCTGAAGGTGAGAATCGCCTGGCCAGGCCCCTTTTATACCGGAATTTCCTGTTTTAGACATTTTTTAATTTTTTTCCCATTGAGATTCAAAGGTGGTCAATAAACTTGATCTTAACTGGTTTATACCGGACAGTAGTCAGCTTTTGGTGCAACTTCAATGGTTCGTGGTGATACTCTAAGCGGAACCGCTGAAGTAACTAAAACAGAAAGAGAAAAATAAGAAAACGTTTATCAATGAAAAATCCCTCAGAAATTATGTCGCATACATTATTCCGAGTATTTCGTGGCAATAGCCAATCAGAAATGATTCTTCTGGCTTTACCTTTACGTTAGGAAACGAATACTAATTTTAGTTTTTTTTTTCTTTTTCTTACATGTTTAAGTATAACTTGTATCGTTGTATTTATCCTCCTGTTGGATTTTGCATTGTAATTTTATTGTATTTTAGACGTAATTTTTGCGTGAGTTCTTAGTAAATTAGATGGACATTTGTACGTCCGTTCGTTCGTTCACTAACAATGCGCAGGTGCAAAGCAACCAATTGAAGCCTAATCCCTCATCCTACAGAAATAGAGGGATACTGAAACACTATTAACAACGCCGCTTCAAGAAAAGGAAATGTGAGATGTCTGCACGTACGCTGTAAGAGATTGGACTGAGTTAAAAAAAAAACATACCCAGTCCCAATGAAAATTTGCATGTCTACTAAAATTGATCGAAAGAAGGGCTAATTTGATGCAAATGAGCCGCATGTTTGTAGCAGGATTCAGTCTCACCAGTTAAAGGCAGTTTTGGAGCCCAGTTGGCATTATTCACGTTATCAAGAAACGAGGCGAGTAGCAATACTTTACTACAGCCGAATCAAGTGGGTTTCTCTCAGAAATATATCACGCGTTTTAAGGGTAGGGTTCAAATGCAGGTGGTTTCATAAACTCCAATTAAGTTTGTTGTGAGCACCGTTTCCTGATGAATATAATGAAGGGTTGTTGCAAGGCTGAAACATTGAAACAAACCTTGTATTTTGTGCTTCTCTGTTGACATTCCAGTAAAGTTACGTTTCAGTCCACGAAGATCACTGTTAGTAAGAAAGATGATCTACTGAAGACAATCTCTCAGTTGAGCGGCGAATTTCGTATTACATATCGTGAATAAATAGCGATGAATTCAAACACTTGTCGAATAAAAAGTGACGGTTTCACTCAAATATTGAAATATAAGGAAAGATGTATTATTCCACACGTCACGATTTTGAAAAGAACTATCTTCCTTCTGAACGCCATGACGTTCCCTAGAAATGGTCGGTCGCTAACCACGGAGCCACAAAGTGACGTGAAGAGCTGGGTCATTTAGTACAAATTTCAAGGAAGGGAAGAATACTTTTTTAGCCGAAAAGATATCGTTTAGCTCATCAGTTAAGTCAGTTGTTCTACCGCAGGTAAGACAAATACGAGGCTGAAACAAGTACGGAGGTGATGCTCCTCTCTATTAATGCGGATGGCTAAATGGCAAAAGAGTTTACAAAAGGAAACCGTATGGTTTAATTTTAGCTCAATTTTTAAAGAACTTTAGTTATGCACCTGCCATTTTTAGTAGTTTCTTGTTTATACTTAAGATACATTTTGGGAAAGTTTGGTGTGCCTCGATTAATAGTTTTCCAGTTAATTCAAGCAATTTGTCTTTTGAACAAAAGTACAGCTCAGAAAAATTCGTTACAAAGAAGTCTGTATATCTGGCACACTTCTTGTTTAGTTATTCGTACTTCTGTCTGTTTACTGTTAATTGACATCCTCGTCTAGTTCAGAGAAAAGAACCAATTTCCCACGCCAAATATCTAGTGAGCGATGATTTGCACGAACTTCGATGTCCTCGCGATCAAATCTTGCAAATTGAAGTAGGATAAAAACAGCTAAAGAAATTAGACAACCAATCAGATTCTTGCTTTCATCTTATGCCATATGAGTACAGCTGATGCTTTAGCACAAAAACAACATCGTTTTAATACGTTGTCATGTTTGATCGAAATTAATCTACATACACCTAAGAACTTCATGTGGACAATTATCTTTTTATCAAAACAATAGTTCACCGCATTCGCAGATCTTTGGGATGACAAGAACAAGCTTCAACTAAAGCAGCCTTGAACATAGTTTGGCGTTGATCGACTAATAGGGCAAAATGCGTCGAAAATATCCTACAGGAAATAAGAAATTGAAAACTTCGCCATAGCAAAATTGATACGTTTGGATAGAGTTTGAGACTTTAAAGTAACCGTATTTTCTTAAAAGAATATTGGTGGGGCTATTCAGCTCAAGGAATGATTTCTTTTTATGAAAACAAGGCAGTACATCATCACATCATTTAAATAAATTTGAAGCAACCCATCGTTACCTAGAGTATATTCTTGCTACTGTTCAGCTTAAGGACTGAAATTTCTATGAAAACAGCCGTCTTTTTCTAGAGATTATTTGTCGGACTGTTCGGCTGAAGGACTGAAATCTTTATAAAAACAAGGCATAAAATCATCTTTTTATTGAAATTCATTGCGAATTTTTATGTCACTATCATGAGTTCTGTAAACGACGATCCGGCGAAATAGAAAACGGAGCGACGATTTACGAATGATAACCATGTGATAAAACAATTTTAGGAAAAATTGTGGAAATTAAACGTAGAAAGTAAATTTATGTTGATATTTTAGAGGAGCTACTGTTCAAGTAAGGATAGTATGTGGAATTTTTTCTTACAGACAGACCATCATTGGCAAAATACCAAAGGAAAAACCTCCTTTCGGAAACTTTGCCTTTCGTCTTCCAAGTTGAAGTTTTTATACTCGGCTCTTTTCACAAACATTCAGAAATTTTAATTTACGTTTGTATGGCATTGCTATGACCATATATGGACACTGGTATAGCTTATGTCTCCCAAAACAACTGCGACACAACCACACCGAACACGGGAAAAACTAAAGAATGAATCATGGGAATAATTTATTTAGAAATTAATCTAGACGAGGAAATGAAATATTATTCTAAGAGTTCTACTGTAAGAAACGACTGAACATATTTTTCTTTACTTTGTTCTTATCCACAGCTTACAACGAATTAACACGAGAAGGAGCGTTTCAGTTTTATTGAAATATGGTTGGTAACTCTACTAAAGATCCTTCTTTAGAAAAGCTGGAAAATGCGTGGAAAAAAGTTTTACTTACTGAATTTATTTTGATTGCTATACTCAACGGTTTCACTCTCGTCGCATTTGCAAGAAATCGCCACTTACGCAAGCGCACTACTTATCTGATAATAAACCTGACTGTGGCTGATTTACTGGTGGGAGCAGTGACAGGACCAGTGGAAGTATTATGCCTAGATTTCGAACGTGGACGCGGTTTCAGCTGGCAAGAATTCTTCATTTTAACCTCGAGCTTCATATTTCCCCTTGCCTCTCTAGCCAATCTTTCGTTAATTTCTTTAGAGCGGTTGCACGCCACACTTTTCCCCTTTAGGCACTGTTTAATTGAGAAATGGCTTTACTTCAAAGTTATTATTGGCAGCTGGATGATAACTTTGCTACTGGCATCCATGATGTCGGTTGTTGAAGGGCTCCATTTAGAGTTAATTCCGTATGCACAGGCATGTTACACTTTTCTTACCCTTCTTGTCATAACTGTTTCTTATGTTATTATTATCATAAAAGTCAAAAGTAACCCTCCCCCGCAGCATTTTAGTGCACTTTCCTCGGAAAGGAAATTGTCAGTAACCTTAAGCATAGTTACCGTCGTGTCTATCCTGACTATTCTGCCCGCATATATTTGGGTAACAATTGTACGCGATATAGCCAGCCAAATGTCTTTAACTTTGGCAGCATTCATTCGAATACACTCAACGCTATCTTTACTATATTATGCCAATTCTATCGTCAATCCATTGATATATGCCATAAGAATGCAAGAGTTTAGGAAAGCGGTTAAGGAGCTTTGTAAGAGCACTCCAAGGGTGTCCAAGCCCATTGAACTGCATGCAATGTAGTGCATGAGGGCAAAGAAAAAAAGCAATAAAACAAAGAAAACAAACTTTAGCGATTAAAAACAATCGAGATTTGGTTTATCCTGATAGTTATGTTATTTTTACTTACTTTGCGATGCACCTTTTTAACATGTGTTGTAAAAGTTAACGTTCTTTTTTATATTTTGTTGTAATCAACTGTGAAGCGACTGGTTTTTTTTTTGTTTTTGTTTTTTCCTGGTACAAGTAAAACTTAAGCCTAGCTTAAAGTTGCTGAATCTCATGAGCAGTACAATCCAAAAATACTGGCTCAAAACAACTTGTTCAAGGCGTTATTAAGCTTCAAGAAAGTTTCACTGAATAAAGAACTATTGACAGCGTTAGTTGTGGTATTTTTACTGGAGCTTCAATACAATCTTCCTTCGATTTCTTAATTACACATGCAAGCTGCCTGCATGTGTAATTAAGAAATCGAGGGTAGATCGTAAGTGATCTTCCATCAATTTGGGCTTTTTGCTTTACCTTTTTTTTTTTTTGAGCTCCAGGGAGCCTTGTGAAGGGGAGGCGACAGATTCTGAACCCCCAGCCACCTCCCCCTTAGTCGAAGCTTCAAGGGGCATTGAAGCTACCCAAACAGAGATAATATAGTGCGTCTAAAAACTGTCTTCTTTCAGGTACAAAAAGAGGAACGATGATGTGATGTCTTTATTAGTTCTGAAAACTTTGTACAATTATAAAAGGGCCAACCGGACAAAACAAAGGCTCCAGATCCTCATGGCTGTATTCAGGAAATTTTAGAAAATTTAACTTGTGAAAAAAAGCTGACTGTACTACTGAGGCTGTATACTGTATATCTGTCCAATTCCTCAAGCAAACACTGAAAACTGATTCATTAAAAAAACCTCCGGCAAAAAGAGATGAGTTTTTTTAAAAGATCATATTTATCAGTTCATAGGGTTTTTCTTGAAATCGCGTCGATATCGGTAAGATTGGAAGTTAATTATGTTTTAGACATTTGTTGGTTTGTTTCCCGTTGAATGCATGATGAAAACGATGATGTCAGGACTAAGATTTAAAAGTGGTCAACAAACTTGATCTTAACTGGTTAATACTGGACAGCAATCAGCAACTCCAATGGTTCGTGATGATACTCTAAGCGGAACCGCTGCACTAACTAAAACAGAAAAAGAGAAAAAAAAGTAAATATCTGTCAATGAAAAATAAAATCCCTCAGCAATCATGTCGCATAAATTACTTCCAGAATTTCGTGGGAGTAGCCAACCAGAGTTCATTCTTTTGGCTTTACCTTAACGTTGCGAAAGCACAACCAATTTTAGTTTTCCTTCTTACAAGTTTAAATATAACTTGTAACGTTGAATTACCTAGCCTCTTGCTGGGTAATTCATTGTTATTTTATTGTATTTTAGACGTAATTTTTCCGTGATTTCTTGGTTTATTAGACGATCTTTTTGTCCGACCCTTTATTAGTTCGTCCGTCCGTCCGTTCTTTCGCTGGTTCCCTTGTTCGTTCACTAATTTATACTAACAATGCTCAGATGTAAAGGAGCCAATGAATGATTTGCCAGTAATCAGATACCTATGTTATGCGCACAGGATTCTGGGATCGCCAGTGGGCAAACATTGCAAGTCGCCAGAAAGAAATGTATGGCATAACGGTTGTTTCTTCGTCAAAAGCAGTGATTTCGGGCAAAAAATAACGCATTTTCACCGCCATTTTGTGAGAAGTGGAGGTGACTAATGTTGGTGCGTGGAAATTGTAAGATTTTGTGTTATAACTGCGATGAAATCTATTGATAAATGCGAAATGTTGATTGTGCAATCTACTGAATCTACATCAAGCAATGGTCTCGAAATGGTGCAAACGTAGGTATTAATTTGAGGGGATTGACTCAATAAAGCCTTTTCAGTTGTAATTTTATGTGTGCCGGTATTAACAACCTATGCCAGGCGGTGATCACTGTGCTGTATGAGGTGTATAAATAAAGGGTTGACAAGCCTTCGCGCTCACGTGGGTGTTGTAGTTTTGCCCTCAAGGGTTTATATTTTTGAGAACACCCTTTTATCTATGAAATGAGCGGTATCCCCCGCTTGTTTGAAAGCTATGGAATGCGTTAAACTGAGGGCTTCAGTCCTCTTTAGTCACGGTTGTGTTTTTGTTAATATCGCTTCGCGTCGCTCTGTCACTGTGAGGTTTGTGTAGCGGGAGCTTTAGTTTTTTTTCCTCCTGTGTTTACGCCACAGAATGATTAGGCAATTATCCTGAGTTAGCATTCTCGTTGCTCTGACCAGGGGAGATTTCCCCGTGTTAAATATCACTGGTTTCAACCCTCTACAGCGCAATAGCTCGGTAATTTCCATCCCCTCACACAATAATTTCTCTCCTTTGTTTGGGTAAAATTTTAGCAGCCATGAAGTTATAACACACGTAAGTAACTAAAAAGAAAACAATTTCGACACACATAATTACAACTGAAAAGGCTTTATTGAGTCAATCCCCTCAAATTTACACCTAAGCTGCCTAAGTTTGTACTTTTCCAATACAATAACTGGATGTAGATTCAGTAGATTTCACAATCAACCTTACGCAAGAGTGTTTATCGATAGATTTTATCGCATCAATCACACAAAAACGTACAATTTCCACGCACCAACATTAGTCATCTCCACTTCTCACAAAATCACGGCAAAATTGCGTTACTTTTTGTCCAAAACCACTGCTTTTGACAAAGAAACAACTTTACGCCATACATTTCTTTCTAGCGACTAGCAATGTTTGCCCCCTGGCGATCCCAAAATGCTTTGCGCATACATGAGTCTCTGATTACTGGCAAATCATTCATTACAGCCTAATCCTGCATCATAGAGAGAAAGAAGGATACTGAAACACGATTAACAACGGCGTTGCTTTATACGTTTCTTTTTCCTTTCAAGAAAGAAAATATGGGATGACACGCAGGCTGTGACACTGACTTAAAACACAAATGCGATTGAAATTGAGGCAGTTAAAAATTAACTTGAGTTGACACATAAATTTGCGCTTGGATGAAAATTTGACTTGTCTACTAAAATTGATCGAAGAAAGAGCTAACTTCATGCAAATGAACGGCGTGTTTACAGCAACATCCAGTCTCGCCAGTTAAAGGCAGTTTTGGAGCCAAGTTTGCATTATTCACGTTATCAAGAAACGAGGTGAGTAGCAATACTTTATTACAAGCCATTCAAGTGATAAAATGGTTTCTCTCAAAAATATATCAGGCGTTTTAGGGGTAGGGTTTGCAGATCGTTAAATAAACTCCCATTAAGTTTCTTGCAAGCGTCGTTTCTTGGAGAATACGCTGTTGGGCTGTTGAAAGGCTGGATCATTTACACAAACCTGGCATGAGATTATCATTTTGTGTTTTTCTGTTAACATTCTAGTAAAATTTCAGTCCACGAAGATCACTGTTAGTGAGACCGGAAGATGATCTAAGACGACCACTCAGTTACGCGGCGACTTACATATAAATATCGTGAATAAATAGAAATGAGCTCAAACAGTTGTCAAAACAAAAAGTGACGATTTTGCTCAAATGATGAAATATAAAGAAAGATGTTGTATTGTACATGCCACGAAAGAAAGAACTATCTCCTTCTCAACGCGCGTCAAACCATCACGTTCCCTATAATGGTTTTTAGAAAGAACTATCTTCCTTCGGAACGCCATGACGTTCCCTATAATGGTCGGTCGCTAACCACTTAGCCAAAGGGTGACGTGGAAAGCTGGATCATTTAGTACAAATTTTAAGGAAGGTAAGAATTTTTTTTTTTTAGAAAAGCAATCATTTACCTCATCCCTTAAGTCAGTTGGTCTACCGCAGTTAACACAACTACGAGGCTAAAACAAGTTATGAGGCGATGCTCCTCTCTATTAATGCAGATGACTAAATGACAAAAGAGTTGACAAAAGGAAACCGCATGGTTTAATTTTAGCATAATTTTTGAAGAACCTTGGTTATGCATCTGCCATTTTTAGTAGTTCTTTGTTATATTAAGATACATTTTGGGAAAGTTTGGTGTGCCACGATTGATAGTTGTCCAGTTAATTCAAGCAATTTATCTTTTGAATAAAAATAACGTTCAGAAAAATTTCGTTACAAAGAAGTCCGTATACCTGGGACACTTCCTGTTCAGATGTTCGTATTTCTATCTGTTTACTGTTAATTAAAAACTCATCCTCGTCTAGTTTAGAGAAAAAAGAAACAAATTTCGCACGCCAAATTAAATATCGAGTAAACGATGATTTGCACGAACTTCGATGCCCTTGCGATCAAAACATACAAATTGACGAAGGATAAAAACAACTAAAGAAATTAGACAACCAATCAGATTCTCGCTTTCACCTTATGCCATATGATATGGAGACAGCTGATGTTTTAGCACTAAAATAACATAACGTTTTAATACGTTGTCATGTTTGATCGAAATTAATCTACATACACCTAACAACTTCATGTGGACAATAGCCAGTATATCAAAACAAGAGTTCACTGTATTCGTAGATCTTAACGATGGCAAGAACAAGCTTCAACGAAGGCAGCCCTTGACATAGTTTGGCTTTGATCGACTTATATGGCAAAATGCGTCGCAAACATCGTAAACGAAACAAGAAATTAAACACTTCGCCACAGCAAAATTGACACGTGTGGGTAGAGTTTGAGACTTTAAAGCAACCGTCTTTTCCTAGAGAATATTTGTCGGACTGTTCGGCTGAAGGACTGAAATCGTTATGAAAACAAGGCATAAAATCATTATTTTATTGAAATTCATTGTGAATTTTTACGTCGCTATCAAGATTTCTGTAAATGTGGATCCGACGGAATACAAAATGGAGCAACGATTTACGATTGATAACCATGTGATCAAACACGTTTGGGAAAAATTGTGGAAATAAGACTTAGAAATTAAATTTAACGTTGATATTTTAGAGGAGCTACTGTTCAATAAGTTAGGATAGTATGCACTTTTTTTCTCACAGAGAGACCATCATTGACAAAATACCAAAGGAAAAACCTCCCTTCGGAAACTTTGCCTTTCATCTTCCAAGTTGAAGTTTTCATGCCCGGCTCTTTTCACAAACATTCATGGTTTTTAATTTACGTTTGTATGGCATCGCTATGACCATATATGGACACTGGTATAGGTTATGTCTCTCAAAACAACTGCGAGACAACCACACCGAACACGGGAAAAACAAAAGAATGAATCATAGAAATAATTTATTTAGAAATTAATCTAGACGAGGAAATGAAATATTACTCTAAGAGTTCTACTGTAAGAAACGACTGAACATATTTTTCTTTACTTTGTTCTTATCCACAGCTTACAACGAATTAACACGAGAAGGAGCGTTTCAGTTTTATTGAAGTATGGTTGCTGACACTACTAAAGATTCTTCTTTAGAAAAGCTGGAAAATGCGTGGAAAAAAGTTTTACTCACTGAATTTATTGTGATAGCTATACTCAACGGTTTCACTCTCGTCGCCTTTGCAAGAAATCGCCACTTACGCAAGCGCACTACGTATCTGATAATAAACCTGACTGTGGCTGATTTACTGGTGGGATCAGTGACGGGACTAGTGGAAATATTCGGCCTAGGTTTCGATCGTGGAAATGGTTTCAGCCGGCAAGAAGTCATCATTTTAACCTCGAGCTTCATATTTCCCCTTGCCTCTCTAGCAAATCTTTCGTTAATTTTCTTAGAGCGGTTACACGCCACACTTTTCCCCTTTAGGCACTGCTTAATTAAGAAATGGTTTTACTTCAAAGCTATTATTGGCAGCTGGATGATAACTTTACTTCTGGCATTCATGATGTCGGTTGTGGAAGGGCTCAATTTAGAGTTAATTCCGTATGCACAGGCATGTTACACTTTTCTTACCCTCCTTATCATAACTGTTTCTTATGTTATCATTATCATAAAAGTCAAAAGTAACCCTCCTCCGCAGCATTTTAGTGCACTTGCCTCAGAAAGGAAATTGTCAGTAACCTTAGGCATAGTTACCGTCGTGTCTATCCTGACCAATCTGCCCGCATCTATTTGGATAACAATTGTACGCGATATAGCCAGCCAAATGTCTTTAACGTTTGCAGCATTCATTCGAATACACTCAACGCTATCTTTGTTATATTATGCCAATTCTATCGTCAATCCATTGATATATGCTATAAGAATGCAAGAGTTCAGGAAAGCGGTTAAGGAACTTTGGAAGAGCACTCCAGGGGTGTCCAAACCCATTGAACTGCATGCAATGTAGTGCATGAGGGCAAAGACAAAAGCAATAAAACAAACTTTAACGATGAAAAACAATCGAGATTTGGTTCATCCTGATAGTTAAGTTATTTTTACTTACTTTGTGATGTACCTTTTTAACAAGTGTTGTAAAAGTTCTTTTTTATATTTTGTTGTAATCAACTGCGAAGTGACTGTTTCTTTGTTTTTGGTTTTCGTGGTACAAGTAACACTTAAACCTAGCTTTAAGTTACTGAATCTAATGAGCAGTAAGATCCTAAACTACTGGCTCAAAACAACTTGTTCAAGGCGTTATTAAGCTTCTACAAAGTTTCATTGATTAAAAAACTATCGACTGTGTAATTTGTGGTCTTTTCACTGCAGCTTGCATGTGTAATTAAGAAATCAAAGGAAGATCGCAAGTGATCTTCCATCGATTTGGGTTTTTTTTTTTTTTTTTGCTTAAATATTTTTTAGTTTCAGGGAGTCTTAAAGAAGGCAAGGCGACAGATTCTAAACCCCACAGGCCCCTCCCCCTTAGTCGAAGCTTCAAGATCATTGAAGCTACGCAAACAGAGATTATATAGTGCGTCTAAAACTGTCTCCTTCGAGGTACGAAAAGAGGAACGATGATGTCATGTGACATGAAATTTCGTTATTAGTTCTGAACACTTTCTACAATTTTGAAAGGGCCAACCGGACAAAACAAAGCTGCCTACTCCTGATGGCTGCATTCAGGAAATTTTAGAAAACTTAACAAGTGAAAAAAAAAAGAGAAAAAGCTGACTGTCCAGCTGGGGCTGTATATTGTATATCTGTCCAATTCATCAAGCAAACACTGAAAACTGATTCATTTAAAAAAATCTCCGGCAAAATGAGATTAGTTTTTTAAAAGATATTTATCAGTTCATAGAATTTTCATGTATACCGACATAGAGAAGCCCCGTCGATATAAGTAAAATGGGGCGTTAATTACGATTTTAGACATTTGTTGGTTTGTTTCCCTTTGAATGCATGATGAAAACGATGATGTCAGGATGCGACGCTGAGATTCAAAGGCGGTCAACAGACTTGTTCTTTTAAAACTGGTTTATACTGGACAGCAATCAGCTTTTGGTGCAGCTCCAATGGTTCGTGGTGATACTCTAAGCGTAACGTTGGAGTAACTAATACAGAAAGAGAGGAATAAGAAAATGTATGTCAATGAAAAATCCCTCAGAAATTATGTCGCTTAAATTATCAAGAGCACTTCGTGGTAATAGCCAATCAGAGTTGATTCCTCCGGCTTTATCTTTACTTTAGGAAACGAATGATGATAGCAGTTTATTGTGAAAATACGCTTAGCTTTTGTGAGACCAGCAAGCTAGGCTCACCAGCTAGTTTACAGGTATTTCACACTAAATGATTAAAATAACTAACACATATTAAAAAACATCAAATGGCATACCAGATAATTTTAGTTTTTCTTCTTACAAGTTTAAGAATATCTTGTAACGTTGTATTATCTAGTCTCTTGTTGGATTTCGCCTTGTAACTGCGTTCGAAGTAGGAAGAACGCTCCCTAGTACGGATTTGAGTCGAGATTATATGGGACTTGTCGTGGATGGGTCGATGGACCTTGGAACGCACATCTGGCATCCCTTGTAGATTTTTTTGCAGGGGCGGATGACATCACAAAGAGAGAGAGAGCCTGAGATCGAGATTGGCCTGGTAACATCGAACGCAGTCTCTAATCTACGATTATTACTAGTCTAATTGTATTTACACGTTAGTTTGTCCATGATTTCTTGGTTCTTTAGATGGTCATTTTGTCCGAACCCTCATTTGTTCGTCCGTCCGTCAGTCCGTCCGTCCGTTCTTTTGCTGGTTCCCTTGTTCGTTCACTAAATTATTCTAACAGTGCCCAGCTGTAAAGCAGCCCATTAGAGCTTAATTCGGCATGCTTGAGAAAAAGAAGGACACTAAAACACGATCAACAACGGCGTTGCGTTAGACGTATCTTTTCCCTTTCAAGGAAGGAAATATGGGATGTCTGCACGCAGGCTACAGCAGATTGGACTGACTAAAAACACAAATGCGATTGAAATTGAAGGAGTTAATAATTTACTTGAGTTGACACATAAATTTTGTGCTTGAATGAAAATTTGACTTGTCTACTTGAATTGATCGAAAGAAGAGCCAACTTCATGGAAATGAGCGGCATGTTTACCTCAAGATCCACTCTCTTCAGTTAAAAGCAGTTTTGGAGCCACTAAAGTTGGAATTATTCACGGTATAAGAAACGAGGTGAGGTGAGTATCACTATTCTACTATATTCCGATTACGAGTTAGAATGGTTTCTTTTGGAAGTATATCACGCGTTTTAGGGGTAGGGTTTGCAGATCTGGTTCATAAACTCCAATTAAGTTTGTAGCAAACGTCGTTTCCTGGTGAATTTGCTTCGAGGCTGTTGAGAGGCCAAAACATTCAGAAAAACCTGGCATGAAATTATTATTTTGTGCCTCTCTATTGACACTGCAGTAAAATTTCAGTCCAAGAAGGTCACTGTTAGTTAGACCGGACGATGGTCTAAGACGACCTCTTAGTTGAGCGGCGACTTAAATATAAATATCGTGAATAAATGGCGATTACGAATTCTTGTCGAACACAAATTGACGATTTTGCTCAAAAAATGGAATATAAAGAAAGATGTTGTATTTCACATTCCACGATTATAAAACCAAAAAGTATCTCCCTTCCCGAGAGTCAAACCCAAGACGTTTCCTATAATGCATGGTCGGTCGCTACCTACTGAGCTACAGCGGGACGTGGAAGGACGGATCTTGTAGTAAAATTTTACATTAATCAAGGTAAGAATAATTTTACAAAAGCAATCGCCCAGCTCATCAGTTAAATCAGTTCTTTTACCCCAAGTAAAATAACTGAGAGAATAAAACAAATTATGAGTCAAAGTTCCTCTTTATTAAGGCAGATGGCTCGATTTTTTAAACAATGGTTTTAAGCACCTGCTCTCTTCAGTAGTTCCTTGTTTATACTTAAAAGATAGATTTTGGGAAAGTTCGGTGTGACTCGATGGATAGCTGTCCGATTTGTTGAAGCAATTTTCTTTTTTAATAAAACTACCCAGCAACGGTCAGAAAGATTTGGTTCTAAATGAGTCCGTTGAGAGTAAATAGCGATAAGTTCGAGCACTTGTCGAATGAAAAAGTGACGGTTTTGCTCAAATAATGAAATATAAAGAAATATGTAGTTTCTACATGCCACGACTTTGAAACAAAAAAAAAATTATCTTCCTTCTCAACTTGAGTCAAACCCATGACGTTCCCTACAATACATGGTCGATCCCTAACAACGTGATCTACAGGGTGACATGGAAAGCCGGATCATTTAGTACAAATTTTAAGAAAGGAAAGAATAATTTTTAGAAAAGTAATCATTTAGCTCATCAGTTAACTCAGTTGTTTTACTGCATGTAATTCAACCAACTTATCTTATGAATTTGAAAATACCCGACAATGCTCAGAAAGATTTGGTTACAAAGGAGTCGTATACCTGGCACATTTCCGATTAATAAAATGTCATTCTCCCTTAGTTTAAAAAAAACTTCCACGACAAATATCGAGTGTGCGATGGTTTGCGCGAACTTCGATGTCCTCGCCATCAAAACATACAAATCGACGAAGGTAAAACCAACCAAAGAAATAAGACAACCAATCAGATTCTTGCTTTCACCTTATGCCATATGATCTTTTGAGAGGTGTTCTTGTTGATGTCATCAGTGTAGGCCGTCTCCAAATTGCGTAAACATAGCATCGTTTTCATACGTTGCATAAAATTTGTCAAGTCTGATCGAAATTAATCTACATATGCCTGAAAGCTACAAAAATTAACTTCATGTGCACAAATGGTTTATGAAAATTTGACACATGAATTATTTTAAGAAAAAGGAATTCATCGCATTCGTAGATGTTAACGATGACGAGAGAAAGCTAAACGAAGGCAGCCTTGGACATAGTTTGGCGTTGATCGCGCCCGTGCTATAGGGCAAATTGCCACCATAAATATCCTAGAAAAAACGAAAAATTGAACATTTCGCCATACCAAAATTGAGACGTTTGAGTAGAGTTTAAGACTTTGACTACCAATTACATTTGAAGCAATCGTCTTTTCCTAAAGAATATGTGTGGGACTGTTGAGCTGCAGGATTTAAATCTTTATGAAAACAAAGCATAAAATCATCATCATCCTGTCAAATTTGCGGCAACCATCTTTTTCTAGCGAATATTTGTTGGACTTTTGCATAGCCTTATCTAAATCTGCGTTATTATGTAAAGTTAGGTTTTTCCATTCTCCAGCATGTTTGTAATTTATTGTAATTTTTTCCATGATACTGTCGTGCTCATGTTGTCCCGCCTCGACTGGCTTTGTTGTTGTAAGGACTGAAATCTTCATAAAAGTAAGGCATAAAATCATCATCATCCAATTAAATTTGAAGCAAACGTCTTTTCCAAGAGAATATTTGTGGGAATGTTTACCTGAAGGACTGAAATTTTAATGGAAACAAGGCATAAAATCACACCTTGGAGCATTCTGTAAATGATGATCCGGCGACATTTGTTGGCTGATCTCCAGTTGAATGCGTGATGAAAACGATGACTTAGGACGCCACTCTGAGATTCAAAGATGGCCAACAAACTTGATTTTAACTGCTTTATACAGGACTCCAATGGTTCGTAGTGATACAGTAAGAGTGAAATAAGAAAATGTCTGTCGACGATAAATCCCTCAAAAATTACGTTGCATAAATTCTCTCGAGTATTTCGTGGCAATATCCAATCAGAGTTCATTTTTCTGGCTTCACCTTTACTTTAGAAAACGAATGATATTTTAGTTTTCGTTCTTACAAAAAGTAAGTATATCTTGTTATCGTTGTATTATCTAGCCTCTTGTTGAAATTTGCATTATAATTTAATTGTATCTTAGACGTAGGTTTTTGTGTTATCTCTTGCATTATTTCCTTCGTTTGTCCGTTTTTTTTTCACTAACTTATCCTAACAATTCCTAGGTGCAAAGCTACCAATTAGAGCCTAGTCCCGCATCCTAGAGAAACAGAGGGATACTGAAACACGACTAACAACGGCGTTGCATCAGACGTCTCTTTTCTGCTTTAAGAAAAGAAAACATGGGATGTCTGCACTCAGGCTGTAGCAGCTAAGACTTGTTAAAAAAAATGTAAATGTGATTGAAATTGGGACAGTTAGTAATCAACTTGAGTAAACACAAATTTGCGCTTAATGAAAATTTTACATGTCTATTGATCGAAAGAAGAGGTAATTTGATGCAGATAAGCGGCATGTTTATAGCAAGACCTAGTCTCGTCAGTTAAAGGCAGTTTTGAAGGCAAGTTGGCATTATTTACGTTATCAAGAAACGAGGTGAGAAACGATATTTTATTCTAACCCAATCACGAGGCAAGATGATTTTTATTAGAAATATATCTGATTAGTGCGAGTGTCGTTTCCTGGTGAATGCGCTGTTGGGTTGCAAGGCTGAAACATTCAATCAAACCTGGCATGAGATTATTGCTTTGTGCTTGTCTTCTAACATTCCGGTAAAAATTCAGTTCAAAAAGATCACTGTTAGTGAGACCGGAAGATGATCAAAGACGGCCACTCAGTTGAGGCGGCGACTTACATATAAACGTCGAGAATAAATAGAAGATCAAACACTCGTCCAATAAAAAAGTGATGATTTTGCTCAAATAATGAAATATAAAGTAAGATGTAGTAGCGCACATGGCACGATTTTGAAACAAAGAATTGTCTTCCTTCTCAACGCGAGTCGAACCCATGACGTTTCCTTTTATGGTTGGTCGCTAACAACTAAGCTACAGGGTGACGTGGAAAGCTGAGTCAAATTTTAACTAAGGGAAGAATATTTTTTAGAAAAGCAATTATATAGCTCATCAGTTAAATCAGTTCTACTATCGCATGTAAAACAACCAAGAGAATAAAAGAAATTATGAGGTGATGTTCCTCTGAGTTATTAATGCAAATAGCTAAATGACAAAAGAGTTGACAAAAAGCAAACGCATTTTTAAAGAAGTTTTTTTAAGCACCTGCCATTTTTATTAGTTGCTTGTTTATACTTAAGACACATTTTGGGGAAGTTTGGTGTGACTCGATTGATAGCTGTCCAGTTAATTCCAGCAATTTATTTTTTGAATAGTCATAAAGGAGTATGTATACCTGGTACACTTCCAATTTAGTTATTTGCATTTCTATCTGTTTACTGATGATTAATCATTTATCTCATTCTTGTTTAGTTTAGAGAAAAAAAAAAGCAATTCTTCCACGCCAAATATCTGGTGAGCAATTACCTGTGCGAACTACGATATCCTCGCGATCAAAACCTACAAATTGACGAAGGATAAAAACATCTAAAGAAATTAGACAACCAATCAGATTCTTGCTTTCACCTTATGCCATATGGGTACAGCTGATGTTTTAGCACAGAAAATAATCTCCTTTTAACACGTTGGATAAAGATTGTTAAGTTTGATCGAAAATTCTGCATACACCTAACAACTTCATGTCGACAATATTATTATTAGGGTTTATGAAAATTTGACGCGTCGATTATTTTGTCATAATAATAATAATAATAATAATAATAATAATAATAATAATAATAATAATAATAATAATAATAATAATAATAATAAATAATAATAATAATAATAATAACAATAATAATAATAATAATAATAATAATAATAATAATAATAATAATAATAAACTCACCGGATCACAGATCTTTACAATAGTAGAAAAAGCTTCAACTAAAGCAGCCTTGGACATAGTTTGCCGTTGATTGAATGATAGGGCAAAATGCGACCATACATATCGTACACGAAACAAAATTGAAACGTTTGGGTAGAGTTTAGTACTTTCAATAAAATTTAAAGCAACCGTCTTTAAATGGAGAATATTTCTGGGACTGTTCAGCTAAAGGACTTAAATCTCTAAGAAAACAAGGCATAAAATCATCATCATCCAATTAAACTTAGAGCAACCGTCCTTTCCCAGAGTATATTTGTGGTACTGTTCAGATAAAGGATTAAAATCTTTATGACAGCAAGGCATAAAAGCACCATTATCAAATGAAATCTGAAGCAACCCAGTGTCTTTTCCAAGAGAATATTTGTGGGACTGTGCACCTGCAGGACTGAAAATAGAAAATAGAGCGACGATTTACGATTGATAGCGATGGGATGAAACACTTTTCGGAAAAACAAATTGTGGAAATTAGACGCAGAAAGTAAATGTATTGTTGATACTTTAGAGGAGCTACTGTTCAATAAGTTAATGGATACTATGTCAATCTTTTTTTCTCTTACAAACCGTCATTATCTTAGATTACAGTTGTGTCATTTTCCTGATTATCTGGTAAATTAGTCTCTTGTTAAATTATCACCTTTCTTTCTTTTTTTCTTCTATAGTTTCTATAATATGTATATAATGTTATAATTTGTTATTAGTTGTCACAGCTGTTAATTGTGTGCTTTTCTTGTATCAATATTTTATATTCATATATAATAATAACTATTTTAGACTTCCCTAATAGCGTAGTAATTCCTAGTTGTTATATCTATTGCACCACTTTCTCTGTCCTTATGGTCTTTTTTTTTATGTGTGAATTTGTCCTACCTTGCTGACCTGTAATTTATTTTCATTTAATGCTGATGTCAACTGTCTGCCTGGCTCCGCTAGCCCCTATGGTTATTCCGGGCAGCCAGTAATCTAATGTTAGTTCTAATATTTTTACAATGAACTTACAAATAAAGGTTGTTTTTGTTGTTGTCATTAGCAAAATACCAAAGGGAAAACCTTTCGGAAACTTTATGTTTTATCTTTCATGGTTTTAAACCCATGTGTTTATGGCATTGCTATGACCATATATGGAGATTGGCATAGCTTATGTCTTACAAAACATCTGCGAGACATGTGTCAAAGTAAGACAAACCCAATACAAAAAAAGGACGAATCCTTGAAATAAACTAATACAAAATATCAACTCTAGGGAATAAAATATTATTCTTGAATTTTTGCTGTACAAAACGGTTGACCATCTTTCTTTTTTTAATTTTTTTTTCTTTTCCTCAGCTTGCAAGGAATGAACACGAGGAGAAAGAACATTTTCGTCTATTGAAGCATGGCTGATGGCACCACTGAAGCTTTTTCTGTTCAAAAGCTGAAAAATGCGTGGTTAAAAGTTTTTCTTATTGAACTTCTTGTGATAGCTATAATCAACGCTTTCACTGTCGTCGCGTTTGTAAGAAATCGCCATTTACGCAAGCGCACTACGTATCTGATAATAAACCTGACTGTGGCTGATTTCCCGGTGGGAGCAGTGACGGGCCCATTGGTAATATTCGTCCCATATTTGAATCGTGGACATGGTTTCAACTGGAAAGAATTCATCATTTCAACCTCGAGCCTCACATTTTCCCTGGCCTCTCTAGTCAATCTTTCGTTAATTTCTTTAGAGCGGTTACACGCAACACTCTTCCCCTTTAGGCACTGTTCAATTGAGAAATGGTTTTACTTCAAAGTTATTATTGGCAGCTGGATGATAACTTTGTTTCTGGCATTTATGATGTCTGTCCTTGAAGAGCTCGATTTAGTTTTAATTTTGTATTCTTATGCATGTTACACTTTTCTTACCCTTCTTATCATAACTGTTTCTTATGCTATTATCATAAAAGTCAGAGGTAACCCTCTTCCGCAGCATTTTAGTGCAGTTGCGTCAGAACGGAAATTGACAGTAACCTTAAGCATAGTTACCGTGGTCTCTATCCTAACAATTCTGCCCTTATCTATCTCGATGACACTTGCACAATACATTTTGAACCACATGTCTCGTGCAGCGTTCCTTCAACTCAACGCAATGGTATCTTTGTTATATTACGCTAATTCCATAGTCAATCCGTTGATATATGCCATACGAATGCAAGAGTTAAGGAAAGCGGTTAAGGAGCTCAGTTGTAAGAGGACTTAAGCGACAAGGGCTGTCCAAGACATTGAACTGCATGCAATGTAGTGCATGAGCACAAAACTCAAACCAATAATGCAAGAGAAAAAAATCGACAACTGGTTCAACGTAGTATTAAGGTTAAATTTTCTTACTTTGTAAGGCAAGTTTTTAACAAGTATTGTAAAGAGTGTTGTTCTTTTCGTATCTCGTTGAAATCAACTGTGCACTGACTTTATTTCATTTTAGTTTTGTTGCTGGGAGGCGGGGGAAGAGTTAAACGTCAAAGTTGCTGAATCTCATGAACTGTAAGATCCTCAAAAAAGTCGTTTAAGGAGTTTATTTGACAATCAAAAGGAACAGGGAATGTTTTATTGAATAAAGAACTATTGACTGTACTGCCTGTGGTCTTTCCACTGTAGCTTCCATGTGTAATTCAGAAATCGAAGGAAGATTTCAGTTTTTTGGTTTTGTTTTGTTTGTTTTGGTTTTGCTTTACTTTTGTTGAGTTCCTCAGTACTTTTCACCCCCTCCCCCTTCGTCGTAACTTCAAGAGTATTAAAACTGCAAATGAAACTGAGAGTAGACGTCTTTTAAGGTGATTTCAATTAAAAAACAAAAAAGAAATGGGCAATGATGTCAAATGACAAAGAAATTTCATTATCAGTTCTGAGAACTTTGTACAATTCTATTCTATAAGGGCCAACCGGACAAAACAAAGCTGCCTAACCCTGATGGCTGTAAACGGAAAAATTTAGAAAATGTATAACTAATAAAGAAAAGCTGAGTGTACAGCTGGGATTATATGAATATAACTTCATGTTTGGTGAGCGCCTTCTACAACAGTTAAGAATAATTTAAAAGTATTACAGGTAATTAAGTAAATTGTTTTAGAAATGCCAAATGAAAAGGTCGAAAATGACAGAATACTCAACTTCAGTTTCTTGAAATAAACAGATGAAAGGTGTCACGCCAATGAATTCGCTTATAGTTGGTGACATTTCATTCTGCTGTATTTTGGAAACAAAATTACCTGTGAAGGTTTCTGTGTTTGCGTGTCCTGATAGATGTATTATGTCCTTTGGTGGGATAATACAATAATAATAATAATAATAATAATAATAATAATAATAATAATATTGATGATGATGATGATGATGATGATGATGATGATAATAATAATAATAATAATAAAGACTTTATTAATAGCATTTCCAAAAAGTGGCTCTTCATCTGTATCCGTTGATATCTGACTAAGGTGTCACGCGTATGAATGGATAGTTCTCTTTATTGGTAAGGAATTTCTACAAGAAAGCTACGTTCTGTTGCGTCCTCCTTGTTGTTGTTGTTGTTGTTGTTTTCCTTCTAAAAATTCTTTAATTGAATCGACAACCGTAAACCGGAATGCTATTTTGACGGCGTAAGAACGAAAATCCTTTTTTTTTTTCAAAAACCAACAAAATTGACGCATACAACAAAAGTCTTACAGACAAAAGAGGCGTTTACAGGACAAATAAAATAAAGTAAAGTCAAAAAAATTTATTAGTAGCTAAACAGTTTTCTACAGCCGTTTTCTTTACATAGTTACGTGGCAGCGGTGGATAATAACATTCAAGTCAGATGATAATAAGGACAGTTTGGTAGCTACCTCAATGTACTAGGGAATGGGGACTAAGCTTAGAAAGGTGTGACCCTAATTTTTTTTTATTATTATTATTTCTAATTAATATTGAGGAAAGGGAAGAGAGGCTCCCATTTCTTTTGATTTGCTCTTGATTTATAAGACTCAATGTGAAATTGTGATTTGAGGACCAGAAAGAAGCTTTTTAAAAGTGGGATCTTATTGTTTACCCTGCAACACCATATGAAGTACCTTGCTAAAAGAAAGCACAAATTCAGTTGAAGGGCGGAAACGGAGTTGTCAGACCTCAGACCTAAAAAAATGGCCACATCTTTTGAATAGTTTCTTGGTATTAACTTTAACCGCTCTAGCCTTTCAACCACATTATCCCAAAAAGGAGAGACCTTTGGACAGAGCCAAAATAGGTGGGCTAGGTTTTCTGAGGAGCCGCTACAGAAACAGCAATTCTGGTCTTCTTTAATACCAATTTTGGTTAGATAAACGCTTGTGGGTAGGATACGGTGAAGAAACCTGTAATGGAAGTTTACGAGTTTGTGCTTTTGGTACATTTAGCTGCTAGCCCATAAGCGGCTTTCCAATCAGGAGTCCAACTTTCGTCAGAGGGAAAACTGTTGTTCCATTTCAGCTGGCTTTTCACTGGTGAGGTGCTTTTGGTGGAAAGAAGTTTCTTATACACTAACCTGTTACCCTTCTCACTTTTAAGAAATGTATGGACGAAAGAGTCGGGTGTTATTGTGTCACCAGTTTCCTTAGGAAAATGAGCATTGTAATGGTAACGAAGGGCTGATACAACGCCAAAGTACTTCAATGGCTTTACTTGTATTTTGTGAGTGTTAATAAACTCATCGATAGAGAGAAAGTTGTGCGAGTCCTTCATTAGATAAGCTATCTTGGTAATTCCATGAAGAGAGAGTTGTTTATTGAAAGCCGGTTTGTCTTCAATCCTAATTAGCGAATTGTGCCATATAGGTTGCTCAAGGAATTGTTGCTTCGTTTTTATATGTTTACAGAAATTGACTTCTGACCAAATTTCCAGAAGTTCCTGTACGAATGGGTCTTGCACCGTTATTGTCTTTCGAGTATCACTTTTACTTAGATTACCAATGAACACTAACTTTCCGCCATATTTTCGAAGTTCAAGTTCAAAAAGCCCTTTCCATTTTCCATGATTACAACCATCAAGATATTTTTTAATCTAGTTAGTCTTAAGCGACTTGTTAAACAGCGTTATGTCGACCATTTTTAAACCTCCTTTGTCGTAGTCGTTAATCATCACGCTTCGTTTGATCTTGTCTCCTTTATTATTCCAGAGAAAACTGTAGAAAAGGTCATTTATCTCACTTATGATTCTGTGGTTTGTTACGAGTGGAGCTAGGATATACGTAAGCTGTGATGCGGCTAAGCTTTTGATAACTAGGATTTTACCAAGTAGAGTTAATCGTCGATATTTCCAGCAGCTTCGTACGTTCTTGATTTTGTCCACTTTTTCTCGAAAGTTTAGGTATAGCATGATATTGTGATTAGTAAAGATCCAAAGACCAAGCACTTTGACTTTATTTTCAGGCCATCTAAAATTTCTCTCTGGAAAGAGTTTTTTTTTATTCTTTCCCGCCATTGATCCAATCCTAAGAACGAAAATACTTGGTCACTAACCTTAACGAGAAGAAAACGCGACACGAGTGAAAAGTATCGGATGCGGCTTCTGATTGGTCATACTGGTTTTTTTTTTACTAGTAAGAAAAATCGTATGGCTAATAGAGTGCGAGACAATTCTTCTTTCACGCCTTTGTAGTAAGGACATTAATCTGTATTAGGAGTGCGTTCTTTCTACGTCGAACACAATAAATAATGTATACCTGTACAATTCCTAGATCACGACCTGACTTCTTCAGGGAATAAATTGACTAACTGAAGAAGAAAACCGTCAAAATTGAATGATCGTTGAAAAAAAAATTCATCTACCAGCATAGAACTCATTGTATTAAAACACGTACTTACATATCGTGACGTACCACGTAATTTTGAAAAGCGAACTTTCTTGATAGGAATCAAATGCTTGAACCCAGAAGTGTTAACAAGCCGCAATAGATATAGGTTTGGATATTGATGCAGTATTAATGGTGCAAATCTTCTTTTTCGACATATCTTGTTTACTCAGTAGATTCTAGACGTTTTTCCTTGTAATCTTTTATTTAATCCAGTGTTTGGTGGAGTTTTGAATTGTAACGGTTTTCGTCTACAGTTAGTTTTTTCTCTGAAGAAATCAGCCGCGGCTTCACTTGACGAAATGGCGGAGTTCTGAATCTCCATTATATCTATATCCCCAGCTGAACAATTAGCCTTTCTTCATTATTGGAACCGGCAATATTAAATTAAGTAGATAAATCCAAGAGGGAAGATGTTCAGACAATTTTGGAATAACTATGTCTAATAAACAAAGTATTCTGAAAAAAAAACAAAATGTCTTACTAAGCAGCCAGAATAATATTATTTCAATCTAGAACGGGTATTTGGGTAATTTCACAGGGCTTAAAATTCAACAAGCCACCTGGGCACAACTGCAAGACAACTTCATTTGCAAACCTTGAGCTGTATCAGACAAATTTATTCTCTTTTCTTCCATCACTTTAAGTTAGTTCCCTCATCTTCTTGTCAACAAAGCCCTGGCTGATTTCAAAAGCAGCATCACCACACTTGAGGAACTTCTTGAAAGTTGGTGTGTCTATATATTTCCCAGCAATTGTGCTTGGTAGATTGAATGTAAGCTTGTGGGAAGGCTTAAAAATGTTTTTCACCTGTAAAGAGAATCTCTGGTCTTCCTGTTTTGGAGCATCTTCATACAACCCAGTCAATCATCAAATGCTTCAGTCCCAATATCTGAAAAATTAAAAAAAAAAATTAATAAATCAGTGCTTTAACTTTTGCAATGCTCAGCTGTCATAATGTGATATGCGCTATTAATATTATTAAAATTTGTGTTTAGAACCAGTAGGAGTGCTCAATGTAGAATGATTTGCAAACTTGTTAGAGGTATTTTGATTGTAATACCTTATAGCAAAAATATTATAAGAAATGTAACCACTTTGTGGCTGAAGTATGTAAGTGCTCTCAGGCTGCAAATATGAGGCATTGTACCACACAAGTCCTTTTCTAGCCATACAAAGCACAAGACATAAGCACATTTACATTGTGTGCTCCACAGTCATGTTTCATGCTTCACACTGGTGTCTTGTGTCTTATGTGGCTCAGGGAAAAGGGCGAGCAAGGCTCAATAAGGCCTTTTTTTCCAGGCTAGTCATACACCATAGGATTGAAAATAGGCCTGCAACTTGTGTTTAGCCTACTAAATAAATGATAACTGTTTTTGTTCTGTTTTTAATTTTGTTTCAGTGACACAAACATACTCCTAAAAGGGAAATCTAAGTTCACCCCGCAGCTTTCGAACCCATGACCTCCTGATTACTACTTTGGATGTTCTACTATCACTAAGCTACAGGAGACTCATGGGAGTTAAGCCCATTAAACTAGCTGCATGTGACAATCAAATATCATGTATACTGCCAGAATTTGAATGTTGATGTATTGAGTAGTATTTTGTGAACGAAATGTAACGTTATGTTTTGAGCGTCATGCAGTCGAATAAATGACAGGTGGCACAGAACATGTATCTTTTTAGTCAGTGACAAAGCATACTCAGAAAAAAAGAAAACATAACATCACATTATACTTTGAAGCAGAACAATTAATAAGTTATCTATTTTTTAATACTTAAATGAAATAAACATAAAACTTATGATAATAATTTATTTACTTTCTGTGGCCCGTTTGCCCAGTTCCCCTTCCGAGGCAGGCATGTGATAATCTGGTCAACAAGCCAGGCTCTTGCAGTTTAACAAACCTCAAAATAGAAGAATCTTTGAAGACCTCGTTGTTTACATTTTATTTCATTAGCATGTAAAAACAGCACGCTATGGACAAATGGAACATAATAAACTAAAAAAACCTTCAGCTACAAACGGGCAAGACCATCCTTCGTTTCACACCTTTGTGGGCGTGAGATCTAAATTTAGACGCCGTTCAGTCGTGGCAAAGTGTTGACTAAAAATTCCTCTGAAGAAAAAAAAAACATGCCTAAAAAGTCCATAATAACACTACAACAATATATTAAGATATCAATATTTAATTTGTTCAACGGGGTTTATTCTAAAAAACCTAAGCCAATTTTTTTCGATAATTGCCAAGAAAGGCTTTACCTTTACGTTAGAACGAATACTAAATTTAGTCTTTCTTCTTACAAGTTGAAGTATAACTTATAATGTACTATTTATCCTCTTGTTGGATTTTACCTTATAATTTTATTGCATTTTAGACGTACTTTTTGCGTGATTTCTTGGTAAATTAAATGGACATTTGTCCGTTCGTTCGGTCGTTCACTAACAATGCCCAGGTGCAAAGCAACCAATTGGAGCCTAATCCCTCATCCTAAAGAAATAGAAGAACACTAAAACACTATTAACAACGGCGTTGCGTTAGACGTTTCGTTTCCGCTTCAAGGAAAGGAAATGTGGGAAGTCTGCACGCACGCTGCATGTAAGAGATTCGACTGGGTTAAAAAAAAAACATACCCAGTCGCAATGAAAATTTGCATGTCTACTAAAATTGATCGAAAAAAGAGCTAATTTGATGCAAATGAGTCGCATATTTGTAGCAAGATTCAGTCTCGCCAGTTAAAGGCAGTTTTGGAGCCAAGTTGGCATTATTCACGTTATCAAAAAAAGGTTATTAGCAATACTTTATTACAATTCAATCAAGTGGTAAAATGGTTTCTCTCAGAAATATATCAGGCGTTTTAGGGGTAGGTTTCAAATGCAGATGGTTTCATAAACTCCAATTAAGTTTGTTTTGAGCGCCGTTTATATACTGTGTGGTTGTTGCAAGGCTAAAACATTGAAACAAACCTGGCATAACATTGTTATTTTGTGCTTCTCTGTTGACATTCCAGTAAAGTTTCAGTACACGAAGATCACTGTTAGTAAGAAAGACAATCTACTGAAGGCAACGTCAGTGTTGAGCGGGGTTATATATAAAGATGTAGTATTCCACACGTCACGATTTTGAAAGAACTATCTTCCTTCTGAACGCCATGACGTTCCGTATAATGGTCGGTCGCTAACCACTGAGCTAGAGCCGGTGACGTGAAGAGCTGGATCATTAACGGTACTAGAAATACGTGACTCGCCAAACCTCCCGAAGCTGGGGCTGGGTGGAAAGCCCTCTTTACTCGTATTGTAGCATCAAACGAGGAGATTAAAAGGCGCATAAGATTTTTCTTTTGATGAGCATGGTGTTTTCGTAGTTCCACGGGCTAGTTTGCGGTTGAAAATCTATTTGTGACGCGACGTAATGTACAACGGGCGTGCAGCGCTGCCGTGTTCGATGAATTTATTTCCCACGGAAAATTATTTACCGCGGCCACAAAACGTGTAATTTCTTTAATGCAATCTTTCACAAAAAAGATTTCTAAAAGAAAGGGAAAAGATTCTGGAGAGATAGTTCTGTATCCAGTGAATATTGATAAACATTGCAGTTGAAATTTGATCATGCACGCATATTTTTTTCGATGTATGCAAATTTTGCTCCAGACGACGCCAGACAGTCTGACGTCATTGTGCGGACACCTTCAAAGATATAAACATATACACATATATATATTCGCGCGGCTTAGCTCCGCTCGGGCCGGCTCGGCCCGACAAATTTATTAACCTCGCTTCGCGAGGAATAAGTGCTGTCGAATAAAAAGTGACGATTTTACTCAAATAATGAAATATAACAAATTTCAGTTCTTCTACCGCAGGTAAGATAACTACGAGGCTAACACAAGTTATGAGGCGATGCTCCTCTTTATTAATGCAGATGGCTAAATGACAAAAGAGTCGACAAAAGGAAACCGTATGATTTAATTTTAGCTCAATTTTTAAAGAACCTTAGTTATGCACCTGCCATTTTTAGTAGTTCCTTGTTTATACTTAAGATACATTTTGGGAAAGTTGGGTGTGCCTCAATTGATAGTTTTCCAGTTAATTCAAGCAATCTATCTTTTGAACAAAAATAAAGCTCAGAAAAATTTCGTTACAAAGAAGTCTGTATATCTGGCACACTTCCTGTTTAGTTATTCGTACTTCTATCTGTTTACTGTTAATTGACATCCTTGTCTACTTCAGGGAAAAGAACCAATTTCCCACGCCAAATATCGAGTGAGCGATGATTTGCACGAACTTCGATGTCTTCTCGATCAAAACTTACAAATTGAACAAGGATAAAAACAACTAAAGAAATTAGAAAACCAATCAGATTCTTGCTTTCATCTTATGCCATATGGGTACAGCTGATGTTTTAGCGCAAAAATAACATCGTTTTAATACGTTGTCATGTTTGATCGAAATTAATCTACATACACCTAAGAACTTCATGTAGACAATTATAATTTTATCAAAACAAGAATTCACTGTGTTCGTGGATCTTTACGATGACAAGAGCAAGCTTCAACTAAAGCAACCTTGGACATAGTTTGGCGTTGATCGACCAATAGGGCAAAATGCGTCGCAAACATCGTAGACGAAACAAGAAATTAAACACTTCGCCACAGCAAAATTGACACGTTTTGGGTAGAGTTTGAGACTTTAAAGCAACCGTCTTTTCCTAGAGAATATTTGTCGGACTGTTCGGCTGAAGGACTGACATCCTTATGAAAGCAAGGCATAATATCATTATTTTATTGAAATCTATTCGAATTTTTAAGTCGCTATCAAGATTTCTGTAAATGGAGTTCAGGCGAAATATAAAATAGAGCGACGATTTCCGATTCATAACCATGCGATCAAACACTTTTAGGAAAATTTAGGAAATGAGACGCAGGAAGTAAATTTATTGTTGCTATTTTGGAGGAGCTACCGTTCACTAAGGTAGTCAGTTTTAATAAGTTAAGTCAATTTTTTTTCCTACAGACAGACGATCATTGGCAAAATACCAAAGGAAAAACCTTTCGGAAACTTTGCCTTTCATTTTTCAGGTTGAAATTTTATGTTCGGCTCATTTGGCAAGCATTCATGGTTTTTAACTTGCGTGTTTATGGCATTGCTATGACCATATATGGACACTGGCATAGCTCATGTCTCTCAAAACAACTGCGAGACAACCACACCGAACACGGGAAAAACAAAAGAATGAATTATTAAAATAAATTTAAAAGAAAGGTCTAGTCTAGAAATGAAATATTTCTCTAGGAGTTCTACTATAAGAAACGGCTGAACATCTTTTTCTTTACTTTGTTCTTGTCCGCAGCTTACAAGGAATTAACACGAAAAGAAGGAACGTTTAAGTTTTATTGAAGTATGGTTAGTAACGCTACTGAAGATCCTTCTTTAGAAAAGCTGTCAAATGCGTGGAAAAAAGTTTTACTCATTGAATTTATTGCGATAGCTATAATCTACGTCTTCCGATCGTCGCCTTTGCAAGAAATCGCCACTTACGCAAGCGCACTACGTATCTGATAATAAACCTGACTGTGGCTGATTTACTGGTGGGAGCAGTGACGGGACCAGTGCAAATGTTTAGTGCCACATATTTCGATGACGGACATGGTTTCAGTTGGCAAAAATTCATCATTTTAACCTCGATCCACATATTCCCCGCAGCCTCTCAAGCCAATCTTTTGTTAATTTCTTTGGAGAGGTTACACGCCACACTTTTCCCCTTTAGGCACTGTTTAAATGACAAAGGGTTTTACTTCAAAGTTATTATTGGCAGATGGATGATAAATTTGCTTCTGTCATCCGTGATGGCTGTTCTTGAAGAGTTCGAGTTAGTTCAGTATGCAATTGCATGTTACACATTCCTTACCCTTCTTATCATAACTGTTTCCAATGTTATTATTGCCATAAAAGTCAAAAGTAACCCTCCTCCGCAGCATTTTAGTGCAGTTGCCTCACAAAGAAAATTGTCAGTAACCTTAAGTATAGTTACCGTCGTCTCTATCCTGACTATTCTGCCTTTTTCTATTTGGATGGCAATTAAACAATACATATTCAGTCAAATGTCTCTTACGGCATTCAATAAAATACACGAAACGTTAATGTTGTTATTTTATGCCAATTCTATCGTCAATCCATTGATATATGCCATAAGAATGCAAGCGTTTAGGAGGGCGGTTAAGGAGCTTTGTAAGAGGACTGTAGCGACAAGGGGCGTCCAACCCATTGAACTTCATGCAATGTAATGCATTGGCACAGAGATAAAAAGCAATAACCAAAAAACAAAACCGGTTAAAAACAATCCAGATTTGGTTCAACCAGATACTTAAGTTACTTTTTTTTTACTGATACTTTGTGATGTAAGTTTTTAACAAGTGTTGTAAAGGATGTTCCTTTTGTTGAATTAAATCAACTGTACAGTGACTGTCTTTTCTTGGTACAAGTAAACTTTGAACCTTCAAGTTGCTGAACTTATGAACAGTACTATTGTAAACTACTGGCTCAAAATATTTGTTCAGTGTGTTATTAGACAATCAATAGGAAGAGTTTCTAGAAGGTTTCATTGAATAAAGAACTATTGACTGTGTTGCTTTTGGTCTCTTCACTGTATACTCTATCGTAAGTGGTCGTTCACCGATTTAGTTTTTTGTTTGTTTTGTTTCACTAAACCTTTTTGAGTTCCTGAGAGCCCCAAGAAGGGAAGGCGACAACTTCTGGGTAATTTCACAGGGTTTGAAATTCAATGATCCAACTGTGTGCAACTAAGCTATTATGGTGTGTGCTACATGAAGATGCTGTTAGGTGCTTACTGTGGCCAGTATGTTGGAGCTTCAATCAGAGCATCAGAGGGCTGCAGTGGTTCAGGGCTCATCACTGCATTGTAGCTATGCGGTCTATCTCTCTGGAACAGCTTACCCTGTAATCTTAGGCAGGCTGAATCACTTAAGCAACTACTTAATCTCCATTTTAGGTAAGTTGAGACATGGCATTCATGGAAAACAGGTCAAGTTTTCTTTAGGTTTTAGTATTATTGTTTAGGATTAGGATTTTTATATATTTTTACATTTTGATTAGGTAGATTGTCTTGTAGTTTTATGTTGTATCAACTTGATGAATTTTTTTAACCCTATGTAAATGAAGATTGAACTGAATTGAATTGAAACTGAATTATGTCAAGTTATGTCATTTTCTCTCTCTCACCAAGTTGTGTAAATGGGTGCTTGCTTGGGTAACTGTGCAGGAGAGAAAAAGAGTCAATAAAACATTTTTCATTACCAAAAATGCAATGTTGTGGACACGAGCCAATCAGAATTAACCATGAGCAACCTGATGTCAATCCAGTTAATGGCCTCATTTTTTCCTTTTTAAACCTCAAATGCCTTTTGACGAACCCTCCCCCACTCCTCTGAGTTTTCAATGACTTTCTGTGGGGGTGGTACGCAACAACTGATCCAGAAGACACAAAACTTTATCAGGTCCGCGTATCAAGAAAAGGAAACATGGGGGGAGGGGAGGGGACTGATAAAGGGTTACTTTTCCTTTTACCTACATGTACATGGTGCTCCCTTGTATACACACCTTGAAAAGCATTCGATGAATTAATTCTCTTGTCTTCCATCTCTTTAAGTTCCTTCATTTCCTTGTCAACAAAGCCCTGGGTGATTTAAAAATTAGCCATTCACCACACTTGAGGAACGTCTTGAATGTTGGTGTGTCTATGTATTTCCCAGCAACTGTGCTAATGGTAGATTGAATATGAGCTTGTGAAGAAGCTTTAAAAAATTTCCACCTGCTAAATGAATCTCTGGGTTTCCTGTTTTGGAGCATCTTCATACAACCGCAATCAGAGCATCAATTACCTGAAAAATTAAAATATATATATAATAACAGTGCATAAACTTTTATAAGGCACAGTTGTTGTATTGTAATAATTGAACTATTAATCACATAAGAAACTACACCTGTACCTCTCATGTGTTTTACTAATTACCAACTGCATGGTCTTATGAAGGGAAACTCTGCCATCTAGAAATTTTCATACCACATAAGCATGCAGATTTTGGACCTTGGGTTGGGGTGCTCCCATAAATAAATGATGGGCAAGCTTATAAGCAAAACACAAAAAATTGAAGAGGAAATTTTGTGTTTAGAACCAGTAGTAGTGCTCAAATGTAAAATGACTGGCGAACCCAAAGAGGAGGGGGGGGGGGGGGGGGGGTATTTTGACTGTAATGCCTTATAAAAAAATTATAAGAAAATATGTAAAAAAATCATGCCTCATAATCCCTATTTTCTGAGCAGCAAAGCACAAGAAGTAAGCTTGTGAAGTGCTTCACAGTCATGTTTTATGCTTTATGTTGGTGTCTTTAGCCTCGTGTGGCTCAGGGAAAGGGTGAGCAAGGCTCAATAAGGCCTTTTATTTCCTGGCTATACCTCTCTCAGGGATGAAAATGGGTTAAAGCTTTGTTTTAAGCCAAGTGAATAAATGATAAATGTTTTTTTCTCATTTAGTGATAAAGGCATGTTATTGATTGAATTACTAGTTTAGATGATCTATCCCTGTAAACTACAGCAGAATCGTGGAAGCTAGGCCAATAAACTATAATCAATAATCATCCTGCATATAACTGCTTGGATCTGAATGTTGATGAATAGTACAGTATATGAAAAAGAAATGTAATGTTATGTTTTAAGCTTAGTGAATGAATGATGGATGACACATACATGCATGTAGCATGTATTTTTTTAAGGGGGAGGGGGGTAAATGACATGGGCATACTTCAAAAAAAGAAAACGTAATATTGTTAGAAGCAGCACATTTAAAGTGCTACTGCGATCAAAATTTTACCCTTCCCTTTGTCTTCAGCATTGGAAAGTGTAGAAGGAAAGTACTACCTATGCCAAATTTTAAGTTGTAATTCCAACGGAAAGTTCGATTATTTTAAGGGTAATTTCCACATTTGGTTTGCCGCCATTATTCAATTCGAAAATGTCCACGAACCACATGGAGAGTTGGGCCATGCAGAATGTGACGTCATCTTTAATCCCTTCACTTCACTGAGAATCGTCCCCATTGTCTTCAAAACTACCACTCACGTTAGAACTGAAATCAGACCCACATTCAGTAGAAGTAGGTAAAGAACTTGAGCCTTTTGACTGCTCTATCTCGCTTTTTGATGCCGCCAAGATCATAAGATGACGTCACGAGAGGGAAGCTGCTGCGCAAAATTTGTCGGCACAAGTAGTTGTTGTTTGAGTAATGGCGGAAGCATTTTACGTACTTTCGGGCAGCCTTTTTAAGGGTATACTTTTGTCAGGTTGGTCTGAATTATATTTTTTCCTGCAATTTTAAGTTTTAAAAGGTCTATAGAATTCCTTAAAGCCCAAAAATCTCGTTCAAAAAAATTTCAATTTTCGTCGCAGTAGCACTTTAATAAAATATTAAATATGTTTAAAATTAGTCTTAAATGAAATGATATAAACACCATAATGATTTATTTACTTTCTGTGGATCATTTGCTGTCAGTTCCCCAGTTCCAAGGCAGGCATGTAATCATCTGGTCCACCAGCCTTAACTGCAGTTTAACAAACCTTAAAATAGGAGAATCTTTGCTGACCTCATTGTTTACATTTTCTCTCATTAGCATATATAAAAAAGTCTGCTATGAACAAATGGGACATAATAAACTAAAAAAAACTTGTCACATCCAGTAATCAGGGTGAATATCTGTGAAAAATATTCTACAAGAAATTTACTTTGAAAAACTGTGACATTTACATTTAGAATGTATGAATGGGTGGGCCAAGAGCTACCACCAGCCAATTACATCCTTTGTAAAATCTGGACACTTAAGGTTCATTTCTCAATTTTTTGCCGGTTCTACGTTTGTCAAGCACTTTCAATTTACAGGATCACATTTATTTGTAACGTTAGTTAGTAGTTTTGTATGTATGCTAATGAGGGTGAACAAAAGTACATGTCATTGAAGATCTTCCTGGAGCATCAGCGGTTAAATGCCATTAAAGTTGTCAATGTTTTCCTCCACTATTTTTAATTATTAGCTTTCAGTAGCCTGTCTGCTAGAATCAATACAAGAATGTTGGACGCTTCAATCTTGGTTATAGCTATAGTAAAACAATCCCAGCTGATAACAACTCATGCCCGCTTTCAAGATACTATAGCACTCTTTTAAACAACTAGTAATTCTGACAATAAACTTCGATAGCATTAAATGTCAACAACCTTTTAACAATTGTATTTTAGTTCTTAATTTTTGTGTACTTAACTTTGCTGTATTTATTTTATTTTTATTTTTTTATTTTTCACACAACATTTATTCCCGTATCAGGTAACAGACAGGCTGCCGACAGCTTATAATCTTTTACAAATCATTTTAACCAGCGACTGCCACTCTATATTTGTTAATAGGTCATTTATGCATTAAGTTCGGCACATGAGATGAGCAGTGTCTGAATCAGCTGCTGCTCCAGTGTCGCATTAAATGTAGCAGACCCTGTCAAAATTAACAATGTTTGCATTGCCCAACTGATTATTAAGAGAGAGAATATTATACTCACGGACACGAATATGTCTGCGAAAAGGTTTCTTTGTTTTTACGGTGATCAACCCAAAAATATGTCAATAGGCTGTCTCCAAGGCAACAAGGGTACTCTCCTCTTCACGGAACACTTTCTCAAACAAACTTAACCTGCGATCATGAGTTCATTTTTCGCGGGAGCGCGAAAGTTTGGCAGCGCGAGGGTCCTGACCGCCGACTCTCGCGCTTCCACACTTGCGCGCTCACCCGAAAAAAAGAACAAACGCCTGATCGCAGGTTTTAAACAAACTTTCCTCAGTTGCAGTGCAATTTCCGTAGAGCTTATGATGACAAGAATATTAAATCAGTTGTTTCTTCAATCACAAGCTGCTGACCAAAAAGAACGCTATCGCGCACAAGCAACTAGACTTGGCGCGCGCATTTAAAGTTACGCTACGTCATAAAGGTCAATTTACTCGGAGTTTTCGGGAAACGTTGGAAAAGCGACTCAGGAATCTTTACAGCGTAATATATAAAGAAAGTGACAAGCGAAAAGCTGAGAAAATGGCTTCTGGTTGTCCATCAGGTTAGTAAGCAAACCTTAAGTAGTCATATGTTAAAGGCTTTTCATTTTGCGCTTTCATTTGTGGATTCTCCTTGATCGCTCGCTTCCAACATTTCATTCGGATCTTGTCGGAATAAAAACTCCGCCCTGCACTTTTCGCTGCACTGTTACCCAACTTACAGTTGCCGAACATAACATTTCCGAAGTCAATGATCCTAGGTCGTTATGTAAGAATTTTAAAACACAGTAGGGACGCAATGTGTTCAGGAGTTATTTTGTGATAAGCGCAGAAAAATTGCACCACTGCAAAATTTGTTTTTGACTCCAATTCAATACATCGCATAACTTTCACATGTTTTTAAAGAAAGACGGGTGTAAGAACAAGCGACATATTTTATAGAGTAATACACATTTATGGAAAGGTGCAAACAGTTTTTACTTGTTTTCTAATGTTTATTTTTTATGCCTGCTATGGTTACGCTAGAGGTTAAGAAATCTTTTTATTACGTCATTCCAAGAACACATAGAACTTTAGAAGAGTCGCACGCATCGAATTCCAAATGTCATTTAGATTGACGTCATAACGGAGATTTACTCGGAGTTTTCAGAAAATGTTAATGAAACAAACGCAGTGAATAAAAACAATAACCTCGTACGCAGATGTTTGTATTTGGAGAAAATATTTGGTAAAATCGATCATGTTCTCCAATCTGACTGCATGGTCAATGAAAATGGCCCAATGCGAGTCGCGTCTTGTCGCGTCAGCCATTTTCTCGCCACTTTTCAAATCTTTCACCTTTGCACGCGCGGAGATGCAAGCCTTACAAGAAAATCTATCTTGACACATCATTTCTTCCGTGAAAGTGGTTTCTTGTATCGATTTAACTTTAATGTTTCATTTAACTGCAACAGGTTCTTATAAACTAACATATTTTTTACATTATTCTCTTAAATTGTTGTGAAATTTTTGTTTGGTAATCTCACGCGTGCAACTAAGTTCTACGCGTGGTTTAGCGCGCGAACATTGTGTACCATTGTCAACAAAATTTTAGCGGTGCTTCTGGTAAACCCCAAACTTTTAAGTTAAATAATAAATATAAAGTCATTTCATTGCTTATTTCGAAAACTTTGAGTAAATTTTCTTAAGTCGGTGATATAAGAAGATCTACTCGGAGTTTTCGAACTCAATAAAGTTAAAAGCGCCAAATCTTACTTAAGTGAAAAAAAAAAATTATCAATCAACAAAAAGCCACAAAATAGTTTTCTAATGCTTGTCATTTTTACAGACTCGCTTACTTTTCCAATTCCTGTTGACA
Organism: Pavona decussata; assembly: GCF_977016875.1. Taxonomy (NCBI): domain Eukaryota; kingdom Metazoa; phylum Cnidaria; class Anthozoa; order Scleractinia; family Agariciidae; genus Pavona; species Pavona decussata. The sequence continues at coordinate 1,540,129 of NW_028145558.1, read as the reverse complement.
ATTCAGTTTGTCATCGACACTGAGTTGGTCTGTGAGTTCTTATTTCCTTGTTTCTGAAAAGAATGTTTTTCAAATGTCTCTCATAACAACTGATGGCAGCTTGTCGCGCAAATAAGTACGACGTTTTACTTAATCTTGATAAGTTTTTAACATTTTAGTTTTCAAAATCAATAAAAATCGATTTATAGTAACACAAATTGTGCACAAAACTTGGAGAGGTTGGAGGGGGGGGGGGGGGGGAGTGAGATAAGCATGCCAGTAGTGGCATTTTGAGGGAATTCCAGAAAAGACGTAATATCTGGCCGACCGATATTAATTGGCTTAAATAGCTTTTGTTTGATAAGCATCGGGAACAAAAATTGGAAGAGTCTATAAGGTGACTCTAGAAGTAATAAAATTTGCTTTTATTTTAGATCGAAGAAATAATTTCTTCGAGATGGAGAAAAAGTTGAATTACCAGGAGCGTGAAAATGAGGTAAGTACATTACGATAAATTAAATAGGAAAATAAGAAGTGCAGACAAAAATTATTTTCCACTTCCATGAAAATTTCTTCGAGACGAACAAGAATTTAAATTGAAATAAAGTAATACACTGTGATATATTAAAAGGAAAAATGAGAGATGCGGACAAAAGTTCTTCATCATTTCGAAGAAAAATTCTTCAAAATGAAAAAAAAAATGCACTTACTTTATTTTCTTGGTTTTGACGATTTTTAAATTGTCATCAGCCACAAAATGAAAAAAGTACATTTTGATATTCAACAGAGATCTAACTAGTAAGAGCAATGCCTTTGATGCTAAGGGAAATTCTATTTGAAATCTTTGAAGGAGAAATAAATTTCATAAGAAAATATAAGACTGAACCGCTCTAAGAGAGGCGGATATTTCATGACAAGACTTGAGAGCGATCTGCTAAAAGAGATTTTAACGATACTGGAATGATAAAAACTTATTATTTACTTAATCTGACAAGAGATGTTCCTGATTCTTTGTAACATTTAGGAGAGAACTACTGAGTTGCAAGTGCAGATTTAAGAAGAACTTATTTGAAATATTGATAATATTGCAAAGCGAATGCTTACTTTGTTATTCATGAAATCCCCGATAGCCTTGTTATTCATTCGTTCATTGAGTCGTTTGCTCATTTTTCTTCTTTTTTCCCTTTTTCTTTTAGAAGTTAAAAGAGAAACTTACGTCGAAAGAAGAGTACTTGAAAATGGTGACCAGAGAAACGGAGTAAGCGATTATTGTTTTAATCATTTATTTTAATTAAAATACAACACGATGTTTATATATCCGTCTGACAGACCACATAGAGCCAACTGCAAACCGCCTCTTTTCCTTCGCTAAGCGGGTGTAGTGTTAAGATCTCCTAGAAGAGGCAATAGGGTCGTTCAGAGCCACATAAGGTTAAGCTAAAGGTTTCTAAATTAGAACAGTGTAGCAGGTGCCAATTGAAACTCGCCTTATTGCCTCTTCCAACCGTTTACATTACAAAATGCTAAGAGCAGGTGATGAGGTGTTTTGGAGGCACAAAAGACAAATCCCAGCTTTCCTATTAGTATAGAGTATTTTACATCTACGGATTGATCGAGCCAATTTGGACAAATTTAAGAAAGGAATTCGAAAACATGGAGTGGACGAAAATCGGCCGATTTATGAAAATCTCTGGCAATGCTCCAAAGTAAGTATCTTCAAAGGCTCTTCTTCGAAGGCTCGGATCTTTCTCTAGTCAAGCGCTCTAAGTAAATATAATTAGGTAATTATTTTCTTATGGAGTTTTTGCTTAGTCTAAGGGCAGATTATGATTATGACTATGATGATTACATTCATTATCCTTATTTCTTTTAAATTTGTTGCAGCATGAAATATAAGCAGTTGACTGCAGCCAAGAAAAAAATTAAGGCCGCAAAAGAAAAGGCTCAGGTTTGTAATTTAGACAGATAAGAATCTTTTTTTTTTTTCTCTCAAAAAATAAAAAAACGATGGGGGCTGGTAGAATGGTGTGAACTGGGTAAAATGGAGGAATAATGAAATTAGGAGATGGAAAATGAGCGAAAAAACAAACTGAAGAGAGAATGGTGAAAACAAGGAAAGCAGGGGCAACTAAGAGAAAAGGGTGGGAACAAGGGAAGAGGAAAAACAGAGGGATAAAGAAAGGAACAGGGGATGGGGGGACGTTAATCTATGGGGAAAGAAGTGATAATAAGAAAGACAAAACCATGTAACTGGGGAATAGATGCCGGAACAGCGATAAAAGAGGGAACAGTGGGCTAAAACAAGAAATGGAGATTACGATTGAGAGCAAAATGGAACAGAGACAGTGAGACAAGGGTTGAGGGAAAGTGAAGTATAAAAGAACTCAGGAGATTAGGAATGAGAACAGGGCCAAAGTTGGCATAGAGCATGGAGGGTAGCGGGAGGGGGGGGGGGGGGGGGGTTGAGGGTAAACACTGTACATGTTGGTTGATGAAAGATGGAATTAGGAACTGTTCAATTTTAGTGTTGGGAATTTTAGGTGTTTCAGTGCAAGTGTTGGAAATGAACTCAAGACATTATTCCTTCAGGTCACTTGTATATAACTGTATCTTTCATCTGTCAACAGACTGATTTAAAATTGTTAGAAGA
>NW_028145558.1:1512500-1532500 GCF_977016875.1 Pavona decussata | reverse complement strand
ATACTGACATAGTGACGCTGCTTTCATGTAATTTTAACAGAGAGATCTCCTGTAAATGTTGTTTTTGCACTTTAATGATTTTTGAAGATAATCTTTCTTAGATTTCGGTTTTTGTTTGTAGGCGAGTTACGCTTTTAGGGAACTACTGTTTTGTCAAATTTCACGAAATTCTAACGAGCGGTTCCTTAGAAAACAAGGGTTTTCTCGGCAAAGATGAAAGGCGAGCAAAAAGGCTTAGCTCCTCGTGATGTCACTTTCTTTGTTTGGTGCTAAATGAAGAAGGATTTGCAAACGAGAAACTGAGTTATTTTAAGACCAAAACTCACCTTTGTGATCCATTTTAGTATAAAATCGAGCGATCGATAGTATTTGCTTACCACAACCCTAGCGCACGCTTAATAGCATCACTAACAATTTGTAAAGCACGCGCAAAGTGTGTTCGGCCACCTTAAATGCATAAAGAAATGAGACAACTTCTAGACCTCAAACTATAGATACACCATCCAGTATTTCTGCGATAACTATATATTTTGAATTCGGTAGTTTAGAAGAAGAACAAACAACAAACAAACAAGCAAAGGCGTAAACAAAAACAACAACAAATGAAACGAAATTATTCCCAAAATAATGCCGTAAGAAGTCAAACAGGTCATTTGTTTTGTCATATATGCTTTACCACGCTCCACGAATGGTTCTCAACTTATTAGAAGTGAAGTTAAAACCAATCGGGAACTCGCTTTCAGGCACAGTTTTCCCGCGCTTTAGGCCAGTTTCTTGTAGTTGTTTCGAGTTCTGATTGGCTCATTAGGTTGCAAACATTTTTTATGATTGGTTGGAAGAATTAAATTAGTTTCTATTTAATTAACGAAACTGAACAGAAGACCACCTTATGTTCTCAAAATTGATATAATTGGTAAAAATAAAATTAAAAAATTCTTTAGATTCACTTTCGGAGCGTGTACCCTCTCTTCATATCATTTTTTTGATACTTAAACCAGGAACTACCATAAAATTCGTCGCACTTGCAATTATGTTCTATTACCTACAACTGTCAAAGAGAAGCCCGCTTGAATTGCTTGTATTGTGGCTTAACAATTATTCTAAACTGTGTTATTTTTTTCTACATCTTGTAGGAATTTAAGGTAAAGATGGAAAGGTAAATGGCATATTGGCAAAATTTTAAAATCCTCTTTCTTTTCTTTCGTGAAAATGTAAGGTTTGCTTTAATACTTGTGTTTGTCTTGATAGTGAGATGGCAGAAATGCTTAACAAGATGGAGAACATCGATAAGGTATTAAAACTATGAAAGCTTTTGGTTTGTGTCATATCACCAGAAGTTGGGGACAAAGCGGCATTTTCTTGTTTAAGGTTCATTCGTGGATAGGTCTAACCTAGTTTGAAAGCCTTAACGCTTTCAATACAGGAAGCGAGCTGCGTTGTAAGCGTGGATTCGAACGGTGACATCAACTTTAATAGCATCTTCGATAACGCGTCGGCGAAGACTGGAATCCAGGCTCAGATAGGACATAGTTTTGGCTGGATTGAGCTTAACAAAATGGATGGGTACGGGATTCTAGGAATGTGATGTCTGGGAAAATGGATTAAATTAGTACCATAAGATTGTAGACGGATTTCTGTAAAATATTGGACAAGTTTGTTACGAATGAGATTAAAACAGCGAAGTACAAAACAGTGACTAAGCGCGCCGTGTCAAAGTGGGATCCGGCTTTAACTTGCGCGGGACGGCACAAAGTAATGGGTGGTTCGAAATTTCTTTTGCCTGATATAAACCCCTCGCTGAAAAAGCACATACGCTGCTTTGCCACAACAGCAGTAGAGACAAATTATCGCCATGCTACTTAGGTATTCCCTAGCTATCCAATCTAAAATCACCAGCCCGTCTGTGATCGACGAACCGCTATCGTCAAGAAGGATGGTGAAGACTTGTGAATCCTAGGAGAATGCCATGATGAGTGAAAAGTGTTCTTATCGTAAATAATTTGTTTGTTTGTATTTATTTTCGCAGTCACTTTCTCTGGAAATAGATGAACTTAACAGGTGAAAACAGTCTTTTCATGCTTCCAACCCATTAACTTTATTTTATTTCAATAACAACTTAGCGGTTATTTTGAACATCATTGCACAAAATGAAAAGGAATTTTAATTAAGGATGCGAACACTATCGGCAGCATATACTTGATTTTTTTATTTATACCATTTTTTACTTTACTTTAATTTAGGCAGAGCCCAAGAAAGGTCGAGGAATTCTCAGTTTGGAAACAACAGGTGAGAAAGAACGACAGAAATGTTACTTTAACAAAGCTCGTTGTTGTTTATAATTCCAGATTTTGATTCAGTGAGTAATGGGGATAGCATGGCAAAAGGCATTTATCCTGAAGTTATTTCTCACCAAATGAAATACCTGAAACAAACACGAAATGCGAGGACATTTTGTAAGCCCTTACTTGATGGCTCAGCGAGACAGGCCCAAAGCCGTATTAACCCTGATTTGAAAAGGTCTATTGCGATTACCTTGCACTTGTCATTATGAAACGCGGCTTAATTTAGGATCAGTAATCCTAGCTTGTCAAGGTAATTAGTCTAACTTGCCCTTTTCTTTTTCAGGCTGTGAATGAACTTGCAAAGAAAGATAGGTAAGTCCAACAAAGTAGAGAATGGAGTTACCTAAACTATTATATTAATGACACGATGACCATATTTTGGAAGTTAGAGTGACTGTAGTGAAGTGAGAGAGTTGGCGTAACAAAGCATAACTTTTTGCGCTTTGAGAAGTTCAAGCAGCTCACTGGAAGGAATGATAAGGGCCAGTCATACTTAATTAGATTTCAGTTTATGATTAGTTCGGGTTGGATTACACTGTAATTCTCAATGCATAATAAATATAACAATTAAAGAAGTAAGGATTTGATTACCAAACGCAAGAGACTGAGAAATCTTTGAACTCTTTGCGAACTGAGATATTTTTAATATTAGTTTAAAATACTTCCGTGGACAATCTGTGAGTAAGATCGTTTTTATGTTTTCTCTATAACAGTGAACTGACAGAACTTAAGAAAGTGCTTGAACCACTGCAGGAAGTGAGTATTGAGAATACAATCACACATCAGAAATGTGTTAACTAAATCACGCGAAGAGCTAAGAAACTAAAATCACGACTACGATACAAAATTCTGCACTGTGCAATCTTTGTATCTAACGACAGAATCAAAATATTTTATGACTATACCATAGAGATTCTGGACTAAGTGCTACCTCATTCTATATTATCACCACGAGTAATGTTTGGATAAAGCCGATAAGATTAACACCAGTCTTCTGCAACAATTGGGTTCGACACCACCCTCCCACAGTGAGTCTAAACTGCCTCTACACTATCCTGCATAGGATCTTAAATTCCACTATCCCAACCTTCAGATAGAGGCCAAACGGTAACAAAGCTAATTGCCAGGGGAAATTGTAATATTAAATTTTGCTTGCTCATGTGCGGTATTCTAAACACACTGAGATGTCTGTAAACGGAGTAAATTGAAATTAGAGTAATAAGATATATGAATTAATGACATGTTATCTCCTCACCAGTTTCCAACAAGAAAGAAATGCAAGAAATCTAGAAGGGTTATCAAACTGCTATGCAGTCTGTTTTGTTGCACATGTCGCCGTTAAAAGATTCCTCTTGTTTTATATCAGAGTGTAAATAATGTGCTGTTTTGTAAATTGAATATCGTGTACTTTTTTCCTGAACAATTTGTATTCTTGTTTTAACGAACTAAAATAAAACGTACACTCGTTTTCTTATATGTTCAGATAAATGAATAAAAATTCGTTTTGACAGTTTGAGCTGGGTTTCGATATTAAACCTTTCGCAAATATTTAAAGATGGTCTTATTCGGAACTAAACCTGTAGTGCTTTTCAGAAATGAGACAGGTTGTCGACGTTTCAGGAGGAATGCGTGGCAAGGCGAGGGAGAGGGAGGAGGGGAGGAGGGAAGGGGAGGGGATTGGACAGTGGGGGGAGAGGGAGGGTTCACGGTCTTTCCAGTCCAGGAAGAAGAGCCTACCGCCCAGACCATGACGCGCATAAAATAACGCATGGTCTAAGTTTAGATCGTTGACCTGCATGATTTCCATGTAGAATCAAGGAAAACAAAGTGAAGGAAATCACTTCTTGTGAGCAGAGCTGAGGCGAGTCATTATTGCCCTGTATACCAGCGTTTAGCTCTCTATACAAGTAGGATAATGTCAGGCTCGCTTGCGGCTATGACGTTTGTGTGCTTCGTATCATTGTATCAAACAATGCCTTTGGGTTCCCGAATTGAAAGTATTAACCATTTAAAGTTCTTCCTCTGTTTTGCAGTGCGCAACTCTACTTCGTATTAAGGCAAAGTAAAAGTTTCTATCAGCTGCTACATGTAACAACTAAATGTTATTCAGTTCCTGTTTGAAAACCCAGTCTTGAAACTCGATTTACCACAGTTAAGTAAAATATCTGCAAAACCGCAATGGTAACCAAATGCCCAAGGACATTGACGGTTACCAAATAGGACGGTGCCTACGTTTGTTACTGCGCATACATTCTGCGCATCTCGGGATTCCCGGGTTTCCTATGGATGGTGCCTACTAATACAGGGATATCTTTTACGCGGTTTAAAAATAAGCGGGGAATACAGAACTTAGCAATTGCTCTTGTTATCCAAAAAGAAAATTTGGAGTAAAGAATTGAGATGATTTCGTTGGATTTCTCGTACGAAATACTTGATACGAAAACTTTTAAGACAAACTTGATCATGCACAGTAATAAAAATGGAGGAATATAAGAGAAAAATGTATGGACAGGTCAGATTGAAGTGAAAATTACGATTTCGTTGAGGCATGAGTATATAGGTTTTCGAGGCTTCATTGGCAACTGCTTCAGTAGTCTGCGTAAACAGAGCTTTTATTTCTACGTATTCTTTATTTCATATATACCCTATCTATGCATCATCACAATCATATGAATAGATATACAGCTATATTTCTTTCAATTTTTTCAAATGTCAATTAAATAGTAATTAAATGTCAAAGTGTGCTTTCTATGTAATGGCATTTGAAAGCGGACTGTGATTTTCAGTTATTACGAACTTCTATCTCTAAGAAATTAAACTGTGACTCCCTTTAGAAAGTCGTTCCTAGGTCCTTCCGTAAGCCGACCAGTTGCTCAAACCAGTCTCTTCAGTAAGAAACATCTTATATGGCGCCGAATTTTTAACATAAAAGGGTGATATCCATTTACGTGAGCAATTAATGAAAACTGATAAGTTTTAAAAAAAATTCTCAGTTGATAGAGTTTCTTGTCTAACCTATCGAAGCTGCGTCGATTACAGTAAAATTGGAAGTTAATTATGTTTTAAACAAGAAGTTCCCAAATAAAAGGGCAAGCCCCTTCTTTATTTAACACCTTTGTGGGCGTGAGATCTAAATTTAGACGCCGTTCAGTCGTGGCAGGTTGTTGACTCAAGCGTCCTCTGAAAAAAACATAAAGGCCTCAAAATCTCATAATATCACCACAACAATATAAGAAATTAAGTTCTAATTTCTTTAACCGGGTTTTATTCTTAAAACTAACCCAATTTTATCCGAGTTAAGGGTCGTAGAAAAAGACACATGCTGTTTGTCAGTTGTTTACGCTCTGATAATTGATTGACAAAAGAAGGTGAGAATGGCCTGGCCAGGCCCCTTTTATACCGGAATTTCCTGTTTTAGACATTTGTTGATTTATTTCCCACTGAGATTCAAAAATAGTCAACAAACTTGACCTTAACTGGTTTATACTGGACAGTAGTTAGCTTTTGGTGCAACTCCAATGGTTCGTGGTGATACTCTAAGCGGAACCGCTGAAGTAACTAAAACAGAAAGAGAAAAATAAGAAAACGTCTGTCAATCAAAAATCCCTCAGAAATTATGTCGCATAAATTATCCCGAGTATTTCGTGGCAATAGCCAATCAGAGTTGATTCTTCTGGCTTTACCTTTACGTTAGGAAACGAATACTAATTTTAGTTTTTCTTGTTATAAGTTTAAGTATAACTTGTAACGTTGTATTTATCCCCTTGTTGGATTTTGCATTGTAATTTTATTGTATTTTAAACGTAATTTTTGCGTGTTTTCTTGGTAAATTAGATGGACATTTGTCCGTTCGTTCGTTCGTTCGTTCACTAACAATGCGCAGGTGCAAAGCAACCAATTGGAGCCTACTCCGTCATCCTACAGAAATATAAGGGTACTGAAACACCATTAACAACGCCGCTTCAAGAAAAGGAAATATGAGATAACTGCTCGTACGCTGTAAGAGATTGGACTGGGTTAAAAAAAAAATACACCCAGTCCCAATGAAAATTTACATGTCTACTAAAATTGATCGAAAGAAGAGCTAATTTGATGCAAATGAGCCGCATGTTTATAACAAGATCCAGTCTCGCCAGTTAAAAGCAGTTTTGGAGCCAAGTTGGCATTATTCACGCTATCAAGAAACGAGGTGAGTAGCAATACTTTATTACCAGCCAATCAAGTGATAAAATGGTTTCTCTCAGAAATATATCACGCTTTTTAAGGGTAGGGTTTGCAGATGGTTTCATAAACTCCAATTAATTTTGTTGTGAGCGCCGTTTCCTGGTGAATATGCAGTTTGGTTGTCTCAAGGCTGAAACATTCACACAAACCTGGCATGAGATTATTATTTTGTGCTTCTCTGTTAACATTCAGTACACGAAGATCACTGTTAGTAAGACAGACGATCTACTGAAAGCAATGTCAGTGTTGAGCAACGAGTTATGCAAATATATCAAATAAAAAGTGACGGTTTTACTCAAATAATGAATTATAAAGAAAGATGTAGTATTCGATACCTCATCATTTTGAAAGAACTATCTTCCTTCTGAACGCCATGACATTCCGTATAATGGTCGATCGCTAACCACTGAGCTATAGGGTGACGTGAAAAGCTGGATCGTTTAGTACAAATTTCACGGAGGGGAAGAATATTTTTTTTTTTAGAAAAGCAATCGTTTAGCTCATCGGTTAAGTCAGTTCTTCTACCGCAGGTAAGACAACTACGAGGGTAAAACAAGTTATGAGGCGATGTTCCTCTTTATTAATGCAGATGGCTAAATGACAAAAGAGTTTACAAAAGGAAACCGTATGGATTAATTTGAGCTCAATTTTTAAAGAACCTTAGTTATGCACCTGTCATTTTTAGATACATTTTAGGAAAGTTTGGTGTGCCTCGATTGATAATTTTCCAGTTAATTCAAGCAATTTATCTTTCGAACAAAAATACAGCTCAGAAAAATTTCGTTACAAAGAAGTCTGTTTATCTGGCACACTTCCTGTTTAGTTATTCTACTGTTAATTAACAACTCATCCTCGTCTAGCCTACAGAACAAAAAATTCCCACACCAAATATCGAGTGAGCGATGATTTGCACGAAATTCGATGCCCTCGCGATCAAAACATACAAATTGATGAATGATAAAAACAACTAATGAAATCATCCAACCAATCGGATTCTCGCTTTCACCTTATGCCATATGGGCACAGCTGATGCTTTAGCACAAAAATAACATCGTTTTAATACGCTGTCATGTTTGATCGAAATTAATCTACATACACCGGCCTAACAACTTCATGTGGACAATTATCATTTTATCAAAACAAGAATTCGCCGCATTTGCAGATCTTTATGATGACAAGGACAAGCCTCAACTAAAGCAGCCTTGGACATAATTTGGCATTGATCAATAAGGCAAAATGCGTCGAAAACATCGTAGACGAAACAAGAAATTAGACAGTTCTCCACAGCAAAATTGACACGTTTGGGTAGAGTTTGAGACTTTAAAGCAACCCGGTGTTTTCCTAGAAAATATTTGTCGGACTGTTTGGCTGAAAAGAACGCATAAAATCATCATTATATTGAAATTAATTGCGAGTTTTTACGTCGCTATCAAGATTTCTGTAAATAAAGCCATCCGGCAAAATAGAAAATGGAGCGGCGATTTACGATTGATAACCATGCGGTCAAACAATTTTAGGAAACATTTTGGAAATAAGACGCAGAAAGTAAATTTATTGTTGATATTTTAGAGGAGCTACTTTTCAATAAGACAGTCAATTTTAATAAGTTGAGTCAATTTTTTTTCTTACAGACAGACCATCATTTGGCAAAATACCAAAGGCAAAACTTTGCTTTTTATATTTCAGGTCGAAGATCTTATGCCCGGCTCATTTGAAAAAACATTCATGGTTTTTAACTTACGTGTTTATGGCATTGCTATGACCATATATGGACACTGGCATAGCTCATGTCTCACAAAACAACTCCAAGACAACCACACCGAACACGCATGAATCATTGAAACAAATTAAAAGAAAGGTCTAGTCTAGGAAATGAAATATTACTCAAAGAGTTCTACTCTAAGAAACGGCTGAACATCTTTTTTTTTACTTTGTTCTTATCCACAGCTTACAACGAATTAACACGAGGAGAAGGAACGTCTAAGTTTTATTGAAGTATGTTTGGTAACGCTACTGAAGATCCTTCTTTAGAAAATCTGCAAAATGCGTGGAGAAAAGTTTTCCTCATTGAATTTATTGTGGTGTCTATTATCAACGTTTTCACTGTCGTCGCCTTTGCAAGAAATCGCCACTTACGCAAACGCACTACGTATCTGATAATAAACCTGACCGTAGCTGATTTACTGGTGGGAGCAGTGACGGGACCAGTGCAAAAATTTAGTTCCCCATATTTCGATGACGGTTTCAGCTGGCAAGAATTCATCATTTTAACCTCGATACACATATTCCCCGCAGCCTCTCAAACCAGTCTTTCGTTAATTTCTTTGGAGCGGTTACACGCCACACTTTTCCCCTTCAGGCACTGTTTAATTGACAAAGGGTTTTACTTCAAAGTTATTATTGGCAGCTGGATGATAACTTTGCTTCTATCATCCATGATGTCTGTTCTTGAAGAGTTCGAGTTAGTTCAGTATGCAATTGCATGTTACACATTCCTAACCTTTCTTATCATAACTGTTTCCAATGTTATTATTGCCATAAAAGTCAAAAGTAACCCTCCCCCGCAGCATTTTAGTGCAGTTGCCTCAGAAAGGAAATTGTCAGTAACCTTAAGCACAGTTACCGTCGTGTCTATCCTAACTATTCTTCCTTTTTCTATTTGGATGGCAATTAAACAATACATATTCAAACAAATGCCCCCTGCAGCATTCAATCAAATATACGAAACGTTACTGTTATTATTTTATGCCAATTCTATAGTCAATCCATTGATATATGCCATAAGAATGCAAGAGTTTAGGAAGGCGGTTAAGGAGCTCTGTTAGAGGACTGCAGCGACAAGGGGCGTCCAACCCATTGAACTTCATGCAATGTAATGCATGGGCACAGAGATAAAAAGCAATAACCAAAAAACAAAACCGGTTAAAAACAATCCAGATTTGGTTCAACCAGATACTTAAGTTACTTTTTTTAATACTTTGTGATGTAAGTTTCTAACAAGTGTTGTAAAGGATGTTCCTTTTGTTGAATTAAATCAACTGTACAGTGACTGTCTTTTCTTGGTACAAGTAAACTTTGAACCTTCAAGTTGTTGAACTGATCATGAACAGTACGATTGTAAACTACTGGCTCAAAATATTTGTTCAGTGCGTTATTAGACAATCAATAGGAAGAGTTTCTAGAAGGTTTCATTGAATAAAGAACTATTGACTGTGTTGCTTTTTGTCTCTTCACTGTATACCCGATTGTAAGTGGTCGTCCACCGATTTAGTTTTTTGTTTGTTTTGTTTCACTGAACCTTTTTGAATTCCTGAGAGCCTTGGGAAGGGAAGGCGACAACTTCTGGGTAATTTCACAGGGTTTGAAATTCAATGATCCAACTGTGTGCAACTAAGCTATTACGGTGTGTGTGCTACATGAAGATGCCGTTAGGTGCTTACAGTGGTGAGTATGTTGGAATTTCAATCAAAGGATAAGAGGTCAGCAGTGGTTCAAGGCTCATCACCGCATTGTAGCTAATAGCGGTCCATCTCTCTGGAACAGCCAACCCTGTAACCTTAGGCAGGCTGAATCACTTAATCAATTAAGCAACAACTTTATCTACATGTTAGGTAATTTGAGACACGGCATTCAACGAAAGCAGGTCAAGTTTTCTTTAGGTTTTAGTATTATCGTTTAGGATTAGGATTTTTATATATTTATACATTTTGATGTTGATAGATTATCTTGTAGTTTTATGTTGTATCCACCTGATGAATTTTTTAACCGTGTGTAACTGAATATTGAACTGAATTGAATTGAAACTGAATTATGTCAAGTTGTGTCATTTTCCCTCTCTCACCTAGGTGTATAAATGGGTGCTTGCTTGGGTAGCTGTGCAGGAGAGAAAGGGAGGGGTGGGAGGGGGGAGAAGAGTCCCTGATAGACAGTTCCCAACAGCTAGAATAACACATTTCTCAACATGAATGCCATGTTGTATTTGAGGCAATCAGAATTAACCAAATTGAGCAACACAATGTCACTATTTGTGATGCAGTAGACTGCAGAAATAGCAGAAATGCGCTATCTCTTGAATAAAGTCTTCTTTTTTTTACATTGTTTCATAAAAATTTTACCCATATCCCCCCCCCCCCCCCCCCCCCACTATGGAAGGATTGAAAACTCCAGTTTGGCCTCATATTTTCCTTTTCAAAACTCAAACTAAATGCCTTTTGAGGAACCTTCCCCCACCCCGTCAGACTTTTCAATGACCTTTTGAGGGGGTGGTAAACTGTATACTATGCATATTTCCTGGAACCACAAACTGAAGGAAAACTCCAGAATCTGACTTATTTAATACACAATAACTGATCCAGAAGACACAAAACTTTATCAGGTCTCCCTAGTAAGAAAAGGGAAAAAGGGTGGAGGGGAGGGGGCTGATAAAGGGTTACTTTTCCTTTTACCTACATGTACATGGTGCTCCCTTCCATACACACCTTGAAAAGCATCTGATGAATTTATTCTCTTGTCTTCCATCTCTTTAAGTTCCTTCATTTCCTTGTCAACAAAGCCCTGGCTGATTTCAAAAGCAGTATTACCATACTTCAGGAAATTCTTGAATGCAAATTTGTCTATGTATTTCCCAGCAACTGTGCTTGGTAGATTGAATATGAGCTTGTGGAGAAGCTTTAAAAAGTTTTACACCTGCAAAGTGAATCTCTGGGCATACAACCTGGGCAGTCAAGCATCAAATGTGAAAGTCTCAATATCTGAGAAATTAAAAATATATATATAACAGTGCTTAAACTTTTATAAGGCTCAGCTCCCAGTGTTCTACTGTGATAATAATATTGCACTATTAATCACATAAGAAACTACACCTGTACTTCTCATGTTTTGTACTAATTACCGACATCTGCATGGTCATAAAAAAGGAAAACTCTGCCATCTAGAAATTTTCGTACCACATTACATACAATGTATCCATGCAGATTTTGGACCCTGGGTTAGGGTGCTCCCATAAAAAAAAAGATGAGGAATTAAAGCTTATAAGTAATACACAAAACTTTGAAGACTGAAATTTTTTTCTTAAACAATTTTCATTTGCCTCACATGACACATCATTTACAATACTGAACACTACTAACATTACTTAAAATACTCACAATACTAACCACAATAACTATATCTACATAATTGTTAACAATGAAGAGTAACATTATGTTTAGAGCCAGTAGTAGTGCTCAAATGTAAAATGACTGGCAAGCCCATGGGGGGGGGGGGGGGATTTTGACTGTAATGACTTATAGGAAAAATATTATAAGAAATATAACTACTTTTAAATATCTGAAATGATTACGATTATGATATATGTAAGTATTCTGCAAATAAGAGACATAAATATCCCTTATAAGCCTTATTTTTCTGAGCAGCAAAGCACAAGAATAGAGGTTTGATATGTGCTTCACAGTCATGTTTCATGCTTCACGTTGGTGTCTTAAGCCTTGTGTGGCTCAGGAGAAACAGCGAGCAAGGCTCAACAAGGTCTTTCATTTCCTGGCTACATCTCTCTCAGGGGTGAAAATGGGATTAAGCCTTGTTTTAAGCAAAGTGAATAAATGATAAATGTTTTTTTTTTCATTCAGTGACAAAGGCACATTATTGATTGAATTACTGGTTCGGATATTCTTTTCCTGTAAGCTACAGCAGACTCATGGAAGCTAGGCCATTAAACTAGGTTTATACGTCAATCATCCTGCATATACTGCTTGGATTTGAATGTTGATGCATAGTACAGTACATGTGAAAGAGATGTCATGTTATTGTTTAAGCCTAGTGAATAAATGATGGATGACACATAGCATGTATTTTTTTTGGTCAATGACATGGGCATACTCCAGAAAAAGAAAATGTAATAATTGGGCATTATCTGGTCCACAAGCCTCCTGCAGTATAACAAACCTCAAAGTAGAAGAATCTTTTCTGACCTCATTGTTTACATTTTCTCTCATTAGCATATATGGTCATATATGAAACAGTATGCCTAATGAACACATGGGACATAATAAACTAAAAGAACCTGTCACATCTAGTAATCAGAGTAAATAGCTGTCACACAGACTATGTGAAATACTCTACAAGAAATTTACTTTGAAAAACTATGAAAATTACAAAGAATACATGTATGACTGGGTCGCAAGAGCCACCACCAGCCATAAATTCTTTGTAAATTCTTGACACTTTTAAAGTTCCTTTCTCAACTTTTTAGTCAGTTCTAAGTTTGCCAAGCACTTTCAATTTACAGAGTGCATTTATCTGTAACTTAGTAGTTTTGCTGTTTATGTTAATGTATGCTAATGAGGGTGAACATGTAAATGAAGATCTTCCTGTAGCATCAACAGTTATGCCATTAAAGTTGTCAATGTTTTCCTCCACTGTTTTTAATTATTAGCTTTCAGTAGCCTTCAGTGCTACAATCAATACAAGAATGTCGGACGCTTGAATCTTGGCCATAGATACAGTAAAACAATTGCGGTTGACAACAACTCATGCCTGCTTCCAAAACAATATACAGCTGAAGCACTCTTTTAAACAACTAGATATAATAACTAATTTGAAAGTGTCAGAATTATTCTGACACTTTCAAATAAACTTTGATTTTGACGCTTTTAGCATTCTTGTCAACAACCTTTTAACATGTATTTTAGTTCTTAATATTTATGCATACTACTCACTATATTTAAACTTCTTTTAGTTTTATTTTTCACACATCATTTATATCTGTCGAAGGTAGCAGACAGGCTGCCAAAAGTTATGATCTTTTACAAATCACTTTAACCAGTAACTTTGTTAATGGGTAATTTCAAGATGCATTAAGTTCAGCTCATGATAGGAACAGTATCTAAATCAGCTGCCTCTCCAGTGTTGCATAATGCAGCAGACCCTGTCAAAATTAACAATGTTTGCTGTGCCAAACTGATTCAGATTCCACTTTTTTGCCAGGGTAAGCACATGAGTGAAGCAGTGTCTGGAACAGGCCTAAATAAAATCACCAGTATTTTAACAGGGGCTCTCCCATTACCACAGAAGGGTTTGCTGTCAGAGCTCCTGATCCACCGAGAATGGCTAGAGATTAATATTATTAAAAGAGAGAATATTTATACTCACAACATGAACACCCTTAAAAAAGGCTGCTTCGCTTACGGTGATCAACCCCAAAAAACTGTTAATAGGCTGTCTCCAAGGCAACAAGGGTACTTTCCCTCTTCACAGAACACTTTTCCAAAATCATATAAGCTTACCTGGATTTTTCATATCTTCCTTGAAAATGTGGCCACGCTCTGGGAATCACCGATCGGTCAGTTTGTACAGTTTACTTAAATCCGCGATCCTTCAGTTTTGTTACGATAATCCATAAAGCTCCATTTCGCTTTGGGGATATCTACCCGGGATATGTTCGAAAGGTAGCATGGCGGCTTTCTACTGTTGCAGAGCCGGCCAGCGTTTCGCGGCCTTCCAACGCCGTTTATCTGTAACCTCCAGAAAGCAGTCAAAAGTTGAAGATGTCGTGCCTTCCAGAGAAATACATTTCGTCCTCAGCAAGGCACCATCTTGAATGCAGAAAAGGCACTGGTTGCGAGTAACCTCGCTCTGAAGACGACTTTCTCCCTTTGCTGCAAATGCTCGAATGGAATGCAATGGAATGGTGGAATGAAACCAACAAAAGCAGAATAGAGACTCGTTTAGAAGAACATGACAGTTGACAATTGATCATTATTTCTAAATTAAAAAGTTTCCAGGAGGAATTAACAATCCTCTTTATACCACAAAACCAACTGAGCTACAGGCCAAGTTTCACTAGTCTGTAGGATTACCCCTGACTATCCATATTGTTAATCATTGGTGTAAACCGTTTTATTTGTAGAAAGTCAAGTGCAAGTGTCACATTACTCAGGGACACCATCGGCTATAAGACTGAAAACATATCTACCCCGATGATTGACAATTGGTCCGCTCAAAGTGCGCAGCGAACGGTTTTTGTCCAAAGTTGCCAATATAAAATCAACAAGTTGCGTAGTCTTTTTTCTCCTTTCTTCTCTCCTCCGCACGTTTCTGAACCTTCTCGTGCAATAAAAAGAGCTCAAGTTTTCATCGACCGCCTTTTCAAAAAAGTCTGGTTGACATGTATTTCAACAAAAATGATGGAGTCCAAATCCTCCGTCAAATGAAATCAAATTGCTCTGGCAGGGACTAGTCATGTGTCTGTTCTCGCCCTCTTTACCCAGCATGCGTTAGGTAATAAACCCTTGGGAAAAAAAATAAATAAATAAGAATAAAATAATAAAAAAAGAAACTCTCCGTAACACGGTACGGCTTCATGTTTTGTGCTCTCTTTGAAGGTGAGTCGAGGGCAATATGCTTTTGGTTTTCCCTTGGGATTCAAAGAAAACACTTGACCACGTGACTCAACAATCCTCACTTGACTGGACCATTTTGAAAGACATTATTTACGAAATAAATAGAAGAAAACGACTGGAAGAACCACGAGACTAGCTGCTGCACTCTGGGTGTAGCTTGGGTTGATATAAGAGAGCTTAAACAAACTTAACCTGCGATCAGGCGTTCATTTTTCGCGGGAGCGCGAAAGTGTAACAGCGCTAGGGTCCCGACCGCCGACTCTCGCGCTGCCACACTTTCGCCCCCCCCCCCCCCCCCCCCGGAAAAAAAAAAAAAAAACGCCTGCTCACAGGCTTAAACAAACTTTACTCAGTTGAAATGCAATTTTCGTATAACTTATGATGATAAGAATATCAAGATCAGTTGTTTCTTCAATCACAAACTGCTGACCAAAAAGAACGCTATAGCGCACTAGCAACCAGACTTGGCGCGCGCGTTTAAAATTACGCTACGTCATAAAGGTAAATTTACTTGGAGTTTTCGGGAAACGTTGATAAAGCGACTCAGAAATCTTTACAGAGTGATATATAAAGAAAGTGACAAGCAAAAAGCTAAGAAAATGGCTTCTGGCCGTCCATCAGGTTAGTAAGCAAACCTTAAGTAGTCATATGTTAAAGGCTTTTCAGTTTGCGCTTTCATTTGTGGATTTTTCTTGATCGCTCGCTTCCAACATTTAATTCGGATCATGTCGGAATAAAAACTCCCCCCATGCACTTTTTGCTGCGCTGTTCGCCAACTTACAGTTGCCGAACATTACGTTTCCGAAGTCATTAATCCTAGGGCGTTATCTGAGAATTTTAAAACACAGTAGGGACGCAATGTGTTCAGGAGTTATTTTGTGATAAGCGCAGAAAAACTACACCACTACAAAATTTGTTTTTGACTCCAATTCAATACATCACATAACTTTCACACGGGTGTAAGAACTTCAAACGATATATTTTATGGAGTAATACACATTTATGGAAAAGTGCAAACAGTTTTTACTTGTTTTCAAATGTTTATTTTTTACGCCTGCTATGGTTACGGTAGAGGTTAAAAAATCCTTTCATTACGTCATTCCAAGAATGCTGAGTACTTTAGAAGAGTCGCGCGCATCGAATTCCGAATGTCATTCAGATTGACGTCATAACGGAGATTTACTTGGAATTTTTTTAGAAAATATTGATTAAAGTAACACAGTGAATAAAAACCCTAATCTCGTACCCAGATGTTTGTATTTGGAGAAAACATTTGGTAAAATCGATGATGTTCTCCAATCTGACTGGTCAATGAAAATGGCCCAATGCGAGTCGTGTCTTGTCGCGTCAGCCATTTTCTCGCCACTTTCCAAATCTTTCACCTTTGCACGCGTGGAGATACAAGCCTTACAGGAAAATCTATCTTGACACATCAGTCCTACCATGAAAGTGGTTTCTTGTATCGATTTAACTTTAATGTTTCATTAAATTGCAACAGGTTCTTATAAACTAACATGTTTTTTACATTGCTCTCTTAAATCGTTGAGAAATTTTTGTTTGGTAATCTGACGCGTGCAACTAAGTTGTACGCGTGATTTAGCGCGCGAAAATTGTGTACCATTGTCAACAAAAAGTTAGCGGTGCTTTCTGGTAACCCCCAAACTCTTAAGTTAAATAATAAATATAAAGTCATTTCATTGGTTACTTCGAAAACTTTGAGTAAATCTTCCTAAGTCGAGGATATAAGAAGATCTACTCTGAGTTTTCGAACTCAATAAAGTTAAAAGCGCCAAATCTTACTTATCAATAAGCCAATCAATAAAAAGCCACAAAATAGCTTCTTAATGCTTTTCATTTTTACAGACTCGCTTACTTTTCCAATTCCCGTTGACAATTCAGCTTGTCATCGACACTAAGTTGGTCTGTGAGTTTTTGATTCCTTGTTTCTGAGAAGAATGTTTTTTCAAATGTCTCTCATAACAACTGATGGCAGCTTGTCGCGCAAATAAGTACGACGTTTTACTTAATCTTGATAAGTTGTCAACATTTTAGTTTTCAAAATCAATAAAATACGATTTATAGTAACACAAATTGTGCACAAAACTTGAGGAGGTTGGGAGGGGGGGAGGGGGTGAGATAAGCATGCCAGTATTGGCATTATGGGGGAAATTCCAGAAAAGATGTAATATCTGGCCGACCGATATTAATTGGCTTAAATAGCTTTCGTTTGCTAAGTATCGGGAACAAAAATGGAAGAGTCCATAAGGTGACTCTAAAAGCAATAAAATCTGCTTTTATTTTAGATCGAAGAAATAATTTCTTCGAGATGGAGAAAAAGTTGAATCATCAGGAGCGTGAAAATGAGGTAAGTACATTACGATATGTTAAATAGAAAAATAAGAAATGCAGACAAAAATTCTTCTCCACTTCCATGAAAATTTCTTCGAGACGAACAAGAATTTAAATTGTCATCAGCAACTGAAATAAAGTAATACACAGTGATATATTAAAAGGAAAAATGAGAGATGCGGAGAAAAGTTCTTTTCGAAGAAAAATCCTTCAAAATGAAAAAAAAAATGCACCTACTTTATTTTCTTGCTTTTGAGGATTTTTAAATTGTCATCAGCCACAAAATGAAATAAGTACATTTTGATATTCAAGAGAGATCTAACTAGTAAGAGCAATGCCTGTGATGCTGAGGGAAATTTTATTTGAAATGTTTGAAGGAGAATTGAATTTCATAAGGAAATATAAGACTCAGGGCTTGAACAATTGGTGAAACCGATGATCGGAAAATCAATCGATCAATCGATGACAATCGATGCCAATTAATCGATTGATATTGATAATCGAAGAACAATCGATGCACGGGTTTTTTTGTAATTATCGATTTCATCGATTATCAATTTTCATCGATTATCAACGCCAATCGATCAGTTAATTGACATCGATTGTCATCGATTGGTTCTCATTTTTGATGCGTTTTATTATCAGTCAGAATTTACAAAAAGAATCTGAGTCCAAACTGTGGCCTTTAGTTCTCTTGTGACCGGTGGTAACTGTGTTTCGGACAGAGGCTGTACATGTTGTGTTGTTGGGTTTTCCCAGGCAGCTCTAAGTTTCTTGATATGGTCTCTCTCACCCTGTTTACTTTATGCACCTTTGTTGTGACAAAGAAGTAATAAAATGAGTACCGAAGCCTATTCACGTTTATTCTGATTTTTTTTATTACAATTCAGTATAATTACATCACCCACCATTCAGAGCTCACTCGTCTCTCGTCGCATCTGCATACAAACAATCTGGTGAACGAATTCAAATCTGAGACATTTGTGCGTACTGCGAGCGCGTATACGTACATGCTGGAACGTGTGGAATACAGAATTTTTTTTTTTTTAACACCAATCGATGACAATCGATGAGTTGCGACCACCTTTGTGTGATTATCGATTGGTCATCGATCATCGATTGGCCGATGCCTAACGATGTCAATTAACTAACAAGGCATCGATTGTCATTGATTGATTTTCCGATCATCCGTTTCATCGATTATTCAAGCCCTGAAGACTGAATCGCTCTAAGAGAGGCGAATATTTCATGACAAGATTTGAGAGCGATCTGCTAAAAGAGATTCTAACGATACTGGAATGATAAAAACTTAATATCTACTTAATCAGACAATACAGTGCATGTTCCTGATTTTTTGTAAAATTTAGGAGACTTAGTACTGAGTTGCAAGTGCAGATTTCCGTATTTTCATGGGATTTAATAATAAATAATTTGAAATTGATAATTATTGTAAAGCGAAAGCTTACTTTGTTATTCATGAAATCGCCGATAGCCTTGTTATTCATTCGTTCATTGATTCGTTCGCTCATTTTTCTTCTTTTTTCCCTTTTTCTTTTAGAAGTTAAAAGAAAAACTTACGTCGAAAGAAGAGTACTTGAAAATGGTGACCAGAGAAACAGAGTAAGCAATTGTTGTTTTAATCATTTATATTAATTAAAATACAACCAACACGATGTTTATGTATCCGTCAGACAGACCACATAGAGCCAACAGCAAACCGCCTCTTTTCCTTTGCTAAGCGTGTGTAGTGTTAAGATCTCCTATATCGAAGAGGCGATAGGGTCGTTCAGAGCCACATAAGGTTAAGCTAAAGGTTTCTAAATTAGAACAGTGTAGCAGGTGCCAATTAAAACTCGCCTCATTGCCTCCTCCAAAGGTTTACATTGCAAAATACTAAGAGCAGGTGATAAGGTGGTTTGGAGGCACAAAAGACAAATCTCAGCTTTCCTATTAGTATAGCGTTTTTTATACCTACTGATTGATCGAGCCGATTTGGACAAATATGAGAAAGGAATTCGAAAAAATGGAGTGGACGAAAATAGGGCGATTTATGAAAATCTCTGGCAATGCTCGAATGTAAGTATCTTCAAAGGCTCTTCTTCGAAGGCTCGGATCTTTCTCTAGTCAAGCGTTATAAGTAAATATGATTAGGTAATTATTTTCCTATGGAGTTTTTGCTTAGTCTAAGGGCAGATTATGATTATGACTATGATGATTACATTCATTATCCTTATTTCTTTTAAATTTGTTGCAGCATGAAATATAAGCAGTTGACTGCAGCCAAGAAAAAAATTAAGGCCGCAACAGAAAAGGCTCAGGTTTGTAATTTAGACAGATGAGAATCTTGTTATTTTCTCTCAAAAAATAAACAAACGATGGGGGCTGGTAGAATGGCGTGAACTGGGTAAAATGGAGGAATAATGAAATTAGGACATGTAAAATGAGCGAAAAAACAAACTGAAGAGAGAACGGTGAAAACAAGGAAAGTAGGGGAAACTAAGAGAAAAGGGTGGGAACAAGAAAAGAGGAAGTGCAGAGGGATAAAGAAAGGAACAGGGGAAGGGGGGACGATGATCTATGGGGAAAGAAGTTATAATAAGGGAGACAAAACTATGTAACTGGGGAATAGATGCCGGAACAGCGATAAAAGAGGGAACAGTGGGCTAAAACATTTAAACGAAGAACA
>NW_028145558.1:1457500-1507500 GCF_977016875.1 Pavona decussata | reverse complement strand
AAACAAACAAACAAGCAAAGGCGTAAACAAAAACAACAACAAATGAAAAGGAATTATTCCCAAAATAATGCCGTAAGAAGTCAAAAAATCATATTTTGTCATATATGCTTTACCACTCACCACGAATGGTTCTCAACTTATCAGAAGTGAAGTGAAAATTAATCTGGAACACGCTCGCAGACTCAGTTTTTCCACGCTTTAGGCCAGTTTTTTGTAGTTGTTTCGAGTTCTGATTGGCTCATTAGGTTGCAAACATTTGTTATGATTGGTTGGAAGAATTAAATTAGTTTCTATTTAATTAACGAAACTGAACAGAAGACCACCTTATGTTTTCAAAATTGATATCATTGGTAAAAATAAAAATAAAAAATTCTTTAGATTCACTTTCGGAGCGTGCACCCTCTCTTCATATCATTTTCTTGATACTAAAACCAGGAACTACCATAAAATTCGTCGCACTTGCAATTTTGTTCTATTACCTACAACTGTCAAAGAGAAGCCCGCTTGAATTGCTTGTATTGTGGCTTAACAATTATTCTAAACTGTGTTATTTTTTTTCTATATCTTGTAGGAATTTAAGGTAAAGATGGAAAGGTAAATGGCAGATTGGCAAAATTTTAAAATCCTCTTTCTTTCTTTTCGTGAAAATGTAAGGTTTGCTTAAATACTTGTGTTTGTCTTTATAGTGAGATGGCAGAAATGCTTAACAAGATGGAGAACATCGATAAGGTATTAAAACTATAAAAGCTTTTGGTTTGTGTCATATCACCAGAAGTTGGGGACAAAGCGGCATTTTTTTGTTTAAGGTTCATTCGTGGATAGGTCTAGCCTAGTTTTCAAGCCTTAACGCTTTCAGTAGTGAGGGGCGCACCAGTTAGGCCTCTTTTTCGCGGGGGAATCTCATTAATACGCGGGGGCATAAATTAACGACGATGACGTCACCGCCTATTGTCTTGATCACGCATTATAGGATGACGTCATATTTTAGTTTAGTCTTACCAACAGGTTATGAACTGGTTTGACAGGTTGATCAATGATGTCATGCTCTATTTTTAACTTATGGCAGTCATGGTCGGTATTACCGGTTTGACAGGTTTTTGAAGTTATTTTTGGATACATGACATCATAAAGTATATTACATACATACTTTATTGTATAGCTCCCCTTGGGGGGGTTTTTTCTGTCATACATGAAAATAAAAATAATAATAATGAAAACTATTTACATTTGGATGATAATATAGAGAGAGAAAAGAAAATACGATAATAAAAAAAAACGATGAATTAAAAAATTCTTAAAAAGTCTTTTTTTAAAAAAGACGCTGCGTTTTCCCGTGTTTCTGATATGCTTCAATAAATGATTGTAGTTTTTTTTGCTCCACGGAAGATGAAAGCCCTTTGGCCCTTTGCAAGCCTACACTTGGGTAGTGTGAGGTCATTATTTTGCCTGGCGTTCCTTTGGTGAATTTTTGAACGGTGTTGAAGTCATTCTCAAAGATAACCGGGAGTTAGGTTGTTCATTCATTTGTATGCAGTAGTCTATTTTCATTGTCCGTAAGCGTATGAAAAAGCGATTACTGCCAAGCACATTATTCACGAATTGTGAGTTTCAGTAATAATCATACATTTTCAGTGATTCTATTTTGGATGAATTTGATCGAGATTGTGATTTTGTCGGTTATAAAAGATGAAATCATACATCAGACATCGGACGCGTGTTTCGATTCACGCACCGTTAGTTAAGCTATTATGTTAATTAAGTTGAGCTTTGTCGAGGATTAAACAGTAAAAACAGTCTTTTGTTCTCTTTGTTTATCAAATTGCTCCGAATAAGAATATTATTACGGTTGATCGATTCCTGGCTGCTTAAATTAATTTGCATGTTATGTTTGGCGCGCACTGAAAAAAGTAAACACTCTCAGAATTTACTGAAAATTCTTTATTTAAATCGTTCAACAATTCAAGTACAAAGCAAAGATCTTATGACAGCGTTAATCATCGTTATCCTCTTCATCGCTAGGGGGATAGAATGTCATTTTTGATGTCCTTTCATCCTTGTGTGTGATTGCGCCACAATCATAACATCGACGGAGAGATTCTTTCGCGTGCTTTCGTTCAAGAGGAATCTTGTGATCACATATAGGGCAAACTTTACAGTTATCTTCCCAAAAGCACTTAGGACATTTCATGACTACGGTATCATATCCATGTGAACTGTTGCAGTGTCGGCACGGATCACGAACTTTTGCCTGAACTATCGTTGAATTTTCAACTGAGTCGCTACTATTCTCGGCCTCGTCTTCTTCCCAATCACTTTCCAGGTCGCTGTTATGAGATACTTCGGATTGACTATTTTTAGAACTGGTTTCCTCTTCTTCACTGCTGTCCGACAAGTTTTCATCATTAGCCTCATTACCTGATTCGTCCTCTTTATCCTGGTATCCTCTTTCTTTTTCTAACAAATCGCTTAGAAGTTTTTTATTTTTTATCAGTCGCTTATTCACTCCGAGCTCTGCCAGCCCATCTAGGAAAGTATTGAGCGCACGGGGTTTGGCGACATCTTCGTTATGAGGGAGTAACACATACTCGACAAGCTCTGAGATGTTTGTTACTGGTATTGGGCGCTGGTTTCGGAGTAACAGTCCACTAGGTGTCCAGAACAAGATATTTTTAGAAGCAGCCATACTATGCAATAGTTCAGAAGCGTGCTTTCTGGAAACGGCGTTGGAAAGATTGTTCAAGACATCTTTTATCCGGGGTTCTTCTTCGTCACTTTCCTCATCAGAGGTTGAGTAATCCTCCATTTCACTTTCCTCCTCTTTATCCCAATCCATCTTTCTTTTCATATCGACCAGCACTCGTTAAAAAGAGAGACACAAATGACCAACATTCAGAATCCACGGTCTCTTTTATAACAGAAGATACCCCAAGCTACTAATTGCAGGGGTCAGTAATTCTTGTATAAACCCACTGCCCTCTTGCACAAGGATGCGTTTCTTTGTCTTGTAAGGAACATTTCGCTGAGCAAGATTTAGAAGAGCATCCTTATGCGAACGCAAGAAGGCCCTAACTTCTTCAGACACTGGTATGTTTTCTGTAAGTACATTATAAATAACTTGCAATAACGCATGCAACTGTTGTGGAGTAGCTGTTCTCAAGAGAAACTGACGCTGCTTGGAAGGGCAATCAGAAAGGAGCTGAAGGAAACCTCGGTTGTTCTTTACAACGCGAGACATGATCATGGAATGAGTTTAAGAAAGTAAGTTCCCCCTTTTATTGTGTAGGATGTGGGGGAAGCAATAGACTTGAGGAGAAGGAAAACACTAGAAATAAGGAGGAGGGAAAACAATAGAAACGTGGTGGTGGAGGTGGGGGGGGGGGGTGGTGGTGGTGGTGGCGTTGGTGGTGGTGGTGTCGGTGGTGGTGGTGGTGGTGTTAGTGGTGGTGTTAGTGGTGGTGTTGGTGGTGGTGTAGGTGGTGGTGGTGTCGGTGGTGGTGGTGGTGTTGGTGGTGGTGGTGGCGAGAGGGCGTAAACAATAGTCTTTTGGGTGTGGTTAAAGCCTATATAAATCTGAAAACATTTATCGTTTTCTCAGTTCTCGTCAAGTTTCCACAGAGTAGACATGAGTTGGACCTGTTCTGTTTGTCAAGAGAATTTTTCAAGGAAAGATAGTATGCGAAGACACATGAGCCGCAAACACCGCAATGCTGGTCTCACTCCTTTCAGAGCTATGCCGTTTTCTGTAGAAAAGTGTCAGCGGTTTCAATTTGTGCATCCATTTACTTGTATGGTTGCTGGGATGACCGGATCAGGAAAGACTGTCTGGGTAAAATCTTTGTTGCAACAGGCTCAAAGAGCAATCAACCTACCACCAGAGAGGATTGTTTGGTGTTATTCGCAGTGGCAGCCCGCTTATCTAGAATTGATGGCAATAATGCCAAATATAGAATTTATCAGAGGTATTCCTTCCAATCTAGAGCATGACTCCTATTTTGACATCCACCAACGCAACTTAATGGTGATCGATGATCAGATGGCTGATGCCGGTGAAGACAAGCGAATCGTCAACCTGTTTACAAGAGGATCCCATCATCGCAACCTAAGCATAATTTACATTGTGCAGAACTTATTTCATCAAGGAAAAGGCAGTCGAAGTATCAGCTTAAACAGTCACTACTTAGTCCTTTTCAAGAACCCCCGGGATAAACTTCAAGTGCTGACCCTGGCTAAGCAAATGTATCCCAGGCACACCGATTTCTTTATTAATCACTATGAGCAGGCCGTACAGAGGCACTTTGGTTATCTCCTAGTTGACCTTAAAACCACCACTCAAGACAACTGTAGATTGCGAACGAACGTTCTACCTGGCGAAGAACGATTTGATAACGTAGCGGTACCGGACAATATCTCGCAGGAACTACTACAGTACCTCAAACAACAGAACGTAATGACTCCCCCAGTAGTTCCAGTAATGAAGAAATTACAAGATTCAATGGATGGTCTTCTCTCACGATCAGACCTTGGAGATGACGAAAGAGCAAAGCATTACATGCAGCTGCAAAACAAGTATTTGACGTTTAAACAACAGTTGAATTCCAGACTCAAAGAATCAAATCCACCCTACTCTGAAGAACAGAGACAAATTTCTAGCAATCATATGCCAGATCAAAAACCAGTGACTGTACAGGCGGCCGCTGTCCAAACTCCCACGGTTATACAGGTGACCGCTGCCCAAGAACCAATCGCAACACAAGCGACGCCCGTGGAAGCGTCACTTCCCTCGTCCATCTTAACACCCCCTCCCACAGTACCCTCACCTACGCAGAAAAGAAAAAAACCACCTCGAATTCGGTTTAAAAACTACCTGGATGACGATGATCGTCCCTCAAGAAGATCCCGGCGAACTCACAGAAATCATCCATATAAGGCTTCTCAAGAGGATGAATTTTAATTAAATTGTGGCGCAATCAGACACAAGGATGAAAGGACATCAAAAATGACATTCTATCCCCCTAGCGATGAAGAGGATAACGATGATTAACGCTGTCATAAGAACTTTACTTTGTACTTGAATTGTTGAACGATTTAAATAAAGAATTTTCAGTAAATTCTGAGAGTGTTTACTTTTTTTAGTGCGCGCCAAACATAACATGCAAATTAATTTAAGCAGCCAGGAATCGATCAACCGTAATAACATTCTTATTCGGAGCAATTTGATAAACAAAGAGAACAAAAGACTGTTTTTACTGTTTAATCCTCGACAAAGCTCAACTTAATTAACATAATAGCTTAACTAACGGTGCGTGAATCGAAACACGCGTCCGATGTCTGATGTATGATTTCATCTTTTATAACCGACAAAATCACAATCTCGATCAAATTCATCCAAAATAGAATCACTGAAAATGTATGATTATTACTGAAACTCACAATTCGTGAATAATGTGCTTGGCAGTAATCGCTTTTTCATACGCTTACGGACAATGAAAATAGACTACTGCATACAAATGAATGAACAACCTAACTCCCGGTTATCTTTGAGAATGACTTCAACACCGTTCAAAAATTCACCAAAGGAACGCCAGGCAAAATAATGACCTCACACTACCCAAGTGTAGGCTTGCAAAGGGCCAAAGGGCTTTCATCTTCCGTGGAGCAAAAAAAACTACAATCATTTATTGAAGCATATCAGAAACACGGGAAAACGCAGCGTCTTTTTTAAAAAAAGACTTTTTAAGAATTTTTTAATTCATCGTTTTTTTTTATTATCGTATTTTCTTTTCTCTCTCTATATTATCATCCAAATGTAAATAGTTTTCATTATTATTATTTTTATTTTCATGTATGACAGAAAAAACCCCCCCAAGGGGAGCTATACAATAAAGTATGTATGTAATATACTTTATGATGTCATGTATCCAAAAATAACTTCAAAAACCTGTCAAACCGGTAATACCGACCATGACTGCCATAAGTTAAAAATAGAGCATGACATCATTGATCAACCTGTCAAACCAGTTCATAACCTGTTGGTAAGACTAAACTAAAATATGACGTCATCCTATAATGCGTGATCAAGACAATAGGCGGTGACGTCATCGTCGTTAATTTATGCCCCCGCGTATTAATGAGATTCCCCCGCGAAAAAGAGGCCTAACTGGTGCGCCCCTCACTACTGCTTTCAATACAGGAAGCGAGCTGCGTTGTAAGCGTGGATTCGAACGGTGACATCGACTTTAATAGCATCTTCGATAATGCGTCGGCGAAGACTGGAATCCAGGCTCAGATAGGACATAGTTTTGGCTGGATTGAGCTTAACAAAATGGATGGGTACGGGATTCTAGGAATGTGATGTCCGGGAAAATGGATTAAATTAGTACCATAAGATTGCAGACAGATTTCTGTAAAATATTGGACAAGTTTGTTACGAATGAGATTAAAACAGCGAAGTACAAAACAGTGACTAAGCGTGCCGTGTCAAAGTGGGATCCGGCTTTAACTGGCGTTTGATGGCAGAAGGTAATGGGTGGTTTGAAACTTCTTTTGCTTGATATAAACCCCTCGCTGAAAAAGCACAAACGCTGCTTTGCCACAACAGCAGTACAGACGAATTATCGCCATGCTACAAGGTATTCCCTTGCTATCCAATCTAAAATCACTAGCTCGTCTGTGATCGACGAACCGCTATCATCAAGAAGGATGGTGAAGACTTGTGAATCCTAGGGGAATGCCATGATGAGTGAAAACTGTTCTTATCGTAAATAATTTCTTTGTTTGTATATATTTTTGCAGTCACTTTCTCTGGAAATAGATGAACTTAACAGGTGAAAA
Source organism: Pavona decussata (assembly GCF_977016875.1). Lineage (NCBI taxonomy): Eukaryota > Metazoa > Cnidaria > Anthozoa > Scleractinia > Agariciidae > Pavona > Pavona decussata. The sequence continues at coordinate 1,500,669 of NW_028145558.1, read as the reverse complement.
CAGTCTTTTCATGCTTTCAACCCATTAACTTGATTTTATTTCAATAACAACCTAGCGGTTATTTTGAACATCCTTGCACAAAATGAAAAGGAATTTTAATTAAGGATGCGAACACTATCGGCAGCATATATTTGATTTATTTATTTATTTATACCATTTTTTACTTTACTTTGATTTAGGCAGGGCCCAAGAAAGGTCGAGGAATTCTCAGTTTGGCGACAACAGGTGAGAAAGCACGAAAGAAACTGTTACTTCAACAAACCTCGTTGCTGTTTGTAATTTCAGATTTTGATTCAGTGAGTACTGGGGAAAGCATGGCAAAAGGCATTTATCCTGAAGTTATTTCTCACCAAATAAATACCCGAAACAAACACAAAATGCGAGGACATTTTGTAAGTCCTTATTTGATGGCTTAGCGAGACAGGCCCAAAGCCGTCTTAACGTACGCTGATTTTAAAAGGTCGCTTGCGATTACCTTGCACTTGGCATTATGAAACGCGGCTTAATTCAGAATCAGTAATCCTAGCTTGTCAAGGTAATTAGTCTAACTTGCCCTTTTCTTTTTCAGGCTGTGAATGAACTTGTAAAGAAAGATAGGTAAGTTCCACAAAGTAGAGAATCGAGTTAGCTAAACTATTACATCAATGACACGATGACCATATTTTAAAGGTTAGATTGGCTATAGTAAAGTGAGAGAGCAGGCGTAACAAAGCAAAACTTGTTGCGCTTTGTGAAGTTCCAGCAGCTCACTGGAAGGAATGATAAGGGCCAGTCATACTTGATTAAATTTCTGAGTTTATGATTAGTTTGGGTTGGATTACACTGTAATTCTCAATGCATTATGAATATAACAATTAAAGAAGTAAGGATATGATTACCAAACGCAAGAGACTGAAACTCTTTGAACTCTTTGAGAACTGAGAGATTTTTAATATTAGTTCAAAATACTTCCGTGGACAATCTGTGAGTCAGATCGTTTCTCCGTTTTCTCTCTGACAGTGAACTGACAGAACTTAAGAAAGTGCTTGAACCACTGCAGGAAGTGAGTATTGAGAATACAATCATGCATCAGAAATGTTTAACTAAATTACGCGAAGAGTTAAGAAACTAAAATCATGAGTACGATACAAAAGTCTGCACCGTGCAATCTTTGTATCCTACGACAGAATCAAAATATTTTATGACTATACCAACCCCCCCCCCCCCCCCCAAAAAAAAAAAGAGAGATAAATAGAGATTCTGGACTAAGTGCTACCTCATTCTATATTATCATTACGAGTAACGTTTGGATAACAATAACAATTAAGACTTCTGAAGAAAGTCGATAAGATTAACACCAATCTTCTGCGAGAATTGGGTTCGACACCCCCCTCCCACAGTGAGTCTAAACTGCCCCTACACTACCCTGTATAGGATCTGAATAGCCATTATCCCAACATTCAGATAGAAGCCAAACGATAACAAAGCTGATTGCCAGAGGAACTTGTAATATTAAATTTTGCTTGCTCATGTGCGCTATTTTTAACACAGATGTCTGTAAACGGAGTTAATTGAAATTAGAGTAGTAAGATATATGAATTAATGACATGTTATCTCCTCACCAGTTTCCAGCAAGAAAGAAATCCAGCAAATCAAGAAGGATTATTAGACTGCTATGCAGCCTGTTTTGCTGTACATGTCGCCGTTAAAAGATTCCTCTTGTTTTATATCAGAGTGTAAATAATGTGCTCACGTGAACAATTTGTATTTTTGTTTTAACGAACTAAAGTAAAACGTACACTCGTTTCCCTATGCGTTCAGATAAATGAATAAAGATTCGTTTGGACAGTTTGAGCTGGGTTTCGATATTAAACCTTTCGCAAATATTGAAAGATCGTCTTATTCGAACTGAACCTGTAGTGCTTTTCAGAAATGAGACAGGTTGTCGATGTTTAAGGAGGAAATGTGTGGCAAGGCGAGGGAAAGGGAGGAGGGGAGGAGGGAAGGGGAGGGGATTGGACAGTGGGGGAAGAGGGAGGGTTCACGGTCTATCCAGTCTAGCGCCCAGACCATGACGCGCATAAAATAACGCAAGGTCCAAGGTTAGATCGTTGACCTGCAGTGATTTCCATGTAGAATCAAGAAAAACAAAGTGAAGGAAATCACTTCTTGTGAGCAGAGCTGAGGCGAGTCTTAATTGCCCTGTATACAAGCGTTTAGCTCTCTATACAAGCAGGATAATGTCCGGCTCGCTTGTGCCTATGACGTTTGTGTGCTTCGTATCATTGCATCAAACAATGTCTTTGGGTTCCCGTACAAAAAGTATTAAACATTTAAAGTTCTTCCTCTGTTTTGCAGTGCGCAACTCTACTTCGCATTAAGGCAAAGTAGAAGCTTCTATCAGCTGCTACATGTAACTACTATGTAAATGTTATTCAGTCCCTGTTTGAAAACCCAGTCTTGAAACTCGATTTACCACAGTTGAGTAAAATATCTGCAAAACCAGTATGGTAACCAAATGATTTCCTTCAGTTGCCCAAGGACATTGACAGTTACCAACTAGGACGGTGCCTACGTTTGTTACTGCGCATACATTCTGCGCTTCTCGGGTTTCCCGAGTTTCCTATGGGTGATTTCTACTACTACAGGGATATTTTTTACGCGGTTTAAAAATAAGCGGGGAAAACAGAACTTAGCAAGTGCTCTTGGTATCCAAAAAGAAAATTTGGAGTAAAGGATTGAGATGATTTCGTTGGATTTCTCGTACGAAATACTTGGTACGAAAACGTTTAAGAACAACTTGACGTTAAATATAATTTATGCACAGAAATAAAAATGGAGAAATATAAGAGAACGTTTGTATGGACAGGTCAGATTGAAGTGAAAATTACGATTTCGTTGAGGCATGAATATATAGGTTTGCGAGGCTTAATTGGCAACTGCATCAGTAGTCTGCGTAGACAGGGCTTAGACAGTCCTCTAACAAAAACAAAAAGGTCTCAAAATTTCATAATATCACCAAAACAATATAAGAAATTAAGTTCTAATTTCTTTAACCGGGTTCTATTCTGAAAACTAAGCCAATTTTATCTGAGTTAAGGGTCGTACAAAAAGACACATGTTGTTTGTCAGTTGTTTACGCTCTGATAATTGATTGACAACCGAAGGTGAGAATGCCCAGGCCAGGCCCCTTTTATACCGGAAATTCCTGTTTTAGACATTTTTTGATTTATTTCCCAGTGAGATTCAAAAGTAGTCAACAAACTTGACCTTAACTGGTTTATACTGGACAGTAATCAGCTTTTGGTGCAGCTTCAATGGTTCGTGTTGATACTCTAAGAGGAACCGCTGAAGTAACTAAAACAGAAAGAGAGAAATAAAATGTCTGTCAATGAAAAATCCCCCCAGAAATTATGTGGCATAAGTTATTCCGAGTATTTCGTCGCAATAGCCAATCAGAGTTGATTCTTCTGGCTCTACCTTTACATTAGGAAACGAATACTAATTTTAGTTTTCTTTTTTTTTACAAATTTAAGTATAACTTGTAACGTTGCATAATTTAGCCTATTGTTGGATTTTCATTGTAATTTTATTTTATTTTAGACGCAATTTTTTCGTGATTTCTTAGTAAATTAGATGGACATTTGTCCGTCCGTTCGTTGGCTCACTAACAATGCGCAGGTGCAAAGCAACCAATTGGAGCCTAATCCCTCATCCTACGGAAATAGAAGGGTACTGAAACAATATTAACAACGCCGCAACAAGAAAAGGAAAATATGAGATGTCTGCGCGTACGCTGTAAGAGATTGGACTGGGTAAAAAAAACATACCTAGTCCCAACGAAAATTTGCATGTCTACTAAAATTGATCGAAAGAAGAGCTAATTTGATGCAAATGAGCCGCATGTTTGTAGCAAGATTCAGTCTCGCCAGTTAAAGGCAGTCTTGGAGCCAAGTCGGCATTATTCACGTTATCAAGAGACGTGGTGAGTAGCATTACTTTGTTATAAAACAATCAAATGAGAAAATGGTTTCTCTCAGAAATATATCAGGCGTTTTAGGGCTAGCGTTTTTTATAAACTCCAATTAAGTTTGTTGTGAGCGTCGTTTCCTAGTGAATATGCTGTTGGGCTGTTGAAAGGCTGAAACACTCAAACAAACCTGGCATTTCGTGCTTCTCTGTTAACATGCCAGTAAAATTTCAGTCCACGAAGATCACTGTTAGTAAGAAAGGTGATCTACTGAAGACAACCTCTCAGATGAGCGGCGAGTTATATATAAATACTCTGAATAAATAGCGATGAAACGAATCAATAAGTGACGACTTTGCTCAAACTATGCTTAAGCATAGTTACCGTGGTCTCTATACTGACTATTCTGCCCTTTTCTATTAGGATGACAATTGGGAATAACATATTCAGTCAAATGTCTCCTGCAGCAGTCGTTCACATACACGAAACGTTAATGCTGTTATATTATGCCAACTCTATAGTCAATCCATTGATATATGCCATAAGAATGCAAGAGTTTAGGAAAGCTGTTAAACAGCTTTGTAAAAGGTCTGCAGAGACAAGGGGTGTCCAATCCACTGAACTTCATGCAATGTAGTGCATGAACACAAAGCCTTAGAAGAGCAATAACAAAATAAAAAAAAAACCATTAAAGGCAATCGAGATTTGGTTCAACCTGATATTTGAGTTAGTTTTTCTTCCTTTGACAATCACATGCAAGTTTTTAACAAGTGTTGTAAAGGACATTCCTTTCATACTTTATAGGAACCAGTGACTGCCTTTTTTCCTGGTACAAGTAAAACTTGAACCTTAAAGTTGCTAAATCTCATGAGCCGTTGATCCTAACCTACTGGCTCACAAAATTTCTTCAAAAAATTTTAGATAATCAGTAGGAACCTCTCCTGGAAGGGTTTCGTTGAATAAAGAACTAAAAAGGTGTTGCTTTTGGTTTCAGTTTACAGTTCAGCAGCTTATGTATAATTAAGAAATCAAAGGAAGATCGTAAGTGATCTTCCATCAATTTGGGTTTTTTGTTTTTGCTTTAATTTCTTTTAGCTTCAGGGAGCCTTGAGAAGGGGACGCGACAGATTGTGAACTCCTCAGCCCCCTCCCCCTTAGTCGAAGCTTCAAGAGCATTGAAGCTACGCAGAGATTATATAGTGCGTCTAAAACTGTCTCCTTCGTGGTACGAAAAGAGGGACGATGATGTCATGTGACAAAAAATTTCGTTGTAAGTTCTGAAAACTTTGTACAATTTTAAAAGGGCCAACCGGACAAAACAAAGGGTCCAGATCCTGATAGCTGCATTCAGGAAAATTTAGAAAATTTAACTAGTGAAAAAAAGCCGACTGTACAGCTAGGGCTGTATACTGTACATCAGTCCAATTCCTCAGGCAAACACTGAAAACTGATTCATCAAAAAAAAAAAACCTCCGGCAAAATGAGATCAGTTTTTTAAAAGATATTTGTCAGTTCACAGAGTTTTCTTGTATACTGACTTAGAGTAGCCGCGTCGATATCAGTTAAATTGGAAGTTAATTATGGTTTTAGACATTTGTTGATTATTTCCCATTGAATGCATGATGAAAACGATGATGTCAGGACGCGACGCTGAGATTCAAAGGCGGTCAACAAACTTGTTCTTTTAAAACTGGTTTATACTGTACAGCAATCAGCTTTTGGTGCAACTTCAATGGTTCGTGGTGATACTCTAAGCGGGACCGCAACTAAAACAGAAAGAGAGGAAAAGAAAATGTATGTCAATAAAAAATCACTCAGAAATCATGTCGCATAAATTATCAAGAGCATTTTGTGGTAATAGCCAATCAGAGTTGATTCCTCCGGCTTTACCTTTACTTTAGGAAACAAATGATAATTTTAGATTTTCTTTTACAAGTTTAAGTATATCTTGTAACGTTATATTATCTAGTCTCTTGTTGGATTTTGCCTTGTAACTGCGTTCGACGTAGTAAGAACGCTCCCTAATACGGATTTAAGTCGAGATTTTATGGGACTTCTGGTGGATGGGTCGATGGATCCTGGGACGCACATCTATGGTTGGCCAAATGTTGCAAAATTCAACAACTTGCATATTTATATTCAACAACTTTTATTTATGTTCAACAAGATATATTCGTATTCAACGTTTTATATTTATATTCAACAATGCGCATTTTCCTTCAACTTCAACTTCAACTTAAATTATTTTCGTTCAACAACAATATTTGTTCAACTTCAACTAAAATTATTTTCATTCAACAACAGTATTTGTTCAACTTCAACTGTCATATTTATTTAACACTCAACAAAAATAACTGTTCAACTTCAATACAGACTTTTTTCATTCAACAAAAATCATGACTGTTTTGTGAGTTAAGTTCCCGGACATTGTAAATCTCTTCATTCAACAAAATACCCCGTCCCTCCCCACCCACCAATCCCAAACATGGAACCCATTCTCTTCCCGGCACAAAACCTGATTGATTCCCGCCAAAAATCAAAATGGCTACTAGAGCAGTAGACGAGCAATCTTTCATGGATTGCTTTGAGGATGTTTTAAGTGTGTTAAACATTTGTGAAGAGGGAGAAAATAGCACTTCCCGATCATTTATTGAGTGGGCTATCAATCGTTTAGACGCAGCAGCAAAATTTGTGGAAAACGTATTACCGGTTGTTAAAGGAAACCTCCACTCTCGAAACATGTTAACGTTACATTATTAAAAATACAATTTTCTTTGAAATTTCATTGGAAAACATGGAAATAATATTTCAATCTCAGAAAAAACATGATTTGATTATCGGCTATTTTCGGTTTTAAATTTCCCGCGCGCCACCATCTTGTAATTCATGACGTAATAAGGTTGCTCAATTGTTTTACACAAAAGAACTTCTGCTGAATACCAGTAGCGGCAACCATAACACGTCATCAAATTCAAAATGGCTGCCCCCAGGAAATTTAAAAGCGAAAGTTGTCGATAATCATATCTAATTTTTAACACACTTGAATGTCATTTCTACGTTTTAGACAAAAATTTCGAATTTAGACACTATTTCCAACGCTTAGCCGTCAATTTGTTGTGAGAGTGGAGGTTCCCTTTAACGAGCACAAAGCAGAGTTGACCGAGGTTGCTAATAATTTGAGAGTACTGTATCATCTTTGGTGTCGAAAATTGACAGAAATGGAGCTAACCAACACTCCAAATTGTACCCACTTAGCAGTTTATCTGCTAAGTCCGCCGGAGCGTACCGTAAACAGAGGACCGGGAAGACCAAAGTACGAGATCGATGTGGATACTTTGTTACACTTTAGGGCTTTAGGATTCAAGTGGAAAGACATCGCCGGACTTCTTCTAGTTTCGCGATGGACCCTGTGGCGACGGGTACGAGAACTTGGTATTACTGAGGAAACTGGCTTTACAAATATCACAAATACGAATCTTGATGATATTGTGCGTGCTTTCATGAGCGTGCAAGGAGGCCTTGTGGGTTACTCAATGGTTCGTGGCCACTTGAGAAGTATGGGGATCAATGTTCAAAGGGATTGTATTCGGGCCAGCATTTCACGAGTTGATCCGACCAACTGCCGTTTGAGATGGGCAACAGTAATTTCTAGGAGAGCTTATTCAGTGCCTGGTCCTAACAGTTTATGGCATATAGACGGCCATCACAGTTTGATTACATGGGGTTTCGTTATACACGGTTGTATAGATGGCTACTCTCGTTTAATTTGTTTTTTGAAGTGTTCTACAAACAACAGAAAGGAGACTGTTGAAGGCCTTTTTCTGCAGGGTGTCGAAAGGTACTCGTGGCCATCTAGAATACGGACTGACCATGGAGGTGAAAACGTTTTGGTATGGGAACGCATGATTGCATTTCGAGGCCAAGATCGTGGATCTGCACTTGTTGGAAGCTCTACACGTAATCAGAGAATAGAGCGGTTATGGCGTGATGTGTTTCGATGTTTCGGTAATGTGTTTTACTACACCTTCAAATCCTTGGAGGAATCTGGTTTGCTTGACATCACCAATCCCCTTCATTTGTTTGTTCTGCATTATGTTTACTTGCCTAGAATTAATGCTGCAATTGCTAGTTTTGTTGAGGCCTGGAACAAGCACCCCATAAGAACTGAAAGAAATTGGAGTCCGGAACAAATCTGGTCTAATGGAATGATAGACAGTGTGAACGGAAGACTTGTTGCAGTGGCTGATGTGAGAAGTGATGTTAATGTCAGTGGCGATGACTATGAGTGGTTTGGTTTTGACCCTAACGCACCACCTCCACCAGATGACGGTCTGTCTACTGTTGAAGTCAATGAAGTGGATTTGAATCTACCAGATGACATTACCTCTAGGCTAACAAATGAAATTGATCCACTTGAGAATTCAAGTGCTTTTGCCATAGATATTTTCCAGAGGGCCCTTGAGTTCCTGGAAAACTTGCTTTCCAACCACGCTCCTCAATGAAATACTTACTTATAGAGAACTAAACACTGTATTTTTTTCCTAAAATCAGAAACACAAGTATGTAAATTGATGCTTGGGAGGACAGTGTTATGTGGCATCTTCCACAACAGCCCAATTTCGATATTTTAAAGTTCAGCCTAAAACAAGAGATGTCACTGCGAGGCTCTGGGCCATGGAGAAAAACTCACAAACTCTGTAATTTATTCCTCATGTTGAGGTCTATATTGTTTTAGGTTGCTAAATGCTAATTTGCACTTTGTAGTTGTGGTTTGATACATTGTGGAATGGAACATCGTGCATTGTCAGTGATCCTAAAACTAGTGCTATTGTTAATATTTTGCATAGAGGGGAAACTATTGCTTGTGATAGTCCACCTATCACAATTAATTGTTAAAGAACAGGTCACTAATGATTAATATTTATTACAATAATACCATTTTACATGTAATGTTCAATAACAAAATAATGTAAGGAATTTTGTTTGGCAAAACATATCATTTCCAAGAATCAGCAGCTAAAGACAATACATACCAATGAGTTTATACTAGAAATGGCAAGGCTTTTTCAATGTTTTAATGCTGGCATAACACAACTAAATTGATCAGTGAATTGAACATCAACACTATTGTACCCAGATCATGGGATGTGATATGGGTCAGTACTTTCAATCCATCAAAACAAAGGCATGAAAACTGTTGCAAGTCATCTTTGACTTTAAAGTGGCAAATCCAATTACTACATCTTTCAAATTCCATAGAAGGTTACCAACAACAACTCAGTAATGACCTCTTTTCGGTAAACCTAACAGTACACAAACAGCAACCTATCCATAAGTCTTGCTTACATAAGAGCCTCTAAATGTATAAATTTAGGGCAGTGTTGTTGTTTACACTGAGGTAAAAGACTTTCCAGATGAAGAAAAGGCTGAATCCAGTGAAAGTTCAAACAGACCATAAGAGGGAAAATGATCAGGTAATAACAATGTAAAGGTACATGTTGATGAGGAGATGTAACTTTCACTATGAAAATTTACATTTATTACAAAATTCTGAACTGAAGGCATTGTCTTGCTTCCAGTACAGTACTGCATAAATTGCATCAACCTGGCACTTGACGACTGGTCAACAAATCTGGTCATCATCATCTTGGTGTCCTGTGCTTGCTTGCTTAATTCATCTGGATATTTGAGACAATCTTTAACTGTGGTGGGTGTCAGCTCAACAGGTTTAAAGGTGAACAAATTTTCAAAAAGATGTGGGTGCTTTGACATCTCATCAAGGACACCAAGGGTTGTCAATCCTTTTCTCAACTGATCCAATGCCATTTTTCGCTTTGAAATGACCTCATACATCACTATTGACTGAATTATTTTCCCTTTTGTAGACATCTGAAATAGAATATTGTACAAACTCAAACAATTTGAGCAAACAATGATATATAAGCAGATACTTTACTGGCTTTGAACAAATCAACTTAATACAATTGATAGGAAGTATAATTTGGAATGTGGGAAATAATAGATATCAACTTCTAACTTCTCCACCCACCAAAGGGTGGGAAGGAAGGGTAGAAACTAGAACAATACACAGTACAGGATATATTGAATGAAATAAAAAAATGAATAAACTAGAGAATGAAAGTTGCATGCCTGTCACAATAAATCAACATTTGTAGGCAAGTTCAACGTTTAAGTGAGCAAAAAAAATAAATAAATAAACAGTAATTGCAGGGGTCTCATTAGAAGGCTGGGCCTGGCTGTCAGCACGGGGGGTACACAATGTCAGCGGTAGCATGCAGGGCAGAACAATATAAATAAAAATATAGTCAAAGCAAATGGTACCTGCAGAACACTTGTCTCTCCACAATGAGCCAACAGATTAATTACTTCATCACTCTTGGCTAGCTCTGCCAGTTCATCATCATCACTGGCATCCATCAGCTTTGTATGAATAAGCAAAAATAGAAATAAATGTTGCAGATATGACTAGAAACCTATATGTACTGGCTGGAGAAGTCTTATTATCTATGAATTGTAGGTGTGGGCAAAAGATAGGCCCTTTTATAAGGCATGGTACACTTTTGATAATCGCTAAAATAAGAGAGCTTAATAGTATGTATTGGAGGGACAGCTGCCCCTCCAATCCATGCTACACTCTCTTATTTTGGTGTATTTTAAAAGTGAACCATGCCTTTGAAATTAAACCAATAATAATCAAATACAGTGAATTTACTACCGGTAATAATTTGGATGCTCTTTCAGATGACGATGTCCATTTTTCAATTCATTCGATTTTAAAAATTTGTACCCAGTCCCCTGCTCGTTTAGAACATGGCAAATTAAGGAGTCTTATCCAATATTAACTTTACCACAAACTATTAGACAATGGATGGTTGTAATGTGGTGTTTGTGAGATGCAGTGTACACTTACTGGATTTACTGTTAAAAGTTAACCTAAAAATAAACTCATAATGTACTGGGCATTTACCTGCATGACTATGTTCCTAGAAAATGGATCTGGAATATCCCAAACATCGCAGTATGCAAATGCACACATAACATCCCCAGTCACAAGGTAATAGAAACATGGCAGAGCCAGACATGGAAAACCTGGGCCTCCTTGCACAAGAGAATGGGCAATCATTTTTCCAACCATTTCAAACATTCCACTCATAACAGCCTGTGGTTGGTAACTTGGCACCTTGTGGGCATTTTCACCTTCAAACAGCACCATTAACTTGCCCTCTACTAAACCTTCAAATAAGTCAGAATAAAACTGCCTCATTACTCCCCCACTGTCTATGGCAGGTTGGCCTTGATAGGTAATTCTCAAAGGGCAAGAAGCATCAAACTGAATTGACTTGTAGTAGACCACTGCATCTTGAACAAGATCACCTTCATCAACTTCTAGTTTCTTTCTTTTTCCTGTCAACTTTTTCCCCAGGATTTCGATGATCTGGACTATTGACTCACACACTGCTGTATTAGAGTCTCCCTGAAGGGAATCCCCCTCAAGAAGAGCATCTGCTGCTGAATCAAGACCACCAAATTCTTGGAGTGCATTGTCAAGTTGTTCATCACTTGCAGATGGCAGCAGCTCTCGCAGTGTTTCCTTATCACTCTGACTGCTTGGACCAGCAATGGAGGCCACCACTAAATCAGCAGAGGTAGATGCCCCATATCCAGATGCACTTACACCCATGCTAGTGAGGCTTGTTTCCGACTGTCCATATTCTGCAATTGATCCATTTCCTGTCGAACTTTCAAATTTCTTGGGCATGGTCAGTGAAAAAGGTGACCTCATCAAGTCATCATCGTCGTCATCTTTAGTTCCTGTGGGTGATGGTTCTTCACATGCGTCGATGACTTCTCTCAAGACATTCAAACGAATGTAAAGCTTTCCCTGACCACATAATTCTTTTACATGTTTGTAATTCCATTCAAGAGATTTGTTAACGACTGGGGTAGTTACTTTGTTACGCTCACGCTAAACAAAGTCAAAATGTTCTGGTCTTACAAATGGGAAACGCTGCTTCAGTACCTCGGTTATACTCTCTCTGATTTCACTTTCCGACTGGCCTGTCCCCAGCTCAAAATACCCTTTCAGTAGGACCATATCGTCAGTAACTGTGTAGTCGGGAACAAAGCCATTTTCATCCAGATCTTCAGGCTTGTCAAGGAGATGAACGGCTTTGGGGTGGAACTCCTGCTTTGTTTGTTTCTTCTGTTTACCCTTTAGGCGCCATGGATGATTCGTTGTAGCTGCAGGCCTCTTTTTTCCTGTTTGAAAATACTGCGACTGCCCAGTCTGAAAAGAAGACGAAGAAGAAGGACCCGGCTGACCCGGAGTGCCAGTGGCGGGAAAGTCCGGCGCGATGGAATTTGTCAACTCTCGGCTCGCAGATCGAGCTGAACTCGCTATAAGGTCGCGAGTTCTCATCAGTAACGAGGTACTATTTCCCGATCGTTGAAGAGCAATTTCGTTTCGAACGCATTCTCTGACCATCTGTGTCAGTTCTTCCTTAGCATCAAGTTCCGACGTCGACGCCATCTTTATTCAAGGCATAAAGTGATCGGGGGACTGGGTAGTCAAGTTAGCGTATTTAAGCGGGGACGGGGTGGGGAATTTTTGTTAAATAAAGATATTTTGAATGTCCGGGAACTTTCAACAACTTACTTGTATGACAAATATAGAGGGAAGTAGAAACTAGAAGTCTGTATTGAAGTTGAACAGTTATTTTTGTTGAGTGTTAAATAAATATGACAGTTGAAGTTGAACAAATATTGTTGTTGAATGAAAATAATTTTAGTTGAAGTTGAACAAATATTGTTGTTGAACGAAAATAATTTAAGTTGAAGTTGAAGGAAAATGCGCATTGTTGAATATAAATATAAAACGTTGAATACGAATATATCTTGTTGAACATAAATAAAAGTTGTTGAATATAAATATGCAAGTTGTTGAATTTTGCAACATTTGGCCAACCATACTCATCTGGTATCCCCGGTAGATTTTTTTGCAGGGGCGTATGACATCACAATGAGTGAGTGACTGGGATGGAGATTCACCTGGTGACATCGAACGCACTCTCTAATCTACGATTATTACTAGTCTAATTGTATTTACACGTAAGTTTGTCCGTGATTTCTTGGTTCATTAGATGGTCATTTTGTCCGACCCTTCATTTGTTCGTCCGTCCGTCAGTCCGTCCGTCCGTTCTTTTGCTGGTTTCCTTGTTCGTTCTCTAAATTATTCTAACAATGCCCAGCGGTAAAGCAGCCAATTAGAGCTTAATCCAGCATGCTAGAGAAAAAGGATACTGAAACACGATAAACAACGGCGTTGCGTAAGGCGTCTCTTTTCCCCTTCAAGGAAGAAAATATGGGACGTCTGCACGCAGGCTGCAGCAGATTGGACTGACTAAAAACACAAATGCGATTGAAATTGAGGCAGTTAATAATTAACTTGAGTTGACACATAAACTTGTGCTTGAATGAAAGTTTGACTGGTCTACTAAAAATGATCGAAAGAAGAGCTAACTTCATGCAAATGAGCAGCATGTTTACCTCAAGATCCACTCTCTTCAGTTAAAAGCACTTTTGGAGCCACTAAAGTTGGAATTATTCACGCTATAAGAAACGAGGTGAGTATCACCATTTTACTATATTTCGATCAAGAGGTAGAATGGTTGCTTTTAGAAGTATATCACGCGTTTTAGGGGTACAGTTTGCAGATGGTTTCAAAAACTCCAGTTGAGTTTGTAGCAAACGTCGTTTCCTGGTGAATTTGATTCGGGGCTGTTGAAAGGCTGAAACATTCACGACAGACAAACCTGGCATGAGATTATTATTTTGTGCCTCTCTATTGACACTGCAGTAAAATTTCGGTCCAAGAAGATCACTGTTAGTTAGACCGGACGATGGTCTAAGACGACCTCTTAGTTGAGCGGCGACTTAAATATAAATATCGTGAATAAATAGCGATTTCAAATACTTGTCGAACAAAAATTGACGATTTTGCTCAAAAAATGGATGGTCGGTCGCTAACCACTGAGTTACAGCGGGACGTGGAAGGCTGGATCATTTAGTAAAATTTTAAATTAAGCAAGGGAAGAATAATTTTACAAAAGCAATCGCTCAGCTCATCAGTCAAGTCAGTTCTTTTACCCTTTAGAAAATAACTGAGAGAACAAAAAAAATTATGAGTCAAAGTTCCTCTTTATTAAGGCAGATGGCTCGATTTTTAAACAACGATTTTAAGCACCTGCTATCTTCAGTAGTTCTTTGTTTATATTTAAAAGACACATTTTGGGAAGGTTCGGTGTGACTCGATTGATAGCTGCTCGATTTGTTGAAGGAATTTTCTTTTAAATAAAACTACCCAGCAACGGTCAGAAAGATTTGGTTCCAAATGAGTCCGTTAAGAGTAAATATTGATAAGTTCGAACACTTGTCGAATGTAAAAGTGACGATTTTGCTCAAATAATGAAATATAAAGAAATCTGTAGTATTCCACATGCCACGACTTTGAAACAAAAAATTATCTTCCTTCTCAACTTGAGTCAAACCCATCACGTTCCCTACAATGCATGGTCGATCGCTAACAGCGTGATCCACAGGGTGACATGGAAAGCTGGATCATTTAGTACAAATTTTAAGAAAGGAAAGAATAATTTTTAGAAAAGTAATCGTTTAGCTCATCAGTTAACTCAGTTGTCTTATTGCATGTAATTCAACCAACTTATCTTTTGAATTTGAAAATATCCGACAATGCTCAGAAAGATTTGGTTACAAAGGAGTCTGTATACCTGGTACACTAATGTCTTCCTATTTAGTCATTTGTATTTTTATCTGTGTAGTGGTAAGTAATAATATCTCATTCTCGTTTAATTTAGAGAAAAAAAAAAATCCCACGCCAAATATCGAGTGTGCGATGATTTGCGCGAAATTCGATGTCCTCGCCATCAAAGCATACAAATTGACGAAGGATAAAAACAACTAATTAAATTAGACAACCAATCAGATTCTTGCTTTCACCTTATGCCAAATGATCTTTTGGCAGGTGATCTTATTGATTTCATCAGTGTGGACAGTCTTCAAATTGCGTTAACAAAGCATAGTTTTAATACCTTGCATAAAATTTGTCAAGTTTCATTGAAATTAATCTGCATATACCTTACAGCTATTGCATGTGTGCAAAAAAGGGTCTCAATGGGGTTTACCGTCAGACGTCAAACAGCCTAAAATCTATGGAACGCCAACACTGTCATATGTCTTTCGATGTGTTTTATGTGCAGACGTCACGTCATTATGTGCACTGAGTTATTTTGCGTTTATATTGAGGCATTCTCCTTTTATGTGTGGTGTATACACAAATATATTACGTGCAAACTTCGTTAAACGCACTCTACTTCCCATTATATCAAATGCTTTCTTTGATATATACAGTGCAAGTGTCAGTATGTGCTTTCAAAACTTCGTTATGTATCGTGCATTTTCTTGTTATTTTACCATGATTTTTAACTTGTGTGTTTATGGTATTGCTATGACCATATATGGACACTGATATACCTAATGCCTTACGAAACATCTGCGGGTCATGTATTTGATGTCTAAAAGATAAATCAAGTGTCAATGCGTTTACGCCAGAACATCAATTTGGACACTCTCCAAAGTCGAATTGGAATATGTAAATGTTGGTTTTCGAGGAGAGCGGAAAACCGGAGAACCCGGAGAAAAACGTAGATCGGAAACGACGAGAACCAACAACAAACTCAACCCACGCATGACGCCGAGTCCGGGTATCTGGCGACATTAGTTTTGTCCTTTTCTCCTTGTAATTTCCTGAAGGACTTTACCGTGTCTAATTAACAATTAGACGGCGAGCTCGAGGTTTCTATCGGCTGATAGTTGGCGAGGGGCGAAGCCCCGAGCCAACTATCAAAGGCGATAGAAACCGAGAGCGAGCCGTCTAATTGTTTTAGCATACCTCAGAGATCGATCTATGAAGCAAAAAAATCTTTTTATTTCATAAATTTTGATATATTTGTGCAATGATGCATGCTAAATCGCGCGCGCTCTGACAAACTGCCGTCTATCGATCGATAGACGGCAGCTGTGTAGCCAATCAGATTGCGCGTTACGCGATAGTCGGTCACTGAGGTATGCTAAATAAAGTTATCTTTTCTTATATTTGGTGGGAGGTGAGTGCTCTCACCACCGCACCATCCCTGCTCCCCTCCTCAATAAGAGAAACCGAATATAAGAAAAACAAACAAACCCAAAGTATGAATTATTAAAATAGATTAATAGAACTGTCTAGTTTAGGAAATGAAATATAACTATAACTAAGAGTGCTACTGTAAGACTAAACGACTGGGACCCAATTTTTTTTTCTTTTTTCTTTTTTTATTTTTTATTTTTCCCTATTGTTAGCTTGCAACAAATTATACGAGGAGAAGGAACATGGATGAGGACACTGCTGAAGATTCTTCTTTAGAAAAGGAGGAAAATGCGCGGTCAAAGTGGTCAAAAGTTTTACTCAGTGAATTTATTGTGATAGCAACAATCAACATTTTCACTCTCGTCGCCTTTGCAAGAAATCGCCACTTACGCAAGCGCACTACGTATCTGATAATAAACCTGACTGTGGCAGATTTACTGGTGGGAGTAGTGTCGGGACCACTGGCAACATTCGTCCTAGATTTGGATCGCAGAAATGGTTTCAGCTGGCAAGAATTCGTTATTTCAACCTCGATTTTCATATTTCCCCTTGCTTCTCAAGCCAATCTTTCGTTAATTTCTTTAGAGCGGTTGCACGCCACACTTTTCCCCTTTAGGCACTGTTTAATTGAGAGATGGCTTTACTTCAAAGTTATTATTGGCAACTGGCTGATATCTTTGCTTTTGGCATTCCTGATGTCTGTTCTTGACATGCTCGAATTAGTTTTAATTTTGTATTTATTTCTATGTTACACTTTTCTTACCCTTCTTATCATAACTGTTTCCAATGTTATTATTACCATGAAAGTCAAAAGTAACCCTCCTCCGCAGCATTGTAGTGCAGTTGGTTCAGAAAGGAAATTGTCAGTAACCTTAAGCATAGTTACCGTCGTGTCTATCGTGTCAATTCTGCCCGCATCTATTTGGGTGGCATTTGAGGATCACATATTCAGTGAAATGTCTCTTGCAGTCGTTCACATCTACGAAACGTTAGTGCTGTTATATTACGCCAATTCTATGGTCAATCCATTCATATATGCCATAAGAATGCAAGAGTTTAGGAAAGCTGTTAAACAGCTTTGTAAAAGCACTGCAGAGACAAGGGGTGTCCAACCCACTCAACTTCATGCAATGTAATGCATGAGCACAAAGCTAAAAGCAATAACGAAATAAAAATAACGATTAAAGACAATCGAAATTTGGTTCAACCTGATATTTAAGTTAGTTTTTCTTCCTTTGACAATCACATGCAAGTTTTTAACAAGATGTTGTCAGTAAACGACATTCCTTTCATGCTTTGTATAACGTAGGAACCAGTGACTTTTTTTTCTTGATACAAGTAAAACTTGAACCTTAAAATCTCATGAGCCGTTTGATCCTAACCTACTGGCTCACAAAATTTGTTAAAAATGTTTTAGACAATCAATAAGAACAGCTTCTGGAAGGGTTTCATTGAATAAAGAACTTAAAAGGTGTTGCTTTTGGTTTCAGTTTACTGTTCAGCAGCTTACATGTATAATTAAGAAAGCAAAGGAAGACCGTAAGTGATCTTCCATCGATTTGGGTTTTTGTTCTTGTTTTATTATTATTTTTTTTTAGCTTCAGGGAGCCTTGAGAAGGCGACGCGACAATTCCCCCCCCCCCCCCCCCTTCCTTAGTCGAATCTTCAAGAGCATTGAAGCTACGCAGAGATTATATAGTGCGTCTAAAACTGTCTCCTTCGAGCCGGTACGAAAAGAAAGACGATGATGTCATGTCACATAAAATTTCGTTATTAGTTCTGAAAACTTTGTACAATTTTAAAAGGACCAACCGGACAAAACAAAGGGTCCAGATCCTGATGGCTGCATTCTGGAAAATTTAGACAATTTAACTAGTGAAAAAAAAGCCGACTGTACAGCTAGGGCTGTATACTGTATATCTGTCCAATTCCTCAAGCAAACACTGAAAACTGATTCATTAAAAAAACCTCCGGCCAAATGAGACTAGTTTTTTTAAAAGATATTTATCGGTTCATAGAGTTTTCTTGTATACTGACTTCGAGTAGCCCCGTCGATATAAGTAAAATAGGAAGTTAATTACGACTTTAGACATTTGTTGGTTGTTTCCCTTTGAATGCAAGATGAAAACGATGATGTCAGGACGCGACGCTGAGATTCAAAGGCGGTCAACAGACTTGATCTTTTAAAACTGGTTTATACTGGACAGCAATCAGCTTTTGGTGCAACTCCAATGGTTCGTGGTGATACTCTAAGCGTAACGCTGGAGTAACTAATACAGAAAGAGAGGAATAAGAAAATGTATGTCAATGAAATATCCCTCAGAAATTATGTCGCATAAATTATCAAGAGCATTTCGTGGTAATAGCCGATCAGAGTTGATTCCTCCGGCTTTATCTTTACTTTAGGAAACGAACAATAATTTTAGTTTTTCTTCTTACAAATTTAACAATATCTTGTAACGTTGTATTATCTAGTCTCTTGTTGCATTTTGCCTTGTAACTGCGTTCGAAGTAGGACGAACGCTCACTAGTACGGATTTGAGTCGAGATTTAATGGGACTTGTCGTGGATGGGTCAATGGATCTGGGAACGCACATCTGGCATCCCTTGTAGATTTTTTTTGC
Source organism: Pavona decussata (assembly GCF_977016875.1). NCBI lineage: Eukaryota > Metazoa > Cnidaria > Anthozoa > Scleractinia > Agariciidae > Pavona > Pavona decussata. The sequence continues at coordinate 1,481,873 of NW_028145558.1, read as the reverse complement.
AGGGGCAGATCATCGCAAAGAGAGAGAGAGAGAGAGAGAGAGAGAGAGAGAGAGAGAGAGAGAGAGAGAGAGAGAGAGAGAGAGAGAGAGAGAGAGAGAGAGATTGGCCTGGTAACATCGAACACACTCTCTAATCTACGATTATTACTAGTCTAATTTACACGTAAGTTTGTCCATGATTTTTTGGTTCATTGGATGGTCATTTTGTCCGACCCTTCATTTGTTCGTCCGTTCGTCAGTCCGTCCGTCCGTTCCTTTGTTCGTTCACTAAATTATTCTAACAATGCCCAGCTGTAAAGCAGCCCATTAGAGCTTAATCCGGCATGATTGAGAAAAAAAAATACTGAAACACGATAAACGACGGCGTTGCGTTAGGCGTCTCTTTTCCCCTTCAAGGAAGAAGATATGGGACGTCTGCACGCAGACTGCAACAGATTGGACTGACTAAAATCACAAATGCGATTGAAATTGAAGCAGTTAATGATTACCTTGAGTTGACACATAAACTTGTGCTTGAATGAAAATTTGACTTGTCTAAAAAAGTTGATCGAAAGAAGAGCTAACTTCATGCAGATGAGCGGTATGTTTACCTCAAGATCCACTCTCTTCAGTTAAAAGTAGTTTTGGAGCCACTAAAGTTGGAATTACTCACGCTATAAGAAACGAGGTGAGTATCACTATTCTACTATATTCCGATTACGAGGTAGAATGGTTTCTTTTAGAAGTATATCACGCGTTTTAGGGGTAGGGTTTGCAGATCGTTTCATAAACTCCAATTAGTTTGTAGCAAACGTCGTTTCCTGGTGAATTTGCTTCGGGGCTGTTAAAAGGCCAAAACATTCAGACAAACCTGGCATGAGATTATTATTTTGTGCCTCTCTATTGACACTGCAGTAAAATCTCAGTCCAAGAAGATCACTGTTAGTTAGACCGGACGATGATCTAAGACGACCTCTTAGTTGAGCGGCGACTTAAATATAAATATCGTGAAGAAATAGCGATTTCAAATACTTGACGAACAAAAATTGACGATTTTGCTCAAAAAATGGAATATAAAGATAGATGTTGTATTCTACATCCCACGATTATGAAACCAAAAAGTATCTTCTTTCCCAACGCGAGTCAAACCCATGACGTTCCCTACAATGCATGGTCGGTTGCTTACCGCTGACTTACAGCGGGACGTGGAAGGGTGGATCATGTAGGAAAAATTTAAATTAAGCAAGGGAAGAATAATTTTACAAAAGCAATCGTCCAGCCAATCAATTAAGTCAGTTATTTTACCCCTTGAAAAATAACTGAGAATATAACAAATTATGAGTCAGAGTTCCTCTTTATTAAGGCAGATAACTCGATTTTTTAAGCAACGATTTTAAGCACCTGCTCTCTTCAGTAGTTCCTTGTTTATTCTTAAAAGACACATTTTGAGAAAGTTCGGTGTGACTCGATGGATAGCTGTCCGATTTGTTGAAGCAATTTTCGTTTTTAATAAAACTACCCAGCATTGTTCAGAAAGATTTGATTCTAAATGAGTCCGTTGAGAGTAAATAGCGATGAGTTCGAGCACTTGTCGAATGAAAAAGTGACGGTGTTGCTCAAATAATGAAATATAAAGAAATATGTAGTATTCTGCATGCCACGACTTTGAAACAAAAAAATTATCTTCCTTCTCAACTTGAGTCAAACCCATGACGTTTCCTACAATACATGGTCGATCGCTAACACGGTGATCTACAAGGTGACATGGAAAGCCGGATCATTTAGTACAAATTTTAAGAGAGGAAAGAATAATTTTTAGAAAAGTAATCATTTAGCTCATCAGTTAACTCAGTTGTTTTACCGCATGTAATTCAACCAATTTATCTTATGAATTTGATAATACCCGACAATGCTTAGAAAGATTTGTTTACAAAGGAGTCTGTATACCTGGCACATTTCCGATTAATAATATGTCATTTTCCTTTAGTTTAAAGAAAAAAAATCTTCCACGACAAATATCGAGTGTGCGATGATTTGCGCGAACTTCGATGTCCTCGCCATCAAAACATACAAATTGACGAAGGATAAAACCAACCTAAGAAATTAGACAACCAATCAGATTCTTGCTTTCACCTTACGCCATATGATCTTTTGAGAGGTGTCCTTATTGATGTCATCAGTGTAGGCAATCTCCAAATTGCGTAAACATAGCATCGTTTTCATGCGTTGCATAAAATTTGTCAAGTCTGATCGAAATTAATCTACATATGCCTGAAAGCTACAAAAATTAACTTCATGTGCACAAATGGTTTATAAAAATTTGACACATGGATTATTTTAAGAAAAAGGAATTCATCGCATTCGTAGATGTTAACGATGACGAGAGAAAGCTAAACGAAGGCAGCCTTGGGCATAGTTTGGCGTTGATCGCGCCCGTGCTATAGGGCAAATTGCCACCATAAATATCCTAGAAAAAACGAAAAATTGAACATTTCGCCATACCAAAATTGAGACGTTTGAGTAGAGTTTAAGACTTTGACTACCAATTACATTAGAAGCAATCGTCTTTTCCTAAAGAACATGTGTGGGACTGTTTAGCTGCAGGATTTAAATCTTTATGAAAACAAAGCATAAAATCATCATCATCCTGTCAAATTTGAGGCAACCCTCTTTTTCTAGCGAATATTTGTTGGACTGTTGCATAGCCTTATCTAAATCTGCGTTATCATGTAAAGTTAGGTTTTTCCATTTTCCAGCATGTTTGTCATTTATTGCAATTTTTTCCATGATGTTGTCGTGCTCATGTTGTCCCGCCTCGACTGGCTTTGTTGTTGTAAGGACTAAAATCTTCATAAAAGTAAGGCATAAAATCATCATCATCCAATTAAATTTGAAGCAAACGTCTTTTCCAAGAGAATATTTGTGGGAATGTTTACCTGAAGGACTGAAATTTTAATGGAAACAAGGCATAAAATCACACCTTGGAGCATTCTGTAAATGATGATCCGGCGACATTTGTTGGCTTATCTCCAGTTGAATGCGTGATGAAAACAATGACTCAGGACGCCACTCTGAGACTCAAAGATTGATTTTACCTGCTTTATACAGGACTCCAATGGTTCGTAGTGATACAGTAAGAGTGAAATAAGAAAATGTCTGTCGACGATAAATCCCTCAAAAATTACGTCGCATAAATTCTCTCGAGTATTTCGTGGCAATATCCAATCAGAGTTCATTCTTCTGGCTTCACCTTTACTTTAGGAAACGAATGATATTTTAGTTTTCCTTCTTACAAGTTTAAGTATATATTGTTATCGTTGTATTATCTAGCCTCTTGTTGAAATTTGCATTATAATTTAATTGTATTTTAGACGTAGCTTTTTGTGTTATCTCTTGCGTTATTTCCTTCGTTGGTCCATTTTTTCACCAACTTATTCTAACAATTCCCAGGTACAAAGCTACCAATTAGAGCCTAGTCCCGCATCCTAGAGAAACAGAGGGATACTGAAATACGACTAACAAATGCAACGGCGTTGCATCAGACGTCTCTTTTCTGCTTTAAGAAAAGAAAACATGGGATGTCTGCACTCAGGCTGTAGCAGCTAAGACTTGTTAAAAAAATGTAAATGTGATTGAAATTGGGACAGTTAGTAATCAACTTGAGTAAACACAAATTTGCGCTTAATGAAAATTTAGATGTCTATTGATCGAAAGAAGAGGTAATTTGATGCAGATAAGCGGCATGTTTATAGCAAGACCTAGTCTCGCCAGTTAAAGGCAGTTTTGAAGGCAAGTTGTCATTATTTACGTTATCAAGAAACGAGGTGAGAAACGATATTTTATTCTAACCCAATCACAAGGCAAGATGATTTTTATTAGAAATATATCAGGTTATTAGTGCGAGTGTCGTTTTCTGGTGAATGCGCTGTTGGGTTGCAAGGCTGAAACCTGGCATGAGATTATTGCTTTGTGCTTGTCTTCTAACATTCCGGTAAAAATTCAGTTCAAAAAGATCACTGTTAGTGAGACCGGAAGATGATCAAAGACGGCCACTCAATTGAGGCGGCGACTTACATATAAACGTCGAGAATAAATAGACGATCAAACACTCGTCCAATAAAAAGGTGACGATTTTGCTCAAATAATGAAATATAAAGTAAGATGTAGTAGCGCACATGACACGATTTTGAAACAAAGAATTGTCTTCCTTCTCAACGCGAGTCGAACCCATGACGTTTCCTTTTATGGTCGGTCGCTAACAACTAAGCTACAGGGTGACGTGGAAAGCTGAGTCAAATTTTAAGGAAGGGAAGAATATTTTTTAGAAAAGCAATTATATAGCTCATCAGTCAAATCAGTTCTATTATCGCATGTAAAACAACCAAGAGAATAAAAGAAATTATGAGGCGATGTTCCTCTGAGTTATTAATGCAAATAGCTAAATGACAAAAGAGTTGACAAAAAGCAAACGCATTTTTAAAGAAGTTTTTTTAAGCACCTGCCATTTTTATTAGTTGCTTGTTTATACTTAAGACACATTTTGGGGAAGTCTGGTGTGACTCGATTGATAGCTGTCCAGTTAATTCCAGCAATTTATTTTTTGAATAAAAATATCCTACAGAAATATTTAGTCATAAAGGAGTATGTATACCTGGTACACTTCCAATTTAGTTATTTGCATTTCTATCTGTTTACTGATGATTAATCATTTATCTCATTCTTGTTTAGTTTAGAGAAAAAAAAGCAATTCTTCCACGCCAAATATCTAGTGAGCAATTATCTGTGCGAACTACGATATCCTCGCGATCAAAACCTACAAATTGACGAAGGATAAAAACATCTAAAGAAATAAGACAACCAATTAGATTCTTGCTTTCACCTTATGCCATATGGGTACTGCTGATGTTTTAGCACAAAAAATAATATCGTTTAAACACGTTGAATAAAGATTGTCAAGTTTGATAGAAAATTATCTGCATACACCTAACAACTTCATGTGGACAAAACTATTAGGGCTTATGAAAATTTGACGCGTCGATTATGTTGTCGTAATGATAATAATAATAATAATAATAATAATAATAATAATAATAATAATAATAAAAAAATAATAATAATAATAATAATAATAATAATAATAATAATAATAATAATAATAATAATAATTCACCGGATCACAGATCTTTACAATGGTAGAAAAAGCTTCAACTAAAGCAGCCTTGGACATAGTTTGCCGTTGATTGAATGATAGGGCAAAATGCGACCATACATATCGTACACGAAACAAAATTGAAACGTCTGGGTAGAGTTTAGTACTTCCAATAAAATTTAAAGCAACCGTTTTTAAGTGGAGAATATTTCTGGGACTGTTTAGCTAAAGGACTGAAATCTCTAAGAAACCAATGCATAAAATATAAAATCATTATCATCATCCAATTAAACTTAAAGCAACCGTCCTTTCCCAGAGTATATTTGTGGGACTGTTTAGCTAAAGGACTGAAATCATTCTTTATAATAGCTAGGCTTAAAAGTACCATTATCAAATTAAATCTGAAGCAACCCGGCGTCTTTTACTAGAGAATATTTGTGGGACTGTACACCTGCAGGACTGACGTCTTCATGAATACAAGGCATAAAATCATCACTTCATTGACATTCGTTGTGAATTGCACGTGACTATCAAGATTTCTGTAAAGACGATCCGGTGGAATAGAAAATAGAGCGACGATTTACGATAGCGATGGGATGAAACACTTTTCGCAAAAAATAATGTGGAAATTAGGCGCAGAAAGTAAATGTATTGTTGATACTTTTGAGGAGCTACTGTTCAATAAGTTAATGGATATTATGTCAATCTTTTTTTCTCTTACAAACCATCATTATCTTAGATTGCAGTTGTGTCATTTCCCTGGTAATCTGGTAAATTAGTCTCTTGTTAAATTGTCACCTTTCTTTCTTTTTTTCTTCTATAGTTTCTATAATATGTATATATTGTTATAATTTGTTATTTGTTGTCACAGCTGTTAATTGTGTGCTTTTCTTATCAATATTTTATATTCATATATAATAATAACTATTTTAGACTTCCCTAATAGCGTAGTAATTCCTAGTTGTTATATCTATTGCACTACTTTCTCTGTCCTTGTGTGCGTGTCGTTTTTTTTAGTGTGAATTTGTCCTATCTTGCTGACCTGTAATTTATTTTCATTTAATGCTGATGTCAACTGTCTGCCTGGCTCCGCTAGCCCCTATGGTTATTCCGGGCAGCCAGTAATCTAATGTTATTTCTAATATTTTTGCAACGAACTTACAAATAAATATTGTTTTTGTTGTTGTCATTGGCAAAATACCAAAGGGAAAACCTTTCGGAAACTTTGTGTTTTATCTTTCATGGTTTTAAACTCATGTGTTTATGGCATTGCTATGACCATATATGGAGATTGGTATAGCTTATGTCTTACAAAACATCTGTGAGACATGTGTAAAATAAGGATGAATCCTTGAAATAAACTAATACAAAATATCCACTCTAGGAAATAAATTATTATTCTTGAATTTTTGCTGTACAAAACGGTTGACCGTCTTTCTTTTTTTTTTTTTTTTAATTTTTTTTTTCTCATCCTCACCTTGCGAAGAATGAACACGAGGAGAAAGAATATTTTCGTCTATTGAAGCATGGCTGTTGGCACTACTAAAGCTTCTTCTGTTCAAAAGCTGAAAAATGCGTGGTTAAAAGTTTTTCTTATTGAACTTCTTGTTATATCTATAATCAACGCTTTCACTGTCGTCGCGTTTGTAAGAAATCGCCATTTACGCAAGCGCACTACGTATCTGATAATAAACCTGACTGTGGCTGATTTACTGGTGGGAGCAGTGACGGGCCCATTGGTAATATTCGTCCCAGATTTGAATCGTGGACATGGTTTCAACTGGAAAGAATTCATCATTTCAACCTCGAGCCTCACATTTTCCCTGGCCTCTCTAGTCAATCTTTCGTTAATTTCTTTAGAGCGGTTGCACGCCACACTTTTCCCTTTTAGGCACTGTTTAATTGAGAAATGGCTTTACTTCAAAGTTATTATTGGCAGCTGGATGATAACTTTGTTTCTGGCATTTATGATGTCTGTTCTTGAGGAGCTTGATTTAGTTTTAATTTTGTATTCTTATGCATGTTACACTTTTCTTGCCCTTCTTATCATAACTGTTTCTTATGCTATTATTATCAAAAAAGTCAGAAGTAAGCCTCTTCCGCAGCATTTTAGTGCAGTTGCGTCAGAACGGAAATTGACAGTAACCTTAAGCATAGTTACCGTGGTCTATATCCTAACAATTCTGCCCTTATCTATCTGGATGACACTTGCACAATACATTTTGAACCACATGTCTCGTGCAGCGTTCCTTCAACTCAACGCAACGGTATCTTTGTTATATTACGCTAATTCCATAGTCAATCCGTTGATATATGCCATACGAATGCAAGAGTTTAAGAAAGCGGTTAAGGAGCTCAGTTGTAAGAGGACTTAAACGACAAGGGCTGTCCAAGACATTGAACTGAATGCAATGTAGTGCATGAGCACAAAACTCAAACCAACAATGCAAAGAGAAAAAAATCGACAACTGCATGGTTCAACCTAGTATTAAGGTTAAATTTTCTTGCTTAGTAAGGCTTGTTTTTAACAAGTATTGTAAAGAGTGTTGTTCATTTCGTATCTCGTTGGAATCAACTGTGCACTGAATTTATGTCATTTTATTTTTGTTGCTGGGAAGGAGGTATTTAAGTTGCTGAATCTCATGAACTGTAAGATCCTCAAAAAAAAATCGTTTAAGGAGTTTATTTGACAATCAAAAGGAACAGCGAATGTTTTATTGAATAAAGAACTATTGACTGTATTGCCTGTGGTCTTTCCACTGTAGCTTCCACGTGTAATTCAAAAATCGAAAGAAGATTTCAGTTTTTTGGTTTTTGTTCGTTTGTTTTGGTTTTGCTTTACTTTTGTTGAGTTCCTCAGTACTTTTCACCCCCTCCCCCTTCGTCGTAACTTCAAGAGTATTAAAGCTGCAAATAAAACTGAGAGTAGACGTTGATGTCAAATAACAAAGAAATTCCGTTATTAGTTCTGAGAACTTTGTACAATTCTATAAGGGCCAACCGGACAAAACAAAGCTGCCTAATGGCTGTAAACGGAAAAAAAATTTAGAAAATGTGTAACTAATGAGGAAAAGCTGAGTGTATAGCTGGGGCTATATGAAGATTACTTCATGTTTGGTGAGCGCCTACTACAACAGTTAAGAGTAATTTAAAGGTATTACAGGTAATTAAGTAAATTGTTCTAAAAATGCCAAATAGAAAGGTCGAAAATGACAGAATACTCGACTTCAGTTTCTTGAAATAAACAGATAAAAGGTGTCACGCGAATGAATTCTCTTATATATTGTGACATTTCTTTCTGCTGTATTTTGGAAACAAAATTACCTGTGAAGGTTTGTGTTTTTGCGTGTCCTGACAGATGTATTATGTCCTTTGGTGGGATAATACAATAATAATAATAATAATAATAATAATAATAATAATAATAATAATAATGATAATGATGATGACGATGATGATGATGATGATGATGATGATAAAGACTTTATTAATAGCATTTCCACAAAGTGGCTCTTCATCCGTATCCGTTGATATCTAACTAAGGTGTCACGCGAATGAATGGATCTTTCTCTTTATTGGTAAGGAATTTCTAAAAGAAAGCTACGTTCTGTTGAGTCCTCCTTATTGTTGTTGTTTTTTTCCTTCTAAAAATTCTTTAATTGAATCGACAACCGTAAACCGGAATGCTATTTTGACGGCGTTAGAAGGAGTGAAAAGTATCGTATGCGGCTTCTGATTGGTCATACTATTTTTTTTTTTACTAGTGAGAAAAATCGTATGGCTAAAAGAGTGCGAGACAATTCTTCTTTCACGCCTTTGTAGTGAGGACATTAATCTGTATTAGGAGTGCGTTCTTTCTACGTCGAACACAATAAATAATGTATACCTGTACAATTCCTAGATCACGACCTGACTTCTTCAGGGAATAAATTGACTAACTGAAGAAGAAAACCGTCAAAATTGAATGATCGTTGAAAAAAAATTCATCTACCAGCATAGAACTCATTGTATTAAAACACGTACTTACATATCGTGACGTACCACGTAATTTCGAAAAGCGAACTTTCTTGATAGGAATCAAATGCTTGAACCCAGAAGTGTTAACAGGCCGCAATAGATATAGGTTTGGATACTGATACAGTGTTAATGGTGCAAATCTTCTTTTTCGACATATCTTGTTTACTCAGTAGATTCTAGACGTTTTTCCTTGTAATCTTATATTTAATCCAGTGTTTGGTGGAGTTTTGAATTGTAACGGTTTTCGTCTACAGTTAGTTTATTCCCTGAAGAAATCAGTCTCGGCTTCACTTGACGAAATGGCGGAGAAATCTACATTATATCTATATCCCCAGCTGAAAAATTAGCCTTTCTTCATTATTGGAACCGTCAATATTAAATTAAGTAGATAAATCCAAGAGGGAAGATGTTCAGACCATTTTGGAATAACTATGTCTAATAAACAAAGTATTCTGAAAAAAAAAAAATTCTTACTAAGCAGCCAGAATAATATTATTTCAATCTAGAACGGGTATTTGGGTAATTTCACAGGCTTAAAATTCAACAAGCCACCTGGGCACAACTGCAAGACAACTTCATTAACAAACCTTGAGCTGTATCAGACAAATTTATTCCCTTTTCTTCCATCACTTTAAGTTAGTTCCCTCATCTTCTTGTCAACAAAGCCCTGGCTGATTTCAAAAGCAGCATCACCACACTTGAGGAACTTCTTGAATGTTGGTGTGTCTATATATTTCCCAGCAATTGTGCTTGGTAGATTGAATGTAAGCTTGTGGGAAGGCTTAAAAAGGTTTTTCACCTGTAAGGAGAATCTCTGGTCTTCCTGTTTTGGAGCATCTTCATACAACCCAGTCAAGCATCAAATGTTTAAGTCCCAATATCTGAAAAATTAAAAAGAAATTAATAAATCAGTGCTTTAACTTTTATAATGCTCAGCTGTCATAATGTGATATGCGCTATTAATATTATTAAAATTTGTGTTTAGAACCAGTAGGAGTGCTCAATGCAGAATGATTTGCAAACTTGTTAGAGGTATTTTGCCTGTAATACCTTATAGCAAAAATATTATAAGAAATGTAACCACTTTGTGGCTGAACTATGTAAGTGCTCTTAGGCTGCAAATATGAGGCATTGCACCACACAAGTCCTTTTCTAGCCATACAAAGCACAAGACATAAGCTCATTTACATTGTGTGCTCCACAGTCATGTTTCATGCTTCACACTGGTGTCCTGTGTCTTATGTGGCTCAGGGAAAAGGGCGAGCAAGGCACAATAAGGCCTTTTATTTCCAGGCTAGTCATACACCATAGGGTTGAAAATAGGCCTGCAACTTGTGTTTAGCCTACTAAATAAATGGTAACTGTTTTTGTTCTGTTTTTAATTTTGTTTCAGTGACACAAACATACTCCTAAAAGGGAAATCTAAGTTCACCCCGCAGCTTTCGAACCCATGACCTTCTGATTACTACTTTGGATGTTCTACTATCACTAAGCTACAGGAGACTCATGGGAGTTAAGCCCATTAAACTAGCTGCATGTGACAATCAAATATCATGTATACTGCCAGAATTTGAATGTTGATGTATTGAGTAGTATTTTGTGAACGAAATGTAACGTTATGTTTTGAGCGTCATGCAGTCGAACAAATGACAGGTGACACAGAACATGTATCTTTTTAGTCAGTGACAAAGCATACTCAGAAAAAAAGAAAACATAACATCACATTATACTTTGAAGCAGAACAATTAATAAGTTATTTATTTTTTAATACTTAAATGAAATAAACATAAAACTTATGATAATAATTTATTTACTTTCTGTGGCCCGTTTGCCCAGTTCCCCGTCCGAGGCAGGCATGTGATAATCTGGTCAACAAGCCAGGCTGTTGTAGTTTAACAAACCTCAAAATAGAAGAATCTTTGAAGACCTCGTTGTTTACATTTTATTTCATTAGCATGTAAAAAACAGCACGCTATGGACAAATGGAACATAATAAACTAAAAAAACCTTCAGCTACAAACGGGCAAGACCATCCTTAGTTTCACACCTTTGTGGGCGTGAGATCTAAATTTAGACGCCGTTCAGTCGTGGCAAAGTGTCGACTAAAAATTCCTCTGAAGAAAAAAAAAGTCCATAATAACACTACAACAATATATTAAGATATCAAGATTTAATTTGTTCAACGGGGTTTATTCTAAAAAACCTAAGCCAATTTTTTTTATAATTGCCAAGAAAGGCTTTACCTTTACGTTAGAACGAATACTAATTTTAGTCTTTCTTCTTACAAGTTTAAGTATAACTTGTAATGTACTATTTATCCTCTTGTTGGATTTTACATTATAATTTTATTGCATTTTAGACGTACTTTTTGCGTGATTTCTTGGTAAATTAAATGGACATTTGTCCGTCCGTTCGGTCGTTCACTAACAATGCCCAGGTGCAAAGCAACCAATTGGAGCCTAATCCCTCATCCTAAAGAAATAGAAGAACACTAAAACACTATTAACAACGGCGTTGCGTTACACGTTTCGTTTCCGCTTCAAGGAAAGGAAATGTGGGAAGTCTGCACGCACGCTGCATGTAAGAGATTCGACTGGGTTAAAAAAAAAACATACCCAGTCGCAATGAAAATTTGCATGTCTACTAAAATTGATCGAAAAAAGAGCTAATTTGATGCAAATGAGTCGCATATTTGTAGCAAGATTCAGTCTCGCCAGTTAAAGGCAGTTTTGGAGCCAAGTTGGCATTATTCACGTTATCAAAAAAAAGGTTATTAGCAATACTTTATTACAATCCAATCAAGTGGTAAAATGGTTTCTCTCAGAAATATATCAGGCGTTTTAGGGGTAGGTTTCAAATGCAGATGGTTTCATAAACTCCAATTAAGTTTGTTTTGAGCGCCGTTTATATACTGTGTGGTTGTTGCAAGGCTAAAACATTGAAACAAACCTGGCATAACATTGTTATTTTGTGCTTCTCTGTTGACATTCCAGTAAAGTTTCAGTCCACGAAGATCACTGTTAGTAAGAAAGACAATCTACTGAAGGCAACGTCAGTGTTGAGCGGGGTTATATATAAAGATGTAGTATTCCACACGTCACGATTTTGAAAGAACTATCTTCCTTCTGAACGCCATGACGTTCCGTATAATGGTCGGTCGCTAACCACTGAGCTAGAGCCGGTGACGTGAAGAGCTGGATCATTAACGGTACTAGAAATACGTGACTCGCAAAACCTCGCGAAGCTGGGACTGGGTGGAAAGCCCTCTTTACTCGTCTTGTAGCATCAAACGAGGAGATTAAAAGGCGCATAAGATTTTTCTTTTGATGAGCATGGTGTTTTCGTAGTTCCACGGGCTAGTTTGCGGTTGAAAATCTATTTGTGACGCGACGTAATGTACAACGGGCGTGCAGCGCTGCCGTGTTCGATGAATTTATTTCCCACGGAAAATTATTTACCGCGGCCACAAAACGTGTAATTTCTTTAATGCAATCTTTCACAAAAAAGATTTCTAAAAGAAAGGGAAAAGATTCTGGAGAGATAGTTCTGTATCCAGTGAATATTGATAAACATTGCAGTTGAAATTTGATCATGCACGCATATTTTTTTCGATGTATGCAAATTTTGCTCCAGACGACGCCAGACAGTCTGACGTCATTGTGCGGACACCTTCAAAGATATAAACATATACACATATATATATATAAATATATTTTTCGCTCGAATTCGCGCGGCTTAGCTCCGCTCGGGCCGGCTCGGCCCGACAAATTTATTAACCTCGCTACGCTCGGGCCTTCGGCCCTCGCTTCGCGAGGAATAAGTGCTGTCGAATAAAAAGTGACGATTTTACTCAAATAATGAAATATAACAAATTTCAGTTCTTCTACCGCAGGTAAGATAACTACGAGGCTAACACAAGTTATGAGGCGATGCTCCTCTTTATTAATGCAGATGGCTAAATGACAAAAGAGTTTACAAAAGGAAACCGTATGGATTAATTTGAGCTCAATTTTTAAAGAACCTTAGTTATGCACCTGCCATTTTTAGTAGTTCCTTGTTTATACTTAAGATACATTTTGGGAAAGTTGGGTGTGCCTCAATTGATAGTTTTCCAGTTAATTCAAGCAATCTATCTTTTGAACAAAAATAAAGCTCAGAAAAATTTCGTTACAAAGAAGTCTGTATATCTGGCACACTTCCTGTTTAGTTATTCGTACTTCTATCTGTTTACTGTTAATTGACATCCTTGTCTACTTCAGGGAAAAGAACCTATTTCCCACGCCAAATATCGAGTGAGCGATGATTTGCACGAACTTCGATGTCTTCTCGATCAAAACTTACAATTTGAACAAGGATAAAAACAACTAAAGAAATTAGAAAACCAATCAGATTCTTGCTTTCATCTTATGCCATATGGGTACAGCTGATGTTTTAGCGCAAAAATAACATCGTTTTAATACGTTGTCATGTTTGATCGAAATTAATCTACATACACCTAAGAACTTCATGTAGACAATTATAATTTTATCAAAACAAGAATTCACTGTGTTCGTGGATCTTTACGATGACAAGAGCAAGCTTCAACTAAAGCAACCTTGGACATAGTTTGGCGTTGATCGACCAATAGGGCAAAATGCGTCGCAAACATCGTAGACGAAACAAGAAATTAAACACTTCGCCACAGCAAAATTGACACGTTTTGGGTAGAGTTTGAGACTTTAAAGCAACCGTCTTTTCCTAGAGAATATTTGTCGGACTGTTCGGCTGAAGGACTGACATCTTTATGAAAGCAAGGCATAATATCATTATTTTATTGAAATCTATTCGAATTTTTAACTCGCTATCAAGATTTCTGTAAATGGAGTTCAGGCGAAATATAAAATAGAGCGACGATTTCCGATTCATAACCATGCGATCAAACACTTTTAGGAAAATTTAGGAAATTAGACGCAGGAAGTAAATTTATTGTTGATATTTTGGAGGAGCTACCGTTCACTAAGGTAGTCAGTTTTAATAAGTTAAGTCAATTTTTTTCCTACAGACAGACGATCATTGGCAAAATACCAAAGGAAAAACCTTTCGGAAACTTTGCCTTTCATTTTTCAGGTTGAAATTTTATGTTCGGCTCATTTGGCAAGCATTCATGGTTTTTAACTTGCGTGTTTATGGCATTGCTATGACCATATATGGACACTGGCATAGCTCATGTCTCTCAAAACAACTGCGAGACAACCACACCGAACACGGGAAAAACAAAAGAATGAATTATTAAAATAAATTTAAAAGAAAGGTCTAGTCTAGAAATGAAATATTTCTCTAGGAGTTCTACTATAAGAAACGGCTGAACATCTTTTTCTTTACTTTGTTCTTGTCCGCAGCTTACAAGGAATTAACACGAGAAGAAGGAACGTTTAAGTTTTATTGAAGTATGGTTAGTAACGCTACTGAAGATCCTTCTTTAGAAAAGCTGTCAAATGCGTGGAAAAAAGTTTTACTCATTGAATTTATTGCGTCTTCACAGTCGTCGCCTTTGCAAGAAATCGCCACTTACGCAAGCGCACTACGTATCTGATAATAAACCTGACTGTGGCTGATTTACTGGTGGGAGCAGTGACGGGACCAGTACAAATGTTTAGTGCCACATATTTCGATGACGGACATGGTTTCAGTTGGCAAAAATTCATCTTTTTAACCTCGATCCACATATTCCCCGCAGCCTCTCAAGCCAATCTTTTGTTAATTTCTTTGGAGAGGTTACACACCACACTTTTCCCCTTTAGGCACTGTTTAAATGACAAAGGGTTTTACTTCAAAGTTATTATTGGCAGATGGATGATAAATTTGCTGCTGTCATCCGTGATGGCTGTTCTTGAAGAGTTTCAGTATGCAATTGCATGTTACACATTCCTTACCCTTCTTATCATAACTGTTTCCAATGTTATTATTGCCATAAAAGTCAAAAGTAACCCTCCTCCGCAGCATTTTAGTGCAGTTGCCTCACAAAGAAAATTGTCAGTAACCTTAAGTATAGTTACCGTCGTCTCTATCCTGACTATTCTGCCTTTTTCTATTTGGATGGCAATTAAACAATACATATTCAGTCAAATGTCTCTTACGGCATTCAATAAAATACACGAAACGTTAATGTTGTTATTTTATGCCAATTCTATCGTCAATCCATTGATATATGCCATAAGAATGCAAGCGTTTAGGAGGGCGGTTAAGGAGCTTTGTAAGAGGACTGTAGCGACAAGGGGCGTCCAACCCATTGAACTTCATGCAATGTAATGCATTGGCACAGAGATAAAAAGCAATAACCAAAAAACAAAACCGGTTAAAAACAATCCAGATTTGGTTCAACCAGATACTTAAGTTACTTTTTTTTTACTGATACTTTGTGATGTAAGTTTTTAACAAGTGTTGTAAAGGATGTTTCTTTTGTTGAATTAAATCAACTGTACAGTGACTGTCTTTTCTTGGTACAAGTAAACTTTGAACCTTCAAGTTGCTGAACTTATGAACAGTACTATTGTAAACTACTGGCTCAAAATATTTGTCCAGTGTGTTATTAGACAATCAATAGGAAGAGTTTCTAGAAGGTTTCATTGAATAAAGAACTATTGACTGTGTTGCTTTTGGTCTCTTCACTGTATACTCTATCGTAAGTGGTCGTTCACCGATTTAGTTTTTTGTTTGTTTTGTTTCACTAAACCTTTTTGAGTTCCTGAGAGCCCCAAGAAGGGAAGGCGACAACTTCTGGGTTATTTCACAGGGTTTGAAATTCAATGATCCAACTGTGTGCAACTAAGCTATTATGGTGTGTGCTACATGAAGATGCTGTTAGGTGCTTACAGTGGCCAGTATGTTGGAGCTTCAATCAGAGCATCAGAGGGCTGCAGTGGTTCAGGGCTCATCACTGCATTGTAGCTATGCGGTCTATCTCTCTGGAACAGCTTACCCTGTAATCTTAGGCAGGCTGAATCACTTAAGCAACTACTTAATCTCCATTTAAGGTAAGTTGAGACATGGCATTCATGGAAAACAGGTCAAGTTTTCTTTAGGTTTTAGTATTATTGTTTAGGATTAGGATTTTTATATATTTTTACATTTTGATTAGGTAGATTGTCTTGTAGTTTTATGTTGTATCAACTTGATGAATTTTTTTAACCCTATGTAAATGAAGATTGAACTGAATTGAATTGAAACTGAATTATGTCAGGTTATGTCATTTTCTCTCTCTCTCACCAAGTTGTGTAAATGGGTGCTTGCTTGGGTAACTGTGCAGGAGAGAAAAAGAGTCAATAAAACATTTTTCATTACCAAAAATGCAATGTTGTGGACACGAGCCAATCAGAATTAACCATGAGCAACCTGATGTCAATCCAGTTAATGGCCTCATTTTTTCCTTTTTAAACCTCAAATGCCTTTTGACGAACCCTCCCCCACTCCTCTGAGTTTTCAATGACTTTCTGTGGGGGTGGTACGCAACAACTGATCCAGAAGACACAAAACTTTATCAGGTCCGCGTATCAAGAAAAGGAAACATGGGGGGAGGGGAGGGGACTGATAAAGGGTTACTTTTCCTTTTACCTACATGTACATGCTGCTCCCTTGTATACACACCTTGAAAAGCATTCGATGAATTAATTCTCTTGTCTTCCATCTCTTTAAGTTCCTTCATTTCCTTGTCAACAAAGCCCTGGGTGATTTAAAAATTAGCCATTCACCACACTTGAGGAACGTCTTGAATGTTGGTGTGTCTATGTATTTCCCAGCAACTGTGCTAATGGTAGATTGAATATGAGCTTGTGAAGAAGCTTTAAAAAATTTCCACCTGCTAAATGAATCTCTGGGTTTCCTGTTTTGGAGCATCTTCATACAACCGCAATCAGAGCATCAATTACCTGAAAAATTAAAATATATATATAATAACAGTGCATAAACTTTTATAAGGCACAGTTGTTGTATTGTAATAATTGAACTATTAATCACATAAGAAACTACACCTGTACCTCTCATGTGTTGTACTAATTACCAACTGCATGGTCTTATGAAGGGAAACTCTGCCATCTAGAAATTTTCATACCACATAAGCATGCAGATTATGGACCCTGGGTTGGGGTGCTCCCATAAATAAATGATGGGCAAGCTTATAAGCAAAACACAAAAAATTGAAGAGGAAATTTTGTGTTTAGAACCAGTTGTAGTGCTCAAATGTAAAATGACTGGCGAGCCCAAAGAGGAGGGGGGGGGGGGGTATTTTGACTGTAATGCCTTATAAAAAAATTATAAGAAAATATGTAAAAAAATCATGCCTCATAATCCCTATTTTTCTGAGCAGCAAAGCACAAGAAGTAAGCTTGTGAAGTGCTTCACAGTCATGTTTTATGCTTTATGTTGGTGTCTTTAGCCTCGTGTGGCTTAGGGAAAGGGTGAGCAAGGCTCAATAAGGCCTTTTATTTCCTGGCTATACCTCTCTCAGGGATGAAAATGGGTTAAAGCTTTGTTTTAAGCCAAGTGAATAAATGATAAATGTTTTTTTCTCATTTAGTGATAAAGGCATGTTATTGATTGAATTACTAGTTTAGATGATCTATCCCTGTAAACTACAGCAGAATCGTGGAAGCTAGGCCAATAAACTATAATCAATAATCATCCTGCATATCACTGCTTGGATCTGAATGTTGATGAATAGTACAGTATATGAAAAAGAAATGTGATGTTATGTTTTAAGCTTAGTGAATGAATGATGGATGACACATACATGCATGTAGCATGTATTTTTTTAAGGGGGAGGGGGGTAAATGACATGGGCATACTTCAAAAAAAGAAAACGTTATATTGTTAGAAGCAGCACATTTAAAGTGCTACTGCGATCAAAATTTTACCCTTCCCTTTGTCTTCAGCATTGGAAAGTGTAGAAGGAAAGTACTACCTATGCCAAATTTTAAGTTGTAATTCCAACGGAAAGTTCGATTATTTTAAGGGTAATTTCCACATTTGGTTTGCCGCCATTACTCAATTCGAAAATGTCCACGAACCACATGGAGAGTTGGGCCATGCAGAATGTGACGTCATCTTTAATCCCTTCACTTCACTGAGAATCGTCCCCATTGTCTTCAAAACTACCACTCACGTTAGAACTGAAATCAGACCCACATTCAGTAGAAGTAGGTAAAGAACTTGAGCCTTTTGACTGCTCTATCTCGCTTTTCGATGCCGCCAAGATCATAAGATGACGTCACGAGAGGGAAGCTGCTGCGCAAAATTTGTCGGCACAAGTAGTTGTTGTTTGAGTAATGGCGGAAGCATTTTACGTACTTTCGGACAGCCTTTTTAAGGGTATACTTTTGTCAGGTTGGTCTGAATTATATTTTTTCCTGCAATTTTAAGTTTTAAAAGGTCTATAGAATTCCTTAAAGCCCAAAAATCTCGTTCAAAAAATTTTCAATTTTCGTCGCAGTAGCACTTTAATAAAATATTAAATATGTTTAAAATTAGTCTTAAATGAAATGATATAAACACCATAATGATTTATTTACTTTCTGTGGATCATTTGCTGTCAGTTCCCCAGTTCCAAGGCAGGCATGTAATCATCTGGTCCACCAGCCTTAACTGCAGTTTAACAAACCTTAAAATAGGAGAATCTTTGCTGACCTCATTGTTTACATTTTCTCTCATTAGCATATATAAAAAAGTCTGCTATGAACAAATGGGACATAATAAACTAAAAAAAACTTGTCACATCCAGTAATCAGGGTGAATATCTGTGAAAAATATTCTACAAGAAATTTACTTTGAAAAACTGTGACATTTACATTTAGAATGTATGAATGGGTGGGCCAAGAGCTACCACCAGCCAATTACATCCTTTGTAAAATCTGGACACTTAAGGTTCATTTCTCAATTTTTTGCCGGTTCTACGTTTGTCAAGCACTTTCAATTTACAGGATCACATTTATTTGTAACGTTAGTTAGTAGTTTTGTATGTATGCTAATGAGGGTGAACAAAAGTACATGTCATTGAAGATCTTCCTGGAGCATCAGCGGTTAAATGCCATTAAAGTTGTCAATGTTTTCCTCCACTATTTTTAATTATTAGCTTTCAGTAGCCTGTCTGCTAGAATCAATACAAGAATGTTGGACGCTTCAATCTTGGTTATAGCTATAGTAAAACAATCCCAGCTGATAACAACTCATGCCCGCTTTCAAGATACTATAGCACTCTTTTAAACAACTAGTAATTCTGACAATAAACTTCGATAGCATTAAATGTCAACAACCTTTTAACAATTGTATTTTAGTTCTTAATTTTTGTGTACTTAACTTTGCTGTATTTATTTTATTTTTATTTTTTTATTTTTCACACAACATTTATTCCCGTATCAGGTAACAGACAGGCTGCCGACAGCTTATAATCTTTTACAAATCATTTTAACCAGTGACTGCCACTCTATATTTGTTAATAGGTCATTTATGCATTAAGTTCGGCACATGAGATGAGCAGTGTCTGAATCAGCTGCTGCTCCAGTGTCGCATTAAATGTAGCAGACCCTGTCAAAATTAACAATGTTTGCATTGCCCAACTGATTATTAAAAGAGAGAATATTAATACTCACGGACACGAATATGTCTGCGAAAAGGTTTCTTCGTTTTTACGGTGATCAACCCAAAAATATGTCAATAGGCTGTCTCCAAGGCAACAAGGGTACTCTCCTCTTCACGGAACACTTTCTCAAACAAACTTAACCTGCGATCATGAGTTCATTTTTCGCGGGAGCGCGAAAGTTTGGCAGCGCGAGGGTCCTGACCGCCGACTCTCGCGCTTCCACACTTGCGCGCTCACCCGAAAAAAAGAACAAACGCCTGATCGCAGGTTTTAAACAAACTTTCCTCAGTTGCAGTGCAATTTCCGTAGAGCTTATGATGACAAGAATATTAAATCAGTTGTTTCTTCAATCACAAGCTGCTGACCAAAAAGAACGCTATCGCGCACAAGCAACTAGACTTGGCGCGCGCATTTAAAGTTACGCTACGTCATAAAGGTCAATTTACTCGGAGTTTTCGGGAAACGTTGGAAAAGCGACTCAGGAATCTTTACAGCGTAATATATAAAGAAAGTGACAAGCGAAAAGCTGAGAAAATGGCTTCTGGTTGTCCATCAGGTTAGTAAGCAAACCTTAAGTAGTCATATGTTAAAGGCTTTTCATTTTGCGCTTTCATTTGTGGATTCTCCTTGATCGCTCGCTTCCAACATTTCATTCGGATCTTGTCGGAATAAAAACTCCGCCCTGCACTTTTCGCTGCACTGTTACCCAACTTACAGTTGCCGAACATAACATTTCCGAAGTCAATGATCCTAGGGCGTTATGTAAGAATTTTAAAACACAGTAGGGACGCAATGTGTTCAGGAGTTATTTTGTGATAAGCGCAGAAAAATTGCACCACTGCAAAATTTGTTTTTGACTCCAATTCAATACATTACATAACTTTCACATGTTTTTAAAGAAAGACGGGTGTAAGAACAAGCGACATATTTTATAGAGTAATACACATTTCTGGAAAGGTGCAAACAGTTTTTACTTGTTTTCTAATGTTTATTTTTTATGCCTGCTATGGTTACGCTAGAGGTTAAGAAATCTTTTTATTACGTCATTCCAAGAATACATAGAACTTTAGAAGAGTCGCACGCATCGAATTCCAAATGTCATTTAGATTGACGTCATAACGGAGATTTACTCGGAGTTTTCAGAAAATGTTAATAAAACAAACGCAGTGAATAAAAACAATAACCTCGTACGCAGATGTTTGTATTTGGAGAAAATATTTGGTAAAATCGATCATGTTCTCCAATCTGACTGCATGGTCAATGAAAATGGCCCAATGCGAGTCGCGTCTTGTCGCGTCAGCCATTTTCTCGCCACTTTTCAAATCTTTCACCTTTGCACGCGCGGAGATGCAAGCCTTACAAGAAAATCTATCTTGACACATCATTTCTTCCGTGAAAGTGGTTTCTTGTATCGATTTAACTTTAATGTTTCATTTAACTGCAACAGGTTCTTATAAACTAACATATTTTTTACATTATTCTCTTAAATTGTTGTGAAATTTTTGTTTGGTAATCTCACGCGTGCAACTAAGTTCTACGCGTGGTTTAGCGCGCGAACATTGTGTACCATTGTCAACAAAATTTTAGCGGTGCTTCTGGTAAACCCCAAACTTTTAAGTTAAATAATAAATATAAAGTCATTTCATTGCTTATTTCGAAAACTTTGAGTAAATTTTCTTAAGTCGGTGATATAAGAAGATCTACTCGGAGTTTTCGAACTCAATAAAGTTAAAAGCGCCAAATCTTACTTAAGTGAAAAAAAAAAATTATCAATCAACAAAAAGCCACAAAATAGTTTTCTAATGCTTGTCATTTTTACAGACTCGCTTACTTTTCCAATTCCTGTTGACAATTCAGTTTGTCATCGACACTGAGCTGGTCTGTGAGTTCTTATTTCCTTGTTTCTGAAAAGAATGTTTTTCAAATGTCTCTCATAACAACTGATGGCAGCTTGTCGCGCAAATAAGTACGACGTTTTACTTAATCTTGATAAGTTGTCAACATTTTAGTTTTCAAAATCAATAAAAATCGATTTATAGTAACACAAATTGTGCACAAAACTTGGAGAGGTTGGAGGGGGGGGGGGGGGGAGTGAGATAAGCATGCCAGTATTGGCATTTTGGGGGAATTCCAGAAAAGACGTAATATCTGGCCGACCGATATTAATTGGCTTAAATAGCTTTTGTTTGATAAGCATCGGGAACAAAAATTGGAAGAGTCTATAAGGTGACTCTAGAAGCAATAAAATTTGCTTTTATTTTAGATCGAAGAAATAATTTCTTCGAGATGGAGAAAAAGTTGAATTACCAGGAGCGTGAAAATGAGGTAAGTACATTACGATAAATTAAATAGGAAAATAAGAAGTGCAGACAAAAATTCTTTTCCACTTCCATGAAAATTTCTTCGAGACGAACAAGAATTTAAATTGAAATAAAGTAATACACTGTGATATATTAAAAGGAAAAATGAGAGATGCGGACAAAAGTTCTTCATCATTTCGAAGAAAAATTCTTCAAAATGAAAAAAAAAATGCACTTACTTTATTTTCTTGGTTTTGACGATTTTTAAATTGTCATCAGCCACAAAATGAAAAAAGTACATTTTGATATTCAAGTGAGATCTAACTAGTAAGAGCAATGCCTTTGATGCTAAGGGAAATTCTATTTGAAATGTTTGAAGGAGAAATAAATTTCATAAGAAAATATAAGACTGAACCGCTCTAAGAGAGGCGGATATTTCATGACAAGACTTGAGAGCGATCTGCTAAAAGAGATTTTAACGATACTGGAATGATAAAAACTTATTATTTACTTAATCTGACAAGAGATGTTCCTGATTCTTTGTAAAATTTAGGAGAGAACTACTGAGTTGCAAGTGCAGATTTAACAAGAACTTATTTGAAATATTGATAATATTGCAAAGCGAATGCTTACTTTGTTATTCATGAAATCGCCGATAGCCTTGTTATTCATTCGTTCATTGAGTCGTTTGCTCATTTTTCTTCTTTTTTCCCTTTTTCTTTTAGAAGTTAAAAGAGAAACTTACGTCGAAAGAAGAGTACTTAAAAATGGTGACCAGAGAAACGGAGTAAGCGATTATTGTTTTAATCATTTATTTTAATTAAAATACAACACGATGTTTATATATCCGTCTGACAGACCACATAGAGCCAACTGCAAACCGCCTCTTTTCCTTCGCTAAGCGGGTGTAGTGTTAAGATCTCCTAGAAGAGGCAATAGGGTCGTTCAGAGCCACATAAGGTTAAGCTAAAGGTTTCTAAATTAGAACAGTGTAGCAGGTGCCAATTGAAACTCGCCTTATTGCCTCTTCCAACCGTTTACATTACAAAATGCTAAGAGCAGGTGATGAGGTGTTTTGGAGGCACAAAAGACAAATCCCAGCTTTCCTATTAGTATAGAGTATTTTACATCTACGGATTGATCGAGCCAATTTGGACAAATATAAGAAAGGAATTCGAAAACATGGAGTGGACGAAAATCGGCCGATTTATGAAAATCTCTGGCAATGCTCGAATGTAAGTATCTTCAAAGGCTCTTCTTCGAAGACTCGGATCTTTCTCTAGTCAAGCGCTCTAAGTAAATATAATTAGGTAATTATTTTCTTATGGAGTTTTTGCTTAGTCTAAGGGCAGATTATGATTATGACTATGATGATTACATTCATTATCCTTATTTCTTTTAAATTTGTTGCAGCATGAAATATAAGCAGTTGACTGCAGCCAAGAAAAAAATTAAGGCCGCAAAAGAAAAGGCTCAGGTTTGTAATTTAGACAGATAAGAATCTTTTTTTTTTTCTCTCAAAAAATAAAAAAAACGATGGGGGCTGGTAGAATGGTGTGAACTGGGTAAAATTGGGGAATAATGAAATTAGGAGATGGAAAATGAGCGAAAAAACAAACTGAAGAGAGAATGGTGAAAACAAGGAAAGCAGGGGCAACTAAGAGAAAAGGGTGGGAACAAGGGAAGAGGAAAAACAGAGGGATAAAGAAAGGAACAGGGGATGGGGGGACGTTAATCTATGGGGAAAGAAGTGATAATAAGAAAGACAAAACCATGTAACTGGGGAATAGATGCCGGAACAGCGATAAAAGAGGGAACAGTGGGCTAAAACAAGAAATGGAGATTACGATTGAGAGCAAAATGGAACAGAGACAGTGAGACAAGGGTTGAGGGAAAGTGAAGTATAAAAGAACTCAGGAGATTAGGAATGAGAACAGGGCCAAAGTTGGCATAGAGCATGGAGGGTAGGGAGGGGGGGGGGGGGGTTGAGGGTAAACACTGTACATGTTGGTTGATGAAAGATGGAATTAGGAACTGTTCAATTTTAGTGTTGGGAATTTTAGGTGTTTCAGTGCAAGTGTTGGAAATGAACTCAAGACATTATTCCTTCAGGTCACTTGTATATAACTGTATCTTTCATCTGTCAACAGACTGATTTAAAATTGTTAGAAGAAAGAAACACCGACTTCCACGGGTGAGTGTTCACTGCAATGATACAGCAAAACTTAAAAATAATGGCTGCTGATAACTTAGAGAGAGATAACAGCACGGGAACAGTTATGGTGTGTTATTTTTGTTTACAAAATATAAAGGTGTTAT
>NW_028145558.1:1305000-1452500 GCF_977016875.1 Pavona decussata | reverse complement strand
TGTAATTTTAACAGAGAGATCTCCTGTAAATGTTGTTTTTGCACTTTAATGATTTTTGAAGATAATCTTTCTTAGATTTCGGTTTTTGTTTGTAGGCGAGTTACGCTTTTACGGAACTACTGTTTTGTGAAATTTCATGAAATTCTAACGAGCGGTTCCTTAGAAAACAAGGGTTTTCTCGGCAAAGATGAAAGGCGAGCAAAAAGGCTTAGCTCCTCGTGATGTCACTTTCTTTGTTTGGTGCTAAATGAAGAAGGATTTGCAAACGAGAAACTGAGTTATTTTAAGACCAAAACTCACCTTTGTGATCCATTTTAGTATAAAATCGAGCGATCGATAGTATTTGCTTACCACAACCCTAGCGCACGCTTAATAGCATCACTAACAATTTGTAAAGCACGCGCAAAGTGTGTTCGGCCACCTTAAATGCATAAAGAAATGAGACAACTTCTAGACCTCAAACTATAGATACACCATCCAGTATTTCTGCGATAACTATATATTTTGAATTCGGTAGTTTAGAAGAAGAACAAACAACAAACAAACAAGCAAAGGCGTAAACAAAAACAACAACAAATGAAACGAAATTATTCCCAAAATAATGCCGTAAGAAGTCAAACAGGTCATTTGTTTTGTCATATATGCTTTACCACGCTCCACGAATGGTTCTCAACTTATTAGAAGTGAAGTTAAAACCAATCGGGAACTCGCTTTCAGGCACAGTTTTCCCGCGCTTTAGGCCAGTTTCTTGTAGTTGTTTCGAGTTCTGATTGGCTCATTAGGTTGCAAACATTTTTTATGATTGGTTGGAAGAATTAAATTAGTTTCTATTTAATTAACGAAACTGAACAGAAGACCACCTTATGTTCTCAAAATTGATATCATTGGTAAAAATAAAATTAAAAAATTCTTTAGATTCACTTTCGGAGCGTGTACCCTCTCTTCATATCATTTTTTTGATACTTAAACCAGGAACTACCATAAAATTCGTCGCACTTGCAATTTTGCTCTATTACCTACAACTCTCAAAGAGAAGCCCGCTTGAATTGCTTGTATTGTGGCTTAACAATTATTCTAAACTGTGTTATTTTTTTCTACATCTTGTAGGAATTTAAGGTAAAGATGGAAAGGTAAATGGCAGATTGGCAAAATTTTAAAATCCTCTTTCTTTTCTTTCGTGAAAATGTAAGGTTTGCTTAAATACTTGTGTTTGTCTTGATAGTGAGATGGCAGAAATGCTTAACAAGATGGAGAACATCGATAAGGTATTAAAACTATGAAAGCTTTTGGTTTGTGTCATATCACCAGAAGTTGGGGACAAAGCGGCATTTTCTTGTTTAAGGTTCATTCGTGGATAGGTCTAGCCTAGTTTTCAAGCCTTAACGCTTTCAATACAGGAAGCGAGCTGCGTTGTAAGCGTGGATTCGAACGGTGACATCAACTTTAATAGCATCTTCGATAACGCGTCGGCGAAGACTGGAATCCAGGCTCAGATAGGACATAGTTTTGGCTGGATTGAGCTTAACAAAATGGATGGGTACGGGATTCTAGGAATGTGATGTCTGGGAAAATGGATTAAATTAGTACCATAAGATTGTAGACGGATTTCTGTAAAATATTGGACAAGTTTGTTACGAATGAGATTAAAACAGCGAAGTACAAAACAGTGACTAAGCGCGCCGTGTCAAAGTGGGATCCGGCTTTAACTTGCGCGGGACGGCACAAAGTAATGGGTGGTTCGAAATTTCTTTTGCCTGATATAAACCCCTCGCTGAAAAAGCACATACGCTGCTTTGCCACAACAGCAGTAGAGACAAATTATCGCCATGCTACTTAGGTATTCCCTTGCTATCCAATCTAAAATCACCAGCCCGTCTGTGATCGACGAACCGCTATCGTCAAGAAGGATGGTGAAGACTTGTGAATCCTAGGGGAATGCCATGATGAGTGAAAAGTGTTCTTATCGTAAATAATTTGTTTGTTTGTATTTATTTTCGCAGTCACTTTCTCTGGAAATAGATGAACTTAACAGGTGAAAACAGTCTTTTCATGCTTCCAACCCATTAACTTTATTTTATTCCAATAACAACTTAGCGGTTATTTTGAACATCATTGCACAAAATGAAAAGGAATTTTAATTAAGGATGCGAACACTATCGGCAGCATATACTTAATTTATTTATTTATACCATTTTTTACTTTACTTTAATTTAGGCAGAGCCCAAGAAAGGTCGAGGAATTCTCAGTTTGGAAACAACAGGTGAGAAAGAACGACAGAAATGTTACTTTAACAAAGCTCGTTGTTGTTTATAATTCCAGATTTTGATTCAGTGAGTAATGGGGAAAGCATGGCAAAAGTCATTTATCCTGAAGTTATTTCTCACCAAATGAAATACCTGAAACAAACACGAAATGCGAGGACATTTTGTAAGCCCTTACTTGATGGCTCAGCGAGACAGGCCCAAAGCCGTATTAACCCTGATTTGAAAAGGTCTATTGCGATTACCTTGCACTTGTCATTATGAAACGCGGCTTAATTTAGGATCAGTAATCCTAGCTTGTCAAGGTAATTAGTTTAACTTGCCCTTTTCTTTTTCAGGCTGTGAATGAACTTGCAAAGAAAGATAGGTAAGTCCAACAAAGTAGAGAATGGAGTTACCTAAACTATTATATTAATGACACGATGACCATATTTTGGAAGTTAGAGTGACTGTAGTGAAGTGAGAGAGTTGGCGTAACAAAGCATAACTTGTTGCGCTTTGTGAAGTTCAAGCAGCTTACTGGAAGGAATGATAAGGGCCAGTCATACTTAATTAGATTTCAGTTTATGATTAGTTCGGGTTGGATTACACTGTAATTCTCAATGCATAATAAATATAACAATTAAAGAAGTAAGGATATGATTACCAAACGCAAGAGACTGAGAAATCTTTGAACTCTTTGCGAACTGAGATATTTTTAATATTAGTTTAAAATACTTCCGTGGACAATCTGTGGGTAAGATCGTTTTTATGTTTTCTCTCTAACAGTGAACTGACAGAACTTAAGAAAGTGCTTGAACCACTGCAGGAAGTGAGTATTGAGAATACAATCACACATCAGAAATGTGTTAACTAAATCACGCGAAGAGCTAAGAAACTAAAATCACGACTACGATACAAAATTCTGCACTGTGCAATCTTTGTATCTAACGACAGAATCAAAATATTTTATGACTATACCATAGAGATTCTGGACTAAGTGCTACCTCATTCTATATTATCACCACGAGTAATGTTTGGATAAAGCCGATAAGATTAACACCAGTCTTCTGCAACAATTGGGTTCGACACCACCCTCCCACAGTGAGTCTAAACTGCCTCTACACTATCCTGCATAGGATCTTAAATTCCACTATCCCAACCTTCAGATAGAGGCCAAACGGTAACAAAGCTAATTGCCAGGGGAAATTGTAATATTAAATTTTGCTTGCTCATGTGCGGTATTCTAAACACACTGAGATGTCTGTAAACGGAGTAAATTGAAATTAGAGTAATAAGATATATGAATTAATGACATGTTATCTCCTCACCAGTTTCCAACAAGAAAGAAATGCAAGAAATCAAGAAGGGTTATCAAACTGCTATGCAGTCTGTTTTGTTGCACATGTCGCCGTTAAAAGATTCCTCTTGTTTTATATCAGAGTGTAAATAATGTGCTGTTTTGTAAATTGAATATCGTGTACTTTTTTCCTGAACAATTTGTATTCTTGTTTTAACGAACTAAAGTAAAACGTACACTCGTTTTCTTATGTGTTCAGATAAATGAATAAAAATTCGTTTTGACAGTTTGAGCTGGGTTTCGATATTAAACCTTTTGCAAATATTTAAAGATGGTCTTATTCGGAACTAAACCTGTAGTGCTTTTCAGAAATGAGACAGGCTGTCGACGTTTCAGGAGGAATGCGTGACAAGGCGAGGGAGAGGGAGGAGGGGAGGAGGGAAGGGGAGGGGATTGGACAGTGGGGGGAGAGGGAGGGTTCACGGTCTTTCCAGTCCAGGAAGAAGAGCCTACCGCCCAGACCATGACGCGCATAAAATAACGCATGGTCTAAGTTTAGATCGTTGACCTGCATGATTTCCATGTAGAATCAAGGAAAACAAAGTGAAGGAAATCACTTCTTGTGAGCAGAGCTGAGGCGAGTCATTATTGCCCTGTATACCAGCGTTTAGCTCTCTATACAAGTAGGATAATGTCAGGCTCGCTTGCGGCTATGACGTTTGTGTGCTTCGTATCATTGCATCAAACAATGCCTTTGGGTTCCCGAACTGAAAGTATTAACCATTTAAAGTTCTTCCTCTGTTTTGCAGTGCGCAACTCTACTTCGTATTAAGGCAAAGTAAAAGTTTCTATCAGCTGCTACATGTAACAACTAAATGTTATTTTAGTCCCTGTTTGAAAACCCAGTCTTGAAACTCGATTTACCACAGTTAAGTAAAATATCTGCAAAACCGCAATGGTAACGAAATGCCCAAGGACATTGACGGTTACCAAATAGGACGGTGCCTACGTTTGTTACTGCGCATACATTCTGCGCATCTCGGGATTCCCGGGTTTCCTATGGATGGTGCCTACTAATACAGGGATATCTTTTACGCGGTTTAAAAATAAGCGGGGAATACAGAACTTAGCAATTGCTCTTGTTATCCAAAAAGAAAATTTGGAGTAAAGAATTGAGATGATTTCGTTGGATTTCTCGTACGAAATAGATGGTACGAAAACTTTTAAGACAAACTTGATCATGCACAGTAATAAAAATGGAGGAACATAAGAGAAAAATGTATGGACAGGTCAGATTGAAGTGAAAATTACGATTTCGTTGAGGCATGAATATATAGGTTTTCGAGGCTTCATTGGCAACTGCTTCAGTAGTCTGCGTAAACAGGGCTTTTATTTCTACGTATTCTTTATTTCATATATACCCTATCTATGCATCATCACAATCATATGAATAGATATACAGCTATATTTCTTTCAATTTTTTCAAATGTCAATTAAATAGTAATTAAATGTCAAAGTGTGCTTTCTATGTAATGGCATTTGAAAGCGGACTGTGATGTTCAGTTATTACGAACTTCTATCTCTAAGAAATTAAACTGTGACTCCCTTTAGAAAGTCGTTCCTAGGTCCTTCCGTAAGCCGACCAGTTGCTCAAACCAGTCTCTTCAGTAAGAAACATCTTATATGGCGCCGAATTTTTAACATAAAAGGGTGATATCCATTTACGTGAGCAATTAATGAAAACTGATTAGTTTTAAAAAAAATTCTCAGTTGATAGAGTTTCTTGTCTAACCTATCGAAGCTGCGTCGATTACAGTAAAATTGGAAGTTAATTATGTTTTAAACAAGAAGTTCCCAAATAAAAGGGCAAGCCCCTTCTTTATTTAACACCTTTGTGGGCGTGAGATCTAAATTTAGACGCCGTTCAGTCGTGGCAAGTTGTTGACTCAAGCGTCCTCTGAAAAAAACATAAAGGCCTCAAAATCTCATAATATCACCACAACAATATAAGAAATTAAGTTCTAATTTCCTTAACCGGGTTTTATTCTTAAAACTAACCCAATTTTATCCGAGTTAAGGGTCGTAGAAAAAGACACATGCTGTTTGTCAGTTGTTTACGCTCTGATAATTGATTGACAAAAGAAGGTGAGAATGGCCTGGCCAGGCCCCTTTTATACCGGAATTTCCTGTTTTAGACATTTGTTGATTTATTTCCCACTGAGATTCAAAAATAGTCAACAAACTTGACCTTAACTGGTTTATACTGGACAGTAGTTAGCTTTTGGTGCAACTCCAATGGTTCGTGGTGATACTCTAAGCGGAACCGCTGAAGTAACTAAAACAGAAAGAGAAAAATAAGAAAACGTCTGTCAATGAAAAATCCCTCAGAAATTATGTCGCATAAATTATCCCGAGTATTTCGTGGCAATAGCCAATCAGAGTTGATTCTTCTGGCTTTACCTTTACGTTAGGAAACGAATACTAATTTTAGTTTTTCTTGTTATAAGTTTAAGTATAACTTGTAACGTTGTATTTATCCCCTTGTTGGATTTTGCATTGTAATTTTATTGTATTTTAGACGTAATTTTTGCGTGTTTTCTTGGTAAATTAGATGGACATTTGTCCGTTCGTTCGTTCGTTCGTTCACTAACAATGCGCAGGTGCAAAGCAACCAATTGGAGCCTACTCCGTCATCCTACAGAAATATAAGGGTACTGAAACACCATTAACAACGCCGCTTCAAGAAAAGGAAATATGAGATAACTGCTCGTACGCTGTAAGAGATTGGACTGGGTTAAAAAAAAAATACACCCAGTCCCAATGAAAATTTACATGTCTACTAAAATTGATCGAAAGAAGAGCTAATTTGATGCAAATGAGCCGCATGTTTATAACAAGATCCAGTCTCGCCAGTTAAAGGCAGTTTTGGAGCCAAGTTGGCATTATTCACGCTATCAAGAAACGAGGTGAGTAGCAATACTTTATTACCAGCCAATCAAGTGATAAAATGGTTTTTCTCAGAAATATATCACGCTTTTTAAGGGTAGGGTTTGCAGATGGTTTCATAAACTCCAAATAATTTTGTTGTGAGCGCCGTTTCCTGGTGAATATGCAGTGGGGTTGTCTCAAGGCTGAAACATTCACACAAACCTGGCATGAGATTATTATTTTGTGCTTCTCTGTTAACATTCAGTACACGAAGATCACTGTTAGTAAGACAGACGATCTACTGAAAGCAACGTCAGTGTTGAGCAACGAGTTATGCAAATATATCAAATAAAAAGTGACGGTTTTACTCAAATAATGAATTATAAAGAAAGATGTAGTATTCGACACCTCATCATTTTGAAAGAACTATCTTCCTTCTGAACGCCATGACATTCCGTATAATGGTCGATCGCTAACCACTGAGCTACAGGGTGACGTGAAAAGCTTAGTACAAATTTCACGGAGGGGAAGAATATTTTTTTTTAGAAAAGCAATCGTTTAGCTCATTAGTTAAGTCAGTTCTTCTACCGCAGGTAAGACAACTACGAGGGTAAAACAAGTTATGAGGCGATGTTCCTCTTTATTAATGCAGATGGCTAAATGACAAAAGAGTTTACAAAAGGAAACCGTATGGATTAATTTGAGCTCAATTTTTAAAGAACCTTAGTTATGCACCTGTCATTTTTAGATACATTTTAGGAAAGTTTGGTGTGTCTCGATTGATAATTTTCCAGTTAATTCAAGCAATTTATCTTTTGAACAAAAATACAGCTCAGAAAAATTTCGTTACAAAGAAGTCTGTATATCTGGCACACTTCTTGTTTAGTTATTCTACTGTTAATTAACAACTCATCCTCGTCTAGCTTACAGAACAAAAAATTCCCACACCAAATATCGAGTGAGCGATGATTTGCACGAAATTCGATGCCCTCGCGATCAAAACATACAAATTGATGAATGATAAAAACAACTAATGAAATCATCCAACCAATCGGATTCTCGCTTTCACCTTATGCCATATGAGCACAGCTGATGCTTTAGCACAAAAATAACATCGTTTTAATACGCTGTCATGTTTGATCGAAATTAATCTACATACACCGGCCTAACAACTTCATGTGGACAATTATCATTTTATCAAAACAAGAATTCGCCGAATTTGCAGATCTTTACGATGACAAGGACAAGCCTCAACTAAACAGCCTTGGACATAATTTGGCATTGATCAATAAGGCAAAATGCATCGAAAACATCGTAGACGAAACAAGAAATTAGACAGTTCTCCACAGCAAAATTGACACGTTTGGGTAGAGTTTGAGACTTTAAAGCAACCCGGTGTTTTCCTAGAAAATATTTGTCGGACTGTTTGGCTGAAAAGAACGCATAAAATCATCATTATATTGAAATTAATTGCGAGTTTTTACGTCGCTATCAAGATTTCTGTAAATAAAGCCATCCGGCAAAATAGAAAATGGAGCGGCGATTTACGATTGATAACCATGCGGTCAAACAATTTTAGGAAACATTTTGGAAATAAGACGCAGAAAGTAAATTTATTGTTGATATTTTGGAGGAGCTACTTTTCAATAAGACAGTCAATTTTAATAAGTTGAGTCAATTTTTTTTCTTACAGACAGACCATCATTTGGCAAAATACCAAAGGCAAAACCTTTCGGAAACTTTGCTTTTTATATTTCAGGTCGAAGATCTTATGGCCGGCTCATTTGAAAAAACATTCATGGTTTTTAACTTACGTGTTTATGGCATTGCTATGACCATATATGGACACTGGCATAGCTCATGTCTCACAAAACAACTCCAAGACAACCACACCGAACACGCATGAATCATTGAAATAAATTAAAAGAAAGGTCTAGTCTAGGAAATGAAATATTACTCAAAGAGTTCTACTCTAAGAAACGGCTGAACATCTTTTTCTTTACTTTGTTCTTATCCACAGCTTACAACGAATTAACACGAGGAGAAGGAACGTCTAAGTTTTATTGAAGTATGTTTGGTAACGCTACTAAAGATCCTTCTTTAGAAAATCTGCAAAATGCGTGGAGAAAAGTTTTCCTCATTGAATTTATTGTGGTGTCTATTATCAACGTTTTCACTGTCGTCGCCTTTGCAAGAAATCGCCACTTACGCAAACGCACTACGTATCTGATAATAAACCTGACCGTAGCTGATTTACTGGTGGGAGCAGTGACGGGACCAGTGCAAAAATTTAGTTCCCCATATTTCGATGACGGTTTCAGCTGGCAAGAATTCATCATTTTAACCTCGATACACATATTCCCCGCAGCCTCTCAAACCAGTCTTTCGTTAATTTCTTTGGAGCGGTTACACGCCACACTTTTCCCCTTCAGGCACTGTTTAATTGACAAAGGGTTTTACTTCAAAGTTATTATTGGCAGCTGGATGATAACTTTGCTTCTATCATCCATGATGTCTGTTCTTGAAGAGTTCGAGTTAGTTCAGTATGCAATTGCATGTTACACATTCCTAACCTTTCTTATCATAACTGTTTCCAATGTTATTATTGCCATAAAAGTCAAAAGTAACCCTCCCCCGCAGCATTTTAGTGCAGTTGCCTCAGAAAGGAAATTGTCAGTAACCTTAAGTATAGTTACCGTCGTCTCTATCCTGACTATTCTTCCTTTTTCTATTTGGATGGCAATTAAACAATACATATTCAAACAAATGCCCCCTGCAGCATTCAATCAAATATACGAAACGTTACTGTTATTATTTTATGCCAATTCTATAGTCAATCCATTGATATATGCCATAAGAATGCAAGAGTTTAGGAAGGCGGTTAAGGAGCTCTGTTAGAGGACTGCAGCGACAAGGGGCGTCCAACCCACTGAACTTCATGCAATGTAATGCATGGGCACAGAGATAAAAAGCAATAACCAAAAAACAAAACCGGTTAAAAACAATCCAGATTTGGTTCAACCAGATACTTAAGTTACTTTTTTTAATACTTTGTGATGTAAGTTTCTAACAAGTGTTGTAAAGGATGTTCCTTTTGTTGAATTAAATCAACTGTACAGTGACTGTCTTTTCTTGGTACAAGTAAACTTTGAACCTTCAAGTTGTTGAACTGATCATGAACAGTACGATTGTAAACTACTGGCTCAAAATATTTGTTCAGTGCGTTACTAGACAATCAATAAGAAGAGTTTCTAGAAAGTTTCATTGAATAAAGAACTGTTGACTGTGTTGCTTTTTGTCTCTTCACTGTATACCCGATCGTAATTAAGTGGTCGTCCACCGATTTAGTTTTTTGTTTCTTTTGTTTCACTAAACCTTTTTGAGTTCCTGTGAGCCTTGGGAAGGGAAGGCGACAACTTCTGGGTAATTTCACAGGGTTTGAAATTCAATGATCCAACTGTGTGCAACTAAGCTATTACGGTGTGTGCTACATGAAGATGCTGTTAGGTGCTTACAGTGGTGAGTATGTTGGAATTTCAATCAAAGGATAAGAGGGCAGCAGTGGTTCAAGGCTCATCACCGCATTGTAGCTAATAGCGGTCCATCTCTCTGGAACAGCCAACCCTGTAACCTTAGGCAGGCTGAATCACTTAACCAATTAAGCAACTACTTAATCTCAATTTTAGGTAATTTGAGACACGGCATTCAACGAAAGCAGGTCAAGTTTTCTTTAGGTTTTAGTATTATCGTTTAGGATAAGGATTTTTATATATTTATACATTTTGATGTTGATAGATTATCTTGTAGTTTTATGTTGTATCCACCTGATGAATTTTTTAACCGTATGTAACTGAAGATTGAACTGAATTGAATTGAAACTGATATATGTTAAGTTGTGTATGAATGGGTGCTTGCTTGGGTAGCTGTGCAGGAGAAAAAGGTAGGGGTGGGAGGGGGGGGGGGGGGGGGAAAAGAGTCCCTGATAGACAGTTCCCAACTGCTAGAATAACACATTTCTCAACGGGAATGCCATGTTGTATTTGAGGCAATCAGAATTAACCAAATTGAGCAACACAATGTCACTATTTGTGATGCAGTAGACTGCAGAAATCGCAGAAATGTGCTATCTCTTGAATAAAGTCTTCTTTTTTTTGGATTGTTTCATAAAAATCCCCCCCCCCCCCCCCCCATGGAAGGATTGAAAACTCCAGTTTGGCCTCATATGTTCCTTTTCAAAACTCAAACTAAATGCCTCTTGAGGAACCTTCCCCCACCCCGTCAGACTTTTCAATGACCTTTTGAGGGGGTGGTAAACCGTATACTATGCATATTTCCTGGAACCACAAACTGTTGAAACTCCAGAATCTGACTTATTTAATACACAATAACTGATCCAGAAGACACAAAACTTTCTCAGGTCTCCCTAGTAAGAAAAGGGAAAAAGGGTGGAGGGGAGGGGGCTTATAAAGGGTTACCTTTTGTTTTACCTACATGTACATGGTGCTCCCTTGCATACACACCTTGAAAAGCATCTGATGAATTTATTCTCTTGTCTTCCATCTC
Organism: Pavona decussata; assembly: GCF_977016875.1. NCBI lineage: Eukaryota > Metazoa > Cnidaria > Anthozoa > Scleractinia > Agariciidae > Pavona > Pavona decussata. Next base: position 1,441,469 of record NW_028145558.1, on the reverse strand, counting down.
TTTAAGTTCCTTCATTTCCTTGTCAACAAAGCCCTGGCTGATTTCAAAAGCAGCATTACCACACTTCAGGAAATTCTTGAATGCAAATTTGTCTATGTATTTCCCAGCAACTGTGCTTGGTAGATTGAATATGAGCTTGTGGAGAAGCTTTAAAAAGTTTTACACCTGCAAAGTGAATATCTGGGCATACAACCTAGGCAGTCAAGCATCAAATGTGAAAGTCCCAATATCTGAAAAATTAAAAATATATATATAACAGTGCTTAAACTTTTATAAGGCTCAGCTGTTCTACTGTGATAATAATATTGCACTATTAATCACATAAGAAACTACACCTGTACCTCTCATGTTTTGTACTAATTACCGACATCTGCATGGTCATAAAAAAGGGAAACTCTGCCATCTAGAAATTTTCGTACCACATACAATGTATCCATGCAGATTTTGGACCCTGGGTTGGGGTGCTCCCATAAAAAAAAAAGATGAGGAATTAAAGCTTATAAGTAATACACAAAACTTTGAAGAGTGAAATCTTTTTTTTAAACAATTTTCATTTGCCTCACATGACACATCATTTACAATACTGAACACTACTAACATTACTTAAAATACTCAAGCAAGCCCATTGGGGGGGGGGGGGGAGGGGGGATTTTGACTGTAATGACTTATAGGAAAAATATTATAAGAAATATAACTACTTTTAAATGTCTGAAATGATTATGATTATGATAATGGAAGCATTCTGCAAATAAGAGACATAAATATCCCTTATAAGCCTTATTTTTTGAGCAGCAAAGCACAAGAAGTAAGTTTGTTATGTGCTTCACAGTCATGTTTCATGCTTCACGTTGGTGTCTTTAAAGCCTTGTGTGGCTCAGGAGAAACAGCGAGCAAGGCTCAACAAGGCCTTTCATTTCCTGGCTACATCTCTCTCAGGGGTGAAAATGGGATTAAGCCTTGTTTTAAGCAAAGTGAATAAATGATAAATGTTTTTTCTCATTCAGTGACAAAGGCACATTATTGATTGAATTACTAGTTTGGATATCCTTTTCCTGTAAGCTACAGCAGACTCATGGAAGCTAGGCCATTAAACTAGGTTTATACGTCAATCATCCTGCATATACTGCTTGGATTTGAATGTTGATGCAATTTAGTACAGTACATGTGAAAGAGATGTCATGTTATTGTTTAAGCCTAGTGAATAAATGATGGATGACACATAGCATGTATTTTTTTTGGTCAATGACATGGGCATACTCCAGAAAAAGAAAATGTAATATGGGCATTATCTGGTCCACAAGCCTCCAGCAGTTTAACAAACCTCAAAATAGAAGAATCTTTTCTGACCTCATTGTTTACATTTTCTCTCATTAGCATATATGGTCATATATGAAATAGTACACTTAATGAACACATGGGACATAATAAACTAAAAGAACCTGTCACATCTAGTAATCAGGGTGAATAGCTGTCACACAGACTATGTGAAATACTCTACAAGAAATTTACTTTGAAAAACTATGAAAATTACAAAGAATACATGTATGACTGGGTCGCAAGAGCCAACACCAGCCATAAATTCTTTGTAAATTCTTGACACTTTTAAAGTTCCTTTCTAAACTTTTTAGCCAGTTCTAAGTTTGTCAAGCACTTTCAATTAACAGAGTGCATTTATTTGTAACTTAGTTTTGTTGTTTATGTTAATGTATGCTAATGAGGGTGAACATGTAAATGAAGATCCTCCTGTATCATCAGCGGTTAAATGCCATTAAAGTTGTCAATGTTTTCCTCCACTGTTCTTAATTATTAGCTTTCAGTAGCCTTCAGTGCTACAATCAATACAAGAATGTCGGACGCTTGAATCTTGGCCATAGCTTTGTAACAGTAAAACAATTGCGGTTGACAACAACCCATGCCTGCTTCCAAAACAATATACAGCTGAAGCACTCTTTTAAACAACTAGATAAAATAACCAATTTGAAAGTGTCAGAATGATTCTGACACTTTCAAATAAACTTTGATTTTGATGCTTTTAGCATTCTTGTCAACAACCTTTTAACATGTATTTTAGTTCTTAATATTTATGCATACTACTCACTATATTTAAACTTCTTTTAGTTTTATTTTTCACACATCATTTATATCTGTCGAAGGTAGCAGACAGGCTGCCGAAAGTTATGATCTTTTACAAATCACTTTAACCAGTAACTCTGTTAATGGGTAATTTCATGATGCATTAAGTTCAGCAGATGATAGGAACAGTATCTAAATCCAGTGTTGCATAATGTAGTAGACCCTGTCAAAATTAACAATTTTTGCTGTGCCAAACTGATTCAGATTCCACTCTTTTGCCAGGGTAAGCACTTGAGTGAAGCAGTGTCTGGAACAGGCCTAAATCACCAGTATTTTAACAGGGGCTCTCCCATTACCACAGAAGGGTTTGCTGTCAGAGCTCCTGATCCACCGAGAATGGCTAGAGATTAATATTATTAAAAGAGAGAATATTTATACTCACAACAAGAATGCCCTTAAAAAAAAGGCTGCTTCGCTTACGGTGATCAGCCCCAAAAAACTGTTAATAGGCTGTCTCCAAGGCAACAAGGGTACTTTCCCTCTTCACAGAACACTTTCCCAAAATCATATAAGCTTACATGAATCAATAACATCTGCAATCGCGACGCCATTTTTCATATCTACCTTGAAAATGTGGCCACGCTCTGGGAATCACCGCTCGGTCAGTTTGTACAGTTTACTTAAATCCTTCAGCTTTGTTATGATAATCCATAAAGTCCCATTTCGCTTTGGGGATCTCTACCCGGGATATGTTCGAAAGGTACAATGGCGGCTTTCTCCTGTTGCAGAGCAGGACAGCGTTTCGCGGCCTTCCAACGCCGTTTTTCTGTAACCTCCAGAAAGCAGTCAAAAGTTGAAGATGTCGTGACTTCCAGAGAAATACATTTCGTCCTCAGCAAGGCACCATCTTGAATGCAGAAAAGGCACTGGTTGCGAGTAACCTCGTCCTGAAGACGACTTTCTCCCTTTGCTGCAAATGCTCGAATGGAATGCAATGGTGGAGTGAAACCAACAAAAGAAGAATAGCAGGAGCCCAAGTTTCACTAGTCTGTAGGATTACCCCTGACTATCCATATTGCTAATCATTGGTGTAAACCGTTTTACGTTGTAGAAAGTCAAGTGCAAGTATCACATTACTCAGGCTGAACGGTAGCCTCATGTGTAGACATCTTTAATCTCCTTGGAACACCATCCGCTACAAGACTGAAAACACATCTACCCCGATTATTGACAATTGGTCCGCTCAAAGTGCGCAGCCAACGGTTTTTGTCCAAAGTTGCCAATATAAAAACAAGAAGTTGCCTAGTCTTCTTTTTTTCCTTTCCTCTCTCTTTTTCCTCCTTTTTTCTCCCCTCCGCACTTTTCTGCACCTTCTCGTGCTATAAAAAGAGCTCAAGTTTTCATCGGCCGCCTTTTCAAAAAAGTCTGGTTGACATGTATTTCAACAAAACTGATAGAGTCCAAATCCTCCGTCAAATAAAATCAATTTGCACTCACAGGGAATTAGTCATGTGTCTCTTCTCGCCGTCTTTACCCAGCATAATAAACCCTTGTAAAATAAATAAAGAAAGAAAGAAAGAAAAGAAAAAAGAAACTCTCCGTAACACGGTGCGGCTTCATGTTTTGTGCTCTCTTTGAAGGTAAGTCGAGGGCGACATGCTTTTGATTTTCCCTAAGGATTCAAAGAAAACGCTTGGTCACGTGACTCAACAATCCTCACTTGACTGGACCATTTTGAAAGACATTATTTACGAAATAAATAGAAGAAAGCGACTGGAAAAACCGCGAGACTAGTTGCTGCACTCTGGGTGTAGTTTCGGTTGATATAAGAGAACTTAAAAAAACTTAACCTGCGATCAGGCGTTCTTTTTTTCGCGAGAGCGCGAAAGTGTAACAGCGCTAGGGTCTCTCGCGCTGCCACACTTTCGCTCTATCCCGAAAAAAAAAAACGCCTGCTCACTGGCTTAAACAAACTTTACTCAGTTGAAATGTAATTTCCCTAGAGCTTATGATGATAAGAATATCAAGATCAGTTGTTTCTTCAATCACAAACTGCTGACCAAAAAGAACGCTATAGCACACTAGCAACCAGACTTGGCGCGCGCGTTTAAAATTACGCTACGTCATAAAGGTAAATTTACTTGGAGTTTTCGGGAAACGTTGATAAAGCGACTCAGAAATCTTTACAGAGTGATATATAAAGAAAGTGACAAGCAAAAAGCTAAGAAAATGGCTTCTGGCCGTCCATCAGGTTAGTAAGCAAACCTTAAGTAGTCATATGTTAAAGGCTTTTCAGTTTGCGCTTTCATTTGTGGATTTTCCTTGATCGCTCGCTTCCAACATTTAATTCGGATCATGTCGGAATAAAAACTCCCCCATGCACTTTTTGCTGCGCTGTTCGCCAACTTACAGTTGCCGAACATTACGTTTCCGAAGTCATTAATCCTAGGGCGTTATCTGAGAATTTTAAAACACAATAGGGACGCAATGTGTTCAGGAGTTATTTTGTGATAAGCGCAAAAAAACTACACCACTACAAAATTTGTTTTTGACTCCAATTCAATACATCACATAACTTTCACACGGGTGTAAGAACTTCAAACGATATATTTTATGGAGTAATACACATTTATGGAAAAGTGCAAACAGTTTTTACTTGTTTTTAAATGTTTATTTTTTACGCCTGCTATGGTTACAGTAGAGGTTAAAAAATCATTTTATTACGTCATTCCAAGAATGCTGAGTACTTTAGAAGAGTCGCGCGCATCGAATTCCGAATGTCATTCAGATTGACGTCATAACGGAGATTTACTTGGAGTTTTCAGAAAATGTTGATTAAAGTAACGCAGTGAATAAAAACCCTAATCGTACCCAGATGTTTGTATTTGGAGAAAACATTTGGTAAAATCGATGATGTTCTCCAATCTGACTGGTCAATGAAAATGGCCCAATGCGAGTCGTGTCTTGTCGCGTCAGCCATTTTCTCGCCACTTTCCAAATCTTTCACCTTTGCACGCGTGGAGATACAAGCCTTACAGGAAAATCTATCTTGATACATCAGTCCTACCATGAAAGTGGTTTCTTGTATCGATTTAACTTTAATGTTTCATTAAATTGCAACAGGTTCTTATAAACTAACATGTTTTTTACATTGCTCTCTTAAATTGTTGAGAAATTTTTGTTTGGCAATCTGACGCGTGCAACTAAGTTGTACGCGTGATTTAGCGCGCGAAAATTGTGTACCATTGTCAACAAAAAGTTAGCGGTGCTTTCTGGTAACCCCCAAACTCTTAAGTTAAATAATAAATATAAAATCATTTCATTGGTTACTTCGAAAACTTTGAGTAAATCTTCCTAAGTCGAGGATATAAGAAGATCTACTCTGAGTTTTCGAACTCAATAAAGTTAAAAGCGCCAAATCTTACTTATCAATAAGCCAATCAATAAAAAGCCACAAAATAGCTTCTTAATGCTTTTCATTTTTACAGACTCGCTTACTTTTCCAATTCCCGTTGACAATTCAGCTTGTCATCGACACTAAGTTGGTCTGTGAGTTTTAGATTCCTTGTTTCTGAGAAGAATGTTTTTTCAAATGTCTCTCATAACAACTGATGGCAGCTTGTCGCGCAAATAAGTACGACGTTTTACTTAATCTTGATAAGTTGTCAACATTTTAGTTTTCAAAATCAATAAAATACGATTTATAGTAACACAAATTGTGCACAAAACTTGAGGAGGTTGGGAGGGGGGGAAGGGGGTGAGATAAGCATGCCAGTATTGGCATTATGGGGGAAATTCCAGAAAAGATGTAATATCTGGCCGACTGATATTAATTGACTTAAATAGCTTTCGTTTGCTAAGTATCGGGAACAAAAATTGGAAGAGTCCATAAGGTGACTCTAAAAGCAATAAAATCTGCTTTTATTTTAGATCGAAGAAATAATTTCTTCGAGGTGGAGAAAAAGTTGAATCATCAGGAGCGTGAAAATGAGGTAAGTACATTACGATATGTTAAATAGAAAAATAAGAAATGCAGACAAAAATTCTTCTCCACTTCCATGAAAATTTCTTCGAGACGAACAAGAATTTAAATTGTCATCAGCAACTGAAATAAAGTAATACACAGTGATATATTAAAAGGAAAAATGAGAGATGCGGAGAAAAGTTCTTTTCGAAGAAAAATCCTTCAAAATGAAAAAAAAAAGGCACCTACTTTATTTTCTTGCTTTTGAGGATTTTTAAATTGTCATCAGCCACAAAATGAAATAAGTACATTTTGATATTCAAGAGAGATCTAACTAGTAAGAGCAATGCCTGTGATGCTGAGGGAAATTTTATTTGAAATGTTTGAAGGAGAATTGAATTTCATAAGGAAATATAAGACTCAGGGCTTGAACAATTGATGAAACCGATGATCGGAAAATCAATCGATCAATCGGTTAATTGACATCGATTGTCATCGATTGGTTCTCATTTTTGATGCGTTTTATTTTCAGTCAAGATTTACAAAAAGAATCTGAGTCCAAACTGTGGCCTTTAGTTCTCTTGTGACCGGTGGTAACTGTGTTTCGGACAGAGGCTGTACATGTTGTGTTGTTGGGTTTTTCCCGCGCAGCTCTAAGTTTCTTGATATGGTCTCTCTCACGCTGTTTACTTTATGCACCTTTGTTGTGACAAAGAAGTAATAAAATGATTACCGAAGCCTATTCACGTTTATTCTGGTTTATTTTATTACAATTCAGTATAATTACATCACCCACCATTCAGAGCTCACTCGTCTCCCGTCGCATCTGCATACAAACAATCTGGTGAACGAATTCAAATCTGAAACATTTGTGCGTACTGCGAGCGCGTATACGTACATGCTGGAAAGTGTAGAATACCGATTTTTTTTTAACACCAATCGATGACAATCGATGAGTTGCGACCACTTTTGTGTGATTATCGATTGGTCATCGATTGGCCGATGTCAATCGATGCCAATTAACTAACAAGGCATCGATTATCATCGATTGATTCTCCGATCATCCGTTTCATCGATTGTTCAAGCCCTGAAGACTGAATCGCTCTAAGAAAGGCGGATATTTCATGACAAGATTTGAGAGCGATACTGGAATGATAAAAACTTAATATCTACTTAATCAGACAATACAGTGCATGTTCCTGATTTTTTGTAAAATTTAGGAGACTAAGTACTGAGTTGCAAAAGCAGATTTCCGTATTTTCATAGGATTTAATAATAAATAATTTGAAATTGATAATTATTGCAAAGCGAAAGCTTACTTTGTTATTCATGAAATCGCCCATAGCCTTGATATTCATTCGTTCATTGATTCGTTTGCTCATTTTTCTTCTTTTTTCCTTTTTTCTTTTAGAAGTTAAAAGAGAAACTTACGTCGAAAGAAGAGTACTTGAAAATGGTGACCAGAGAAACAGAGTAAGCGATTATTGTTTTAATCATTTATTTTGATTAAAATACAACACGATGTTTATATATCCGTCGGACAGACCACATAGAGCCAACAGCAAACCGCCTCTTTTCCTTCGCTATGCGTGTGTAGTGTTACGATCTCCTAGAAGAGGCGATAGGGTCGTTCAGAGCCACATAAGGTTAAGCTAAAGGTTTCTAAATTAGAACAGTGCAGCAGGTGCCAATTGAAACTCGCCTTATTGCCTCTTCCAACCGTTTACATTACAAAATACTAAGAGCAGGCGATGAGGTGTTTTGGAGGCACAAAAGACAAATCCCAGCTTTCCTATTAGTATAGCGTTTTTTATACCTACTGATTGATCGAGCCAATTTGGACAAATATGAGAAAGGAATTCGAAAAAATGGAGTGGACGAAAATCGGCCGATTTATGAGAATCCCTGGCAATGCTCGAATGTAAGTATCTTCAAAGGCTCTTCTTCGAAGGCTCGGATCTTTCTCTAGTCAAGCGCTCTAAGTAAATATAATTAAGTAATTATTTTCTTATAGCGTTTTTGCTTAGTCTAAGGGCAGATTATGATTATGACTATGATGATTACATTCATTATCCTTATTTCTTTTAAATTTGTTGCAGCATGAAATATAAGCAGTTGACTGCAGCCAAGAAAAAAATTAAAGCCGCAAAAGAAAAGGCTCAGGTTTGTAATTTAGACAGATGAGAATCTTTTTTTTTTCTCTCAACAAATAAACAAACGATGGGGGCTGGTAGAATGGTGTGAACTGGGTAAAATGGAGTAATAATGAAATTAGGAGATGTAACGTAAAATGAGCGAAAAAACAAACTGAAGAGAGAACGGTGAAAACAAGGAAAGCAGGGGAAACTAAGAGAAAAGGGTGGGAACAGGGGAAGGGGAAGAACAGAGGGATAAAGAAAGGAACAGGGGAAGGGAGGACGATGATCTATGGGGAAACAAGTGATAATAAGAGAGGCAAAACCATGTAACTGGGGAATAGATGCCGGAACAGCGATAAAAGAGGGAACCGTGGGCTAAAACATTTAAACGAAGAACAAGGGGAACAGTGGAGTATTGTGTCTGCAGGGGAAAAGATATCATTGCATAAATTGGGGCCCCATTAAATAGGAGGAATACGAGTTTTCAGGGGGGATGCAAGGAAAAAAGGGACTGGGAATCAGGGATACGAATAGGGGATAGGGGTATTAGCGGGAGGGGGAGTCACGTGGGAAGGAGGACGAAGTTATGGGAGATAAGGGGTGAGAAACAAAAAAGGAATCAGGAGATTAGAAATCGTATGAAAACAAGAAATGGAGATTACGGTTGAGAGCAAAAAGGAAAAGAGACAGTGAGACAAGGGTTGAGGGAAAGTGAAGTATAAAAGGTCCCAGGAGATTAGGAATCAGAACAGGGCCAAAGTTGGCATAGAGGATGGAAGGTGGGGGGGGGGGGGGGGGTTAAGGGTAAACACTGTATATGATGGTTGATGAAAGATGGAATTAGGAACTGTTCAATTTTAGTGTTGGGAATTTTAGGTGTTTCAGTGCAAGTGTTGGGAATGAACTCAAGACATTATTCCTTCAGGTCACTTGTATATAACTCTATCTTTCATCTGTCAACAGGCTGATTTAAAATTGTTAGAAGAAAGAAACACCGACTTCCACGGGTAAGTGTTCACTGCAATCATACAACAGAACTTAAAATAATGTCTGCTGATAACTTAGAGAGAGATAACAGCACGGGAACAGTTATGGTGTGTTATTTTTCTTTACAAAATATAAAAGTGTTATTGTATTACTTTAATTTGTGTTTCTTTCTAGGACACTTCAGGAGCTGAAAGGAGAAAGAAACAATGTTGATCAAGAAGAGGTAATTTCCCTAAATTTTAACAACAGAACTAAAGGTCCTCCTTGCCTTTCCAACAAGCAAACTCTCGATTGATTTAAAAGGTACAAAAGTACTCATCTTTTTATTTCCGAACTCACTACATCACTAATAACTCCTACTTTATCGCAGAACGACAATGAACTTGCAAAGCATATGTCTTTCAATTGCATTGTCTTTCTCCAATAAAGAAGGAGTTCGAGAGACACAACGTGAGGAGACCAGTCATGATTGGTTATTTTTCAATGAAAAATGCAAAAGTGCTATTGAATGGCGTTGTGCCTCTTTCTAGGAAAGTTCATGGGCTGATGACTTGATCACAAAGTCATCGCTATCATCATCATCATCATCATCATCATCATCATCATCATCATCATCATCATCATATTATTATTATTATTATTATTATTATTATTATTATTATTATTATGCGCAGCAAAACTATCTGTATGCACGGTATCAGAAAGCAACACAGGGCGCGAAGAGTAACCTGTGAGCCAAAATGGCACGTCAATAAATCAATAAAATAAATATATACATATACAAAAGTCATCGTCTATTAATATTATTATTATTATTATTATTATTATTATTATTATTATTATTATTATTATTAATGAAGTTATTATTATAATTTGATAATTTGATCATATACACATGCTAATTTACGCCATACAAATATTAATTATTATTATTATTATAATTATTATTATTATTATTATTATTATGTTTTTTTTACTGAAACCAATCAGTGACAGAACTTTTTACATCATTGATTATCCCGTTTTTTATTGCAGAAAAAGAATGAAGTCAAAAGGTATGTACGTTTTTTTATTAGTATTATTGTTTGCTCTAGATGTTTAGAATCACAAATTGAAAATATTGTGTGGCTTAGATTATATTAAAAAGTTCAGCAACTCTGAAAAATAACTTTTAATTACACTCAACTCCATGTTATTTACTTTAGCTATACATGGCATTATTACTCAAAACTACAGGATATCTCGTTTGTGTTACACGTTAACTCTGCGTACTTTTTCAGATGATTGCAGCAAAACTAGGACAAATTTTCCAAACCTCGCGAAATGTTTATTTTAATAGTCAGTTTAATATTATTATAGCGCCTTCTTAAAGTATGCACTTCTGTTTATCTGCAGGGGTATTGAGAATTTGGTCCGAAAAATAGAAGAAAAGAAGCAAGAGGTGCCTGATGATGTCATTTACGCTAAACTGTACTGTTATATTTTCTACGTTAAGCTTCATATTGAACTTTTCTTGAAACAAATTTAGTTCATGAAGTTCTTCCGAAAATAAACCAAATGGTTGTTGATCAGATTACTTTTAATGTTGATCTAAAATATTAAACATTGGAAATGCGTTCCCATACACCCATATCTCGAACTGGTGGCCAATAAGAAGACTAATAGCATTTGCACAGAGAGTATATAAACGTATTACAAAAAGTATGATCCAAAACTTATATACAAAGAGACGTCTTCTTTGAAGGGTTTTAGGATAGTCATTTCAAAATAATTCTAGAGCAGATTGGTACAGTGTTTATTTATCGTATTTTGGTTGTTGTTGTTATTTTAATATAGAGGGAAAAGCGAAAGGCCTCTTTAGATGAAGTGAACGAAAGTTTTCAGGTATGTTTAATTATATCACCTGGTCGCTTTCGCTTTCCTCTGCTTCAAAGTAAAGTTGTTCCTTGTGTTTGTCTGTGCCAGAAAAGGCGTCTTCTCTTGCAGGTTAATTTCAAAGTTATCGGTTCTGCCTCTAAATAGACTCTTCACTACATTACTAAAATCGTTCAGCCAGTACTTCCCACCCTCAAAGCTTTTCTTCCTTTTTTCTAATTTTTTATTTTACTTGATCAACAGACCGTCCTGGAAATGAGGCAGCAGATGGAGAGGTGAATATATTGAACAGCAAGTCATATTCTCTGGTTAATTTTATATCTCGATTTGCACTACTTGTAGGTGAATCCAAAACTTGACGTGCTATAGTATGGCTTGTTAATAAATTCAAATGGAAAAGACGAAATGGTGACCTTTTTAGGAGCATGGGGAATGACCTCAGGTTAAAATCTGGAAAACGGATCCATGTGGATAGTGTAAATACTGTTAGAAGCTTGTATCACTTGCAGGAATCGCTAATTATCGATTCTCTTTTTGCCTTCTCTTGTTTTATATCTGTTTGTTAAGATTGCCTGAGTAATAGTTTATCGACAGCCATTACCTAAAACGTTATTTTGATACTTTTCTTCCTCTTTTTTCGTATAGTGAACTGAAACAAATGAAAAGTGAAGGAAAGAGCTACAAAGAGCAGGTGGGTTTATACAAACCCGAACTTAAATAGTTTCCTTGCACTAAGAAGTCACGTGGCCCACATCCCTAAATTCGCCAAGGTACGTTTTAATGCAAGAGGGCTGTTAATAAATGATCGCGTTATGTTGTAGAATGTGAAGCTTTGATGCTTGATCTTACCTAAAACTTACATTTCAGTGCAATATTCAACTCTAATGGTGTTATTCAAGTTATCGACTAGCTCACTACCATACGTATCTATTGATTTATGGTTTAATTGGTTCGTTGATTGTTTCATTGATTGATTGATCGATTGATTGATTGATTGATTGATTGATTGATTGATTGATTGATTGATTGATTGATTGATTGGCTGGTTTGATCTCATTTCATTTCCTCTTATTTAGGTTTCCAAAGTGCAAGAGGCACTTGATCATCACGAAGAGCTGAAAAAGTGAGTAGATATTTTTATTTAAAATACATGCTTCTTACCTGACCACAAGCGGAAACTTAGCCGCACTAGCGGATGGATTACAATGATGAGATAACCGTATTAAATAAAAGCATCGGAACAGAAACGAATAAAACTCACTAAAACAAGGCGACACTAATGATGTTGAATACAAATGTATTGTGATAGAAAACAGAAAAAAATTCTAGAACGTTACTAGCGTTACTGGATATAAAATACACACTGGAATCGTCGTTTCTTTCTTGTGATTATTCAGAGGGCCCCTCATGCGAAATTCGTTTATTTTTTAACGGACTCAAGGAATTACTAAGGCTCGTGGTCGGCCCACGATGGTCGTTTTGTGAGTTGGCTGAATCCAAAACATTTATACGATAATAACTCAGTAACTGTTTGGGTCACACAAAAGTGTCTGCTTTTTTAGGCCTGACAGAAAGGGTTTTACCGCTTCTTTGACTGCCAATGATTCTGAAGTTTGTGACCAATAAGCCTATTTGCTTTATGTTTAGGGAACAGCTGGATGTGAGCAGCGAGCTTCAGAAAGAGAACGACCAGTTTGTAAGTTTCCTATTAACTAATATAACCTTTAATTTTAGTTGTTTTACCGATTCGGTCATGGACCATACAAGACACCACAATCATTCCAAAAGTTATTACTGAGATGTCGCGTAGAAAGTAAAGTATAAAAGATCAGCGATTTTCAAAACACAAAGTGCGACGATTTAAACAAAATACAAATGTTGGTAACAGTTGTTTAATTTCTATCAGCTAGCGAATCCCTTTTGCGTCACTTGTTTGTATACTACTTATTTAACTTTTATTTTAGTCAATTTGTAAACACCAAAGTTTATTTGTATTTAGTTTAGTATAGACATACCTACCCGCGCCTCGACTAGTTTGAGCTATTTGCGGGTAGGTATATAACCAGCTTGTAACTGTCTGTTTTAATAAAGTGTTGTTTTTGTTGTTGTTGTTGTTGTTGTTGTTGTTGTTGAAGAATGGTTTGCAAATAGAATATTGGATAGTAAATGTTCTCGTTAAACTTCTTTGGAGAAGAAAAGTTTCGCCTTCATTGTTTTAAGTGCTTTCTTGCTTAATTTGTTTTAGACTGCGGCATTGGATGAAGAGCACAGGAGAGTGGAGGTACTTTGCTCTAGCTGCGCTAGCTGATGAATAAACCACTTCGTAAATGCATTAAAAAATGAGACAACTTCTAGAACTCAAACTAGAGATACACCATTTCAGTATTTCTGTGATGGCTATATGTTTTGAATTCGGTAGTTTAAAAGAAGAACAAAAAACAAACAAACAAGCAAAGGCGTCAACAAAAACAACAACAAATGAAAAGGAATTATTCCCAAAATAATTCCGTAAGAAGTCAAAAAAGTCATTTGTTTTGTCATATATGCTTTACCACTCACCACGAATGGTTCTCAACCTTTTAGAAGTGAAGTGAAAACCAATCGGGAACTCGCTCGCAGACACACTTTTTCTGCGCTTTAAGCCAGTTTCTTGTAGTTGTTTCGAGTTCTGATTGGCTCATTAGGTTGCAAACGTTTGTTTTGATGGGTTGGAAGAGTTAAATTAGTTTCTGTTTAACGAAATTGAACAGAAGACCACCTTATGTTCTCAAAATTGATATAACTGGTAAAAATAAAAATTAAAAAAATCTTTAGATTCAGTTTCGGAGCATGTACCTTCCTTTCATGTCATTTTCTTGATACTAAAACTGGAAACTACCATTAAAATCGAGACACTTGTTTTTATCGAAAACCACACAGACTATGAACACGGAAAACGATTTCTTCTGTTACCTATAACTGTCCCAAGAGAAGCCCACATGAAATGCTTGTATCGTGGCTTAACAATTATTCTAAACTGTGTTATTTTTCTACATCTTGTAGGAATTAAAGGTAAAGATGGAAAGGTAAATGGCAGATTGGCGAAATTTTAAAATCCTCTTTCTTTCTCTTCATGTAAATGTAAGGTATGCTTAAATACTTGTGTTTGTCTTTATAGTGAGATGGCAGAAATGCTTATCAAGATGGAGAACATCGATAAGGTATTATAACTATGAAAGCTTTTAGTTTTTGTCTCGTGGCCAAAAGTTGGGAACAATGCGGCATTTTCTTGTTTAAGGTTTATTCGTGGACAGGTCCAGCCTAGTTTCAAAGCCTTCACGCTGTCAATACAGGAAGGGAGCTTTGTTGTAAGCGTGGATTCGAACGGTGACGTCAACTTTAATAGCATCTTCGATATCATGTCGGCGAAGAATGGAATCCAGGCTCAGATAGGACATAGTTTTGGCTGGATTGAGCTTAAAAAAAAATGGGTGGGTACGGGATTCTAGGAATGTGATGTCCGGGAAAATGGATTAAATTAGTGGATACCATTGTAGACGGATTTCTGTAAAATACTTCACAAGTTTGTTAAGAATGAGATTTAAAACAGCAAATTGCGAAAAAGTTATCAATCCGCGCTGCGCCAAAGTGGGATCCGGTTTATCTAGTCCGAGACGGCACAAAGTTATGAGAGGTTTGAAATTTCTTCTGCTTGATTTAAAACCCCTGCTAAAAAAGCACATACGTTGCTTTGCCACAACGGTAACCGAAACATGAATCATGGCCTTGCTACTTAGGTATTCTCTTACTATTCAATCTAAAATCACCAGCCCGTCTGTGATCCACAAACCGTTATTGTCAAGAAGGATAGTGAAGACTTCTGAGTCTTAGAAGGAGGCCATGATGAGTGAAAAGTGTTCTTCTCGTAAATAATTTGTTTGTTTATTTTTATTTTCGCAGTCACTTTCTCTGGAAATAGATGAACTTAACAGGTGAAAACATGCAGTCTTTTCATGCTTCCAACCCATTAACTTGATTTTATTTCGATAACAACTTAGCGGTTATTTTGAACATCCCTGCACAAAATGAAAAGGAATTTTAATTAAGGACGCGAACACTATCGGCAGCATATATTTGATTTATTTATTTATACCATTTTTTACTTTACTTTAATTTAGGCAGAGCCCAAGAAAGGTCGAGGAATCAGTCTCAGTTTGGAAACAACAGGTGAGAAAGAACGAAAGAAATGTTACTTCAACAAAGCTCGTTGTTGTTTGTAATTCCAGATTTTGATTCAGTGAGTACTGGGGAAAGCTGGCAAAAGGCATTTATCCTGAAGTTATTTCTCACCAAATGAAATACCTGAAACAAACACAAAATGCGAGGACATTTTGTAAGCCCTTACTTGATGGCTTAGCAAGACAGGCCCAAAGCCGTATTAACCCTGATTTGAAAAGGTCTATTGCGATTACCTTGCACTTGTCATTATGAAACGCGGCTTAATTTAGGATCAGTAATCCTAGCTTGTCAAGGTAATTAGTCTAACTTGTCCTTTTCTTTTTTCAGGCTGTGAATGAACTTGCAAAGAAGGATAGGTAAGTCCAACAAAGTAGAGAATCGAGTTACCTAAACTATTATATTAATGAGACGATGACCATATTTTGGAAGTTAGAGTGACTGTAGTGAAGTGAGAGAGCTGGCGTAACAAAGCAAAACTTGTTGCGATTTGTGAAGTTCAAGCAGCTCACTGGAAGGAATGATAAGGGCCAGTCATACTTGATTAAATTTCAGTTTATGATTAGTTCGGGTTGGATTACACTGTAAGTCTCAATGCATAATAAATATAACAATTAAAGAAGTAAGGATATGATTACCAAACGCAAGAGACTGAGAAATCTTTGAACTCTTTGCAAACTCAGAGATTTTTAATATTAGTTTGAAATACTTCCGTGGACAATCTTTGAGTAAGATCGTTTTTCTGTTTTCTCTCCGTAACAGTGAACTGACAGAACTTAAGAAAGTGCTTGAACCACTGCAGGAAGTGAGTATTGAGAATACAATCATACATCAGGAATCACGCGAAGAGCTAAGAAACTAAAATCATGAGTACGATACAAAAGTCTGCACTGTGCAATCTTTGTACCTAACGACAGAATCAAAATATTTTATGACTATACCACCCCCCCCCCCCCCGAAAAAAAAAAAAGAAATAAAAATAGAGATTCTGGACTAAGTGCTACCTCATTCTATATTATCACCACGAGTAATGTTTGGATAACAATAACAATTAAGACTTCTGAAGAAAGCCGAGAAGATTAACATCAGTATTCGGCAACAATTGGGTTCGACACCCCCCCCCCCCCCCTCCTCCTTCTCCCACAGTGAGTCTAAACTGCCCCTACACTATCCTCTATAGGATCTGAAATGCCACTATCCCAACCTTCAGATAGAGGCCAAACGGTAACAAAGCTAATTGCCAGAGGAACTTGTAATATTAAACTTTGCTTGCTCATGTGCGATATTTTAAACACAGATGTCTGTAAACGGAGTAAATTGAAATTAGAGTAATAAGATATATGAATTAATGACATGTTATCTCCTCACCAGTTTCCAGCAAGAAAGAAATGCAGCAAATCAAGAAGGGTTATTAGACTGCTATGCAGCCTGTTCTGCTGTACATGTCGCCGTTAAACGATTCCTCTTGTTTTATATCAGAGTGTAAATAATGTGCTGTTTTGTAAATTGAATACTGTGTATTTTTTTTTCTACATCAAACTGACGTGTACAATTTGTATTCTTGTTTTAACGAACTAAAGTAAAACGTGCACTCGTTTTCCTATGCGTTCGGATAAATGAATAAAAATTCGTTTTGACAGTTTGAGCTGGGTTTCGATATTAAACCTTTCGCAAATATTAAAAGATGGTCTTATTCGGAACTGAACCTGTATTGCTTTTCAGAAATGAGACATGTTGTCGATGTTTTAGGAGGAATGTGTGGCAAGGCGAGGGAGAGGGAGGAGGGGAGGAGGGAAGGGGAGGGGGTTAGGTAGCGGGGGAAGAGGAAGGGTTCACGGTCTATCCAGTCCAGGAAGAAGAGCCTAGTGCCCAGACCATGACGCGCATAACATAACGCAAGGTCCAAGTTTAAATCGTTGACCTGCGTGATTTCCATGTAGAATCAAGAAAAACAAAGTGAAGGAAATCACTTCTTGTGAGCAGAGCTGAGGCGAGTCTTAATTGCCCTGTATACCAGCGTTTAGCTCTCTAAACAAGCAGGATAACGTCCGGCTCGCTTGCGGCTATGACGTTTGTGTGCTTCGTATCATTGCATCAAACAATGCCTTTGGGTTCCCAAACAAAAAGTATTAACCATTTAAAGTTCTTCCTCTGTTTTGCAGTGCGAAAACTCTACTTCGTATTAAGGCAAAGTAAAAGCTTCTATCAGCTGCTACATGTAACTACTAAATGTTATTCAGTCCCTGTTTGAAAACCCAGTCTTGAAACTCGATTTACCACAGCTAAGTAAAATATCTGCGAAACCAGTATGGTAACCAAATGCCCAAGGACATTGACGGTTACCAAATAGGACGGTGCCTACGTTTGTTACTGCGCATACTTTCTGCGCATCTCGGGATTCCCGGGTTTCCTATGGATGGTGCCTACTAATACAGGGATATCTTTTTCGCGGTTTAAAAATAAGCGAGCAGTACAGAACTTAGCAATTGCTCTTGGTATCCAAAAAGAAAATTTGGAGTAAAGAATTGAGATGATTTCGTTGGATATCTCGTACGAAATACTTGGTACGAAAACTTTTAAGACAAACTTGATCATGCACAGGAATAAAAATGGAGGAATATAAGAGAACGTTTGTATGGACAGGTCAGATTGAAGTGAAAATTACGATTTCGTTGACGCATGAATATATAGGTTTTCGAGGCTTCATTGGCAACTGCTTCAGTAGTCTGCGTAAACAGGGCTTTTATTTCTATGTATTCTTTATTTCATATATACCCTATCTATGCATCATCACAATCAGCTATATTTCTATCAATTTTTTCAAATGTCAATTAAATAGTAATTAAATGTCAAAGTGTGCTTTCTATGTAATGGCATTTGAAAGCGGACTGTGATGTTCAGTTATTACGAACTTCTATCTCTAAGAAATTAAACTGTGACTCCCTTAAGAAAGTCGTTCTTAGGTCCTTCCGTAAGCCGACCAGTTGCTCAAACCAGTCTCTTCAGTAAGAAACATCTTATATGGCGCCGAATTTTTAACATAAAAAGGTGATATCGATTTACGTGAGCAATTAATGAAAACCAATTAGTTTTAAAAAAAATTCTCAGTTGATAGAGTTTCTTGTCTAACCTATCGAAGCTGCGTCGATTACAGTAAAATTGTCGAAGTGAGGGCAAGCCCATCCTTCATTTAACACCTTTGTGGGTGTGAGATCTAAAATTAGACGCCGTTCAGTCGTGGCAAGTTTTTGACTTAAGCGTCCTCTGAAAAAAACATAAAGGCCTCAAAATTTCATAATATCACCACAACAATATAAGAAATTTAAAAGTTCTAATTTCTTTAAGCTGGTTTTATTCTTAAAACTAAGCCAATTTTATCCGAGTTAAGGGTCGTAGAAAAAGACTCATGTTGTTTGTCAGTTATTTACGCTCTGATAATTGATTGACAACTAAAGGTGAGAATGGCCAGGCCAGGCCCTTTTTATACCGGAATTTCCTGTTTTAGACATTTGTTGATTTATTTCCCACTGAGATTCAAAAATAGTTAACAAACTTGACCTTAACTGGTTTATACTGGACAGTAGTTAGCTTTTGGCGGAACTCCAATGGTTCGTGGTGATACTATAAGAGGAACCGCTGAAGTAACTAAAACAGAAAGAGAAAAATAAGAAAACGTCTGTCAATTAAAAATACTTCAGATATTATGTCGCATACAATATCTCGAGTATTTCGTGGCAATAGCCACGTTTAAGCCAAAGTTTAAGTATAACTTGTAACGTTGTATTTATCCTCTTGTTGGATTTTGCATTGTAATTTTCTCGTATTTTAGACCTAATTTTTGCGTGAGTTCTTATAGTAAATTAGATGGACATTTGTACGTCCATTCGTTCGTTCACTAACAATGCGCAGGTGCAAAGCAACCAATTGGAGCCTAATCCCTCATCCTACAGAAATAGAAGGCTACTGAAATACTATTAACAACGCCGCTCAAAGAAAAGGAAATGTGAGATGTCTGCACGTACGCTGTAAAATTTGAAAATTTACATGTCTACTAAAATTGATCGAAAGAAGAGCTAATTTGATGCAAATGAGCCGCATGTTTGTAGCAAGATTCAGTCTCACCAGTTAAAGCAGTTTTGGAGCCAAGTTGGCATTATTCACGTTATCAAGAAACGAGGTGAGTAGCAATACTTTACTACAGCCCAATCAAGTGGGTTTCTCTCAGAAATATATCACGCGTTTTAAGGGTAATGTTCAAATGCAGGTGGTTTCATAAACTCCAATTAAGGTTGTTGTGAGCACCGTTTCCTGATGAATATAATAAAGGGTTGTTGAAAGGCTGAAACATTGAAACAAACCTGCTATAACATTATTATTTTGTGCTTCTCTGTTGATATTCCAGTAAAGTTACGTTTCAGTCCACGAAGATCACTGTTAGTAAGAAAGATGATCTACTGAAGACAACCTCTCAGTTGAGCGGCGAATTCCATAATACATATCGTGAATAAATAGCGATGAATTCAAACACTTGTGGAATAAAAAGTGACGGTTTCACTCAAATATTGAAATATAAAGAAAGATGTATTATTCCACACGTCACGATTTTGAAAGAACTATCTTCCTTCTGAACGCCACGACGTTCCCTATAATGGTCGGTCGCTAACCACTGAGCTACAAAGTGACGTGAAGAGCTGGGTCATTTAGTACAAATTTCAAGGAAGGGAAGAATACTTTTTTGGAAAAGATATCGTTTAGCTCAACAGTTAAGTCACTTATTCTACCGCAGGTAAGACAAATACGAGGCTAAAACAAGTAAGGAGGTGATGCTCCTCTTTATTAATGCAGATGGCTAAATGACAAAAGAGTATACAAAAGGAAACCGTATGGTTTAATTTTAGCTCAATTTTTAAAGAACTTTAGTTACGCACCTGCCATTTTTAGTAGTTTCTTGTTTATACTTGGCTGAAACATTCAAACAAACCTGGCATTAGATTATTATTTTGTGTTTCTCTTTAAACATTCCATTAAAATGTCAGTCCAAGAAGATCACTGTTAGTGAGACCGGAAGATGATCTAACACGACCACTCAGTTAGGCCGCGACTTACGTATAAATATCGTGAATAAATAGAAATGAGTTCAAACAGTTGTCAAATCAAAAAGGTGACCAATTTGCTCAAATGATGAAATATAAAGAAAGATGTTGTATCGCACATACCACGAAAGAAAGAATTATCTTCTTTCTCAACGCGTGTGAAAACCATGAAGTTCCCTATAATGGTCGGTCGCTAACCACTGAGTTACAGGGTGACGTGGAAAGCTGTATCATTTTGCATGTGCAAATTTTAAGGAAGGGAAGAATAATTTTTAGAAAAGCAATCGTTTCGCTCATCAGTTGTTTTACAACTAAGAGACTAGGAAAAATTATGAAGCGATGTTCCTCTTTATTAATGCAGATGACTAAATGGCAAACGAGTTGACAAAAGGAAACCGCATGTTTTAATTTTAGCTCAATTTTTTAAGAACCTTGGTTACGCACCTGCCATTTTTAGGAGTTCCTTGCTTATACTTAAGATACATTTTGGGAAAGTTTGGTGTGCCTCGATTAATAGTTTTCCAGTTAATTCAAGCAATTTATCTTTTGAACAAAAGTACAGCTCAGAAAAGTTCGTTACAAAGAAGTCTGTATATCTGGCACAATTCTTGTTTAGTTATTCGTACTTCTGTCTGTTTACTGTTAATTGACATCCTCGTCTAGTTCAGAGAAAATAACCAATTTCCCACGCCAAATATCAAGTGAGCGATGATTTGCACGAACTTCGATGTCCTCGCGATCAAAACTTGCAAATTGAAGAAGGATAAAAACAACTATAGAAATTAGACAACCAATCAGATTCTTGCTTTCATCTTATGCCATATGGGTACAGCTGATGCTTTAGCACAAAAACAACATCGTTTTAATACGTTGTCATGTTTGATCGAAATTAATCTACATACACCTAAGAACTACATGTGGACAACTATCTTTTTATCAAAACAATAGTTCACCGCATTCGCAGATCTTTACAATGACAAGAACAACCTTCAACTAAAGCAGCCTTGAACATAGTTTGGCATTGATCGACTAATAGGGCAAAATGCGTCGAAAATATCCTACAGGAAATAAGAAATTGAAAACTTCGCCATAGCAAAATTGATACGTTTGGATAGAGTTTGAGACTTTAAAGTAACCGTATTTTCCTAAAAGAATATTGGTGGGGCTATTCAGCTCAAGGAATGATTTCTTTTTATGAAAACAAGGCAGTACATCATCACATCATTTAATTAAATTTGAAGCAACTCGTCGTTACCTAGAGTATATTCTTGCTACTGTTCAGCTTAAGGACTGAAATTTCTATGAAAACAGCCGTCTTTCTCTAGAGATTATTTGTCGGACTGTTCGGCTGAAGGACTGAAATCTTTATAAAAACAAGGCATAAAATCATCATTTTATTGAAATTCATTGCGAATTTTTATGTCACTATCATGAGTTCTGTAAACGACGATCCGGCGAAATAGAAAACGGAGCGACGATTTACGAATGATAACCATGTGATCAAACAATTAAACATAGAAAGTAAATTTATGTTGATATTTTAGAGGAGCTACTGTTCAAGTAAGGATAGTATGTGGATTTTTTCTTACAGACAGACCATCATTGGCAAAATACCAAAGGAAAAACCTCCTTTTGTAAACTTTGTCTTTCGTCTTCCAAGTTGAAGTTTTTATACTCGGCTCTTTTCACAAACATTCAGAGTTTTTAATTTACGTTTGTATGGCATTGCTATGACCATATGTGGACACTGGTATAGCTTATGTCTCTCAAAACAACTGCGACACAACCACACCGAACACGGGAAAAACAAAAGAATGAATCATGGAAATAATTTATTTAGAAATTAATCTAGACGAGGAAATGAAATATTACTCTAAGAGTTCTACTGTAAGAAACGACTGAACATATTTTTCTTTACTTTGTTCTTATCCACAGCTTACAACGAATTAACACGAGGAGAAGGAGCGTTTCAGTTTTATTGAAATATGGTTGGTAACTCTACTAAAGATCCTTCTTTAGAAAAGCTGGAAAATGCATGGAAAAAAGTTTTACTCACTGAATTTATTGTGATAGCTATACTCAACGGTTTCACTCTCGTCGCATTTGCAAGAAATCGCCACTTACGCAAGCGCACTACTTATCTGATAATAAACCTGACTGTGGCTGATTTACTGGTGGGATCAGTGACAGGACCAGTGGAAATATTATGCCTAGATTTCGAACGTGGACGCGGTTTCAGCTGGCAAGAATTCTTCATTTTAACCTCGAGATTCATATTTCCCCTTGCCTCTTCAGCCAATCTTTCGTTAATTTCTTTAGAGCGGTTGCACGCCACACTTTTCCCCTTTAGGCACTGTTTAATTGAGAAATGGCTTTACTTCAAAGTTATTATTGGCAGCTGGATGATAACTTTGCTACTGGCATCCATGATGTCGGTTGTTGAAGGGCTCCATTTAGAGTTAATTCCGTATGCACTTGCATGTTACACTATTCTTACCCTTCTTATCATAACTGTTTCTTATGTTATTATTATCATAAAAGTCAAAAGTAACCCTCCTCCGCAGCATTTTAGTGCACTTTCCTCGGAAAGGAAATTGTCAGTAACCTTAAGCATAGTTACCGTCGTGTCTATCCTGACTATTCTGCCCGCATCTATTTGGGTAACAATTGTACGCGATATAGCCAGCCAAATGTCCTTAACTTCTGCAGCATTCATTCGAATACACTCAAAGCTATCTTTACTATATTATGCCAATTCTATCGTCAATCCATTGATATATGCCATAAGAATGCAAGAGTTTAGGAAAGCGGTCAAGGAGCTTTGTAAGAGCACTCCAAAGGTGTCCAAACCCATTGAACTGCATGCAATGTAGTGCATGAGGGGAAAGAAAAAACCAATAAAACAAAGAAAACAAACTTTAGCGATTAGAAACAATCGAGATTTGGTTTATCCTGATAGTTATGTTATTTTTACTTACTTTGCGATGCACCTTTTTAACAAGTGTTGAAAAAGTTAACGTTCTTTTTTATATTTTGTTGTAATCAACTGTGAAGCGACTGGTTTTTTTTTGTTTTTGTTTTTTCCTGGTACAAGTAACACTTAAGCCTAGCTTAAAGTTGCTGAATCTCATGAGAAGTACGACCCTAAAATACTGGCTCAAAACAACTTGTTCAAGGTGTTATTAAGCTTCAAGAAAGTTTTGAATAAAGAACTATTGACAGCGTTACTTGTGGTATTTTTACTGGAGCTTCAATATAATCTTCCTTCGATTTCTTAATTACACATGCAAGCTGCTCGCATGTGTAATTAAGAAATCGAGGGTAGATCGTAAGTGATCATCCATCAATTTGGGCTTTTTGCTTTACCTTTTTTTTTTTTGAGCTCCAGGGAGCCTTGTGAAGGGGAGGCGACAGATTCTGAACCCCCAGCCACCTCCCCCTTAGTCGAAGCTTCAAGGGGCATTGAAGCTACCCAAACAGAGATAATATAGTGCGTCTAAAAACTGTCTTCTTTCAGGTACGAAAAGAGGAACGATGATGTGATGTCTTTATTAGTTCTGAAAACTTTGTACAATTATAAAAGGGCCAACCGGACAAAAGAAAGGTTCCAGATCCTGATGATCCTAATGTGAAAAAAAGCTAACTGTACTGCTGAGGCTGTATACTGTATATCTTTCCAATTCCTCAAGCAAACACTGAAAAATGGTTCACTAAAAAAACCTCCGGCAAAATGAGATTAGTTTTTTTAAAAGATCATATTTATCAGTTCATAGGGTTTTTCTTGAAATCGCGTCGATATCGGTAAGATTAGAGGTTGATTATGTTTTAGACATTTGTTGGTTTGTTTCCCGTTGAATGCATGATGAAAACGATGATGTCAGGACTAAGATTTAAAAGTGGTCAACAAACTTGATCTTAACTGGTTAATACTGGACAGCAATCAGCAACTCCAATGATTCGTGATGATACTCTAAGCGGAACCGCTGCACTAACTAAAACAGAAAAAGAGAAAAAAAAGTAAATATCTGTCAATGAAAAATAAAATCCCTCAGCAATTATGTCGCATAAATTACTTCCAGAATTTCGTAGGAGTAGCCAACCAGAGTTCATTCTTTTGGCTTTACCTTAACGTTGCGAAAGCACAACCAATTTTAGTTTTCCTTCTTACAAGTTTAAATATAACTTGTAACGTTGAATTACCTAGCCTCTTGCTGGGTAATTCATTGTTATTTTATTGTATTTTAGACGTAATTTTTCCGTGATTTCTTGGTTTATTAGACGATCTTTTTGTCCGACCCTTTATTTGTTCGTCCGTCCGTCCGTTCTTTCGCTGGTTCCCTTGTTCGTTCACTAATTTATACTAACAATGCTCAGATGTAAAGGAGCCAATGAATGATTTGCCAGTAATCAGATACCTATGTTATGCGCACAGGATTCTGGGATCGCCAGTGGGCAAACATTGCAAGTCGCCAGAAAGAAATGTATGGCATAAAGTTGTTTCTCCGTCAAAAGCAGTGATTTCGGGCAAAAAATAACGCATTTTCACCGCCATTTTGTGAGAAGTGGAGGTGACTAATGTTGGTGCGTGGAAATTGTAAGATTTTGTGTTATAACTGCGATGAAATCTATTGATAAATGCGAAATGTTGATTGTGCAATCTACTGAATCTACATCAAGCAATGGTCTCGAAATGGTGCAAACGTAGGTATTAATTTGAGGGGATTGACTCAATAAAGCCTTTTCAGTTGTAATTTTATGTGTACCGGTATTAACAACCTATGCCAGGCGGTGATCACTGTGCTGTATGAGGTGTATAACTAAAGGGTTGACAAGCCTTCGCGCTCACGTGGGTGTTGTAGTTTTGCCCTCAAGGGTATATATTTTTGAGAACACCCTTTTATCTATGAAATGAGCGGTATCCCCCGCTTGTTTGAAAGCTATGCAATGCGTTAAACTGAGGGCTTCAGTCCTCTTTAGTCACGGTTGTGTTTTTGTTAATATCGCTTCGCGTCGCTCTGTCACTGTGAGGTTTGTGTAGCGGGAGCTTTAGTTAGTTTTTTCCTCCTGTGTTTACGCCACAGAATGATTACTTTAGGCAATTATCCTGAGTTAGCATTCTCGTTGCTCTGGCCAGGGGAGATTTCCCCGTGTTAAATATCACTGGTTTCAACCCTCCACAGCGCAATAGCTCGGTAATTTTCATCCCCTCACACAATAATTTCTCTCCTTTGTTTGGGTAAAATTTTAGCAGCCATGAAGTTATAACGCACGTACGTAACTAAAAAGAAAACAATCTCGACACACATAATTACAACTGAAAAGGCTTTATTGAGTCAATCCCCTCAAATTTACACCTAAGCTGCCTAAGTTTGTACTTTTCCAATACAATAACTTGATGTAGATTCAGTAGATTTCACAATCAACCTTACGCAAGAGTGTTTATCGATAGATTTTATCGCATCAATCACACAAATCACACAATTTCCACGCACCAACATTAGTCATCTCCACTTCTCACAAAATCACGGCAAAATTGCGTTACTTTTTGTCCAAAACCACTGCTTTTGACAAAGAAACAACTTTACGCCATACATTTCTTTCTAGCGACTAGCAATGTTTGCCCCCTGGCGATCCCAAAATGCTTTGCGCATACATGAGTCTCTGATTACTGGCAAATCATTCATTACAGCCTAATCCTGCATCATAGAGAGAAAGAAGGATACTGAAACACGATTAACAACGGCGTTGCTTTATACGTTTCTTTTTCCTTTCAAGAAAGAAAATATGGGATGACACGCAGGCTGTGACACTGACTTAAAACACAAATGCGATTGAAATTGAGGCAGTTAAAAATTAACTTGAGTTGACACATAAATTTGCGCTTGGATGAAAATTTGACTTGTTTACTAAAATTGATCGAAAAAAGAGCTAACTTCATGCAAATGAACGACGTGTTTACAGCAACATCCAGTCTCGCCAGTTAAAGGCAGTTTTGGAGCCAAGTTGGCATTATTCACGTTATCAAGAAACGAGGTGAGTAGCAATACTTTATTACAAGCCATTCAAGTGATAAAATGGTTTCTCTCAGAAACATATCAGGCGTTTTAGGGGTAGGGTTTGCAGATCGTTAAATAAACTCCCATTAAGTTTCTTGCAAGCGTCGTTTCTTGGAGAATACGCTGTTGGGCGGTTGAAAGGCTGAATCATTTACACAAACCTGGCATGAGATTATTATTTTGTGTTTTTCTGTTAACATTCTAGTAAAAATTCAGTCCACGAAAATCACTGTTAGTGAGACCGTGAATAAATAGAAATGAGTTGAAACAGTTGTCAAAACAAAAAGTGACGAATTTGCTCAAATGATGAAATATAAAGAAAGATGTTGTATTGTACATGCCATGAAAGAAAGAACTATCTTCTTCTCAACGCGCGTCAAACCCATCACGTTCCCTATAATGGTTTTTAGAAAGAACTATCTTCCTTCTGAACGCCATGACGTTCCCTATAACGGTCGTTCGCTAATCAGTTAGCCAAAGGGTGACGTGGAAAGCTGGATCATTTAGTGCAAATTTTAAGGAACGGAAGAATATTTTTTTTTAGAAAAGCAATCGTTTAGCACATCAGTTAAGTCAGTTGTTCTACCGCAGGTAACACAACTACGAGGCTAAAACAAGTTATGAGGCGATGCTCCTCTCTATTAATGCAGATGACTAAATGTCACAAGAGTTGACAAAAGGAAACCGTGTGGTTTAATTTTAGCATAATTTTTAAAGAACCTTGGTTATGCATCTGCCATTTTTAGTAGTTCCTTGTTATACTTAAGATACATTTTGGGAAAGTTTGGTCTGCCTCGATTGATAGTTCTTCAGTTAATTCAAGCAATTTATCTTTTGAATAAAAATATGGCTCAGAAAAATTTCTTTACAAAGAAGTCCGTATACCTGGGACACTTCCTGTTTAGATATTCGTATTTCTATCTGTTTACTGTTAATTAAAAACTCATCCTCGTCCAGTTTAGAGAAAAGAGAAAGAAATTTCCCACGCCAAATTAAATATCGAGTGAACGATGATTTGCACGAACTTCGATGCCCTTGCGATCAAAACATACAAATTGACGAAGGATAAAAACAACTAAAGAAATTAGACAACCAATCAGATTCTCGCTTTCACCTTATGCCATATGATATGGGTACAGCTGATGTTTTAGCACAAAAATAACATCGTTTTTATACGTTGTCATGTTTGATCGAAATTAATCTACATACACCTAACAACTTCATGTGGACAATAGCCAGTATATCAAAACAAGAGTTCACTGTATTCGTAGATCTTAACGATGGCAAGAACAAGCTTCAACGAAGGCAGCCTTTGACATAGTTTGGCTTTGATCGACTTATATGGCAAAATGCGTCGCAAACATCGTAAACGAAACAAGAAATTAAACACTTCGCCACAGCAAAATTGACACGTGTGGGTAGAGTTTGAGACTTTAAAGCAACCGTCTTTTCCTAGAGAATATTTGTCGGACTGTTCGGCTGAAGGACTGAAATCGTTATGAAAACAAGGCATAAAATCATTATTTTATTGAAATTCATTGTGAATTTTTACGTCGCTATCAAGATTTCTGTAAATGTGGATCCGACGGAATACAAAATGGAGCAACGATTTACGATTGATAACCATGTGATCAAACACGTTTGGGAAAAATTGTGGAAATAAGACTAATAACCTCGAGCTTCATATTTCCCCTTGCCTCTCTAGCAAATCTTTCGTTAATTTTCTTAGAGCGGTTACACGCCACACTTTTCCCCTTTAGGCACTGCTTAATTAAGAAATGGTTTTACTTCAAAGCTATTATTGGCAGCTGGATGATAACTTTACTTCTGGCATTCATGATGTCGGTTGTGGAAGGGCTCGATTTAGAGTTAATTCCGTATGCACAGGCACGTTACACTTTTCTTACCCTCCTTATCATAACTGTTTCTTATGTTATCATTATCATAAAAGTCAAAAGTAACCCTCCTCCGCAGCATTTTAGTGCACTTGCCTCAGAAAGGAAATTGTCAGTAACCTTAGGCATAGTTACCGTCGTGTCTATCCTGACCAATCTGCCCGCATCTATTTGGGTAACAATTGTACGCGATATAGCCAGCCAAATGTCTTTAACGTTTGCAGCATTCATTCGAATACACTCAACGCTATCTTTGTTATATTATGCCAATTCTATCGTCAATCCATTGATATATGCTATAAGAATGCAAGAGTTCAGGAAAGCGGTTAAGGAACTTTGGAAGAGCACTCCAGGGGTGTCCAAACCCATTGAACTGCATGCAATGTAGTGCATGAGGGCAAAGACAAAAGCAATAAAACAAACTTTAACGATTAAAAACAATCGAGATTTGGTTCATCCTGATAGTTAAGTTATTTTTACTTACTTTGTGATGTACCTTTTTAACAAGTGTTGTAAAAGCCAACCGGACAAAACAAAGCTGCCTACTCCTCATGGCTGTATTCAGGAAATTTTAGAAAACTTAACAAGTAAAAAAAAAAAGAGAAAAAGCTGACTGTCCAGCTGGGGCTGTATATTGTATATCTGTCCAATTCATCAAGCAAACACTGAAAACTGATTCATTTAAAAAAATCTCCGGCAAAATGAGATTAGTTTTTTAAAAGATATTTATCAGTTCAAAGAGTTTTCTTGTATACTGACTTAGAGAAGCCCCGTCGATATAAGTAAAATGGGAAGTTAATTACGATTTTAGACATTTGTTGGTTTGTTTCCCTTTGAATGCATGATGAAAACGATGATGTCAGGATGCGACGCTGAGATTCAAAGGCGGTCAACAGACTCGTTCTGTCTGTCCGTCTTGGTTCATTAGATGGTCATTTTGTCTGACCCTTCATTTGTCCGTCCGTCCGTCAGTCCGTCCGTCCGTTCTTTTGCTGGTTACCTTGTTCGTTCACTAAATTATTCTAACAATGCTCAGCTGTAAAGCAGCCCATTAGAGCTTAATCCAGCATGCTTGAGAAAAAGAAGGACACTGAAACACGATAAACAACGGCGTTGCGTTAGACGTCTCTTTTCCCCTTCAAGGAAGAAAATATGGGATGTCTGCACGCAGGCTACAGCAGATTGGACTTACTAAAATCACAAATGCAATTGAAATTGAGGCAGTTGATAATTTACTTGAGTTGAAACCTAAACTTCTGCTTGAATGAAAATTTGACTTGTCTACCAAAAATGATCGAAAGAAGAGCTAACTTCATGCAAATGAGCGGCATGTTTACCTCACTCATGCAGTTTTGGAGCTACTAAAGTTGAAATTATTCACGCTATAAGAAACGAGGTGAGTATCACTATTTTACTATATTCCGATTACGAGGTAGAATAGTTTCTTTTACAAGTATATAACGCGTTTTAGGGGAAGGGTTTGCAGATGGTTTCATAAACTCCAATTAGGTTTGTGGCAAACGTCGTTTCCTGGTGAATTTGCTTCGAGGCTGTTGAAAGGCTAAAACATTCAGACAAACTTGGCATGAGATTATCATTTTGTTCCTCTCTATTGACACTGTAGTAAAATTTCAGTCCAAGAAGATCACTGTTAGTTAGACCAGACGATGGTCTAAGACGACCTCCTAGTTGAGCGGCGACTTAAATATAAATATCGTGAATAAATAGCGATTTCAAATACTTGTCGAACAAAAATTGACGATTTTGCTCAAAAAATGGAATATAAAGAGAGATGTTGTATTCCACATCTCACGATTATGAAACCAAAAAGTATCTTCTTTCCCAACGAGAGTCAAACCTATGACGTTCCCTACAATGCATGGTCGGTCGCTTACCACTGAGTTACAGCGGGACGTGGAAGGCTGGGTCAATTAGTTAAATTTTAAATCAAGCAAGGGAAGAATAATTTTACAAAAGCAATAGCCCAGCTCATCAGTTAGGACAGTTCTTTTACCCCTTGCAAAATAACTGAGAGAATAAAACAAATTATGAGTCAAAGTTCCTCTTTATTAAGGCAGATGGCTCGATATTTTAAACAACGATTTTAAGCACCTGCTATCTTCAGTAGTTCTTAAATGTTTATACTTAAAAAGACACATTTTGGGAAAGTCCGGTGTGACTCGATTGAAAGCTGTCTGGTTTGTTGAAGGAATTTTCTTTTTCAATAAAACTACCCAGCAACGGTCAGAAAGATTCGAGTGAGTTGAGAGTAAATAGCGATAAGTTCAAGCACTTGTCAAATGAAAAAGTGACGATTTTGCTCAAGTAATGAAATATAAAGAAATATGTAGTATTCCACATGCCACGACTTTGAAACAAAAAATTATCTTCCTTCTCAACTTGAGTCAAACCCATGCCGTTCCTTACAATACATGGTCGATCGCTAACAACGTGATCTACAGGGTGACATGGAAAGCTGGATCATTTAGTACAAATTTTAAGGAAGGAAAGAATAATTTTTAGAAAACTATATATAAGACAAAATTAATAACTGATAAAAACAGCAATTCAAACTAGAAGCTGAAACTACAAAAGATATCATCGATGGGGTTAAAAACTTCAAATTGATAAAAAATGATCAAAGCAAAGAAGCTAAAACTACAAAAATTCTTACCGATAGGGTTAATAAAAAAATCTGGCAAACATGTTTCGCTTAAAAGTAGCAATATTCGGTGCATTTCTGGTCTCTCTCTCTAATTCATTCCAGTCTTTTAGAGAGTGATGGAAAACTCTCTGCTTTTCCCAATTTCTGGTAACACGGGGTAGTCTGAGCATGTCTTTGTTCCTTGTATTATAATTATGAATGTCACTATTTGTTAGTAAATTCATAGACTGGTCCACAAGTCCATAAATGCACTTGTAAATATATATACAACGATGGTAAGATCTACGTTGTTCTAGGTTCAGTCACTTTAAAGTTACCAGGGCATCAGTAGCTGACGAATAAAGTGGCCTGTCTAGAATAATTTTTGCGGCCTAATTCTGCAAAACCTATAGGTCGTTCATAAGAGTCACCTTGTTCTTGTCGCCCCACACAAGATCGCCATAACCAAAAACCGGAAGAACAAGACTGTTGTAGAATAGTAGGCGGGCGGTGAAACGCTCGATCACGAGCGATCGATAACGATGCGATCAAATACTTTTCGGAAATTCGACGCAGACAATAAATTTATTGTTGATATCTTGTTGAGGAGTTACTGTTAAATAGGTTGGGAAAGTTTGTCAGTCTTGCTGTGTTACAGAGAGGCCATCATTGGCAAAATACCAAAAGAAAAACCTCCTTTGCGAAACTTTGCCTTTCATATTTGAGGCACTTAGACTTGTTAAAAAAAATGTAAATGTGATTGAAATTGGGACAGTTGTTAATCAACTTGAGTAAACACAAATATGCGCTTAATGAAAATTGTACATGTTTACTAAAATTGATCGAAAGAAGAGGTAAAGCAAGATCCCGTCTCGCTAGTTAAAGGCAGTTTTGGAGCCAAGTTGGCATTATTCACGTTATCAAGAAACGAGGTGAGAAACGATATTTTATTCTAACCCAATCACGAGGCAAGATGATTTCTATTAGAAATATATCAGGTTAGAAAATTTAAGTTTATTGCGAGTGTCGTTTACTGGTGAATATGCTGTTGGGTTGTTGCAAGGCTGAAACATTCAGACAAACCTGGCATGAGATTATTGCTTTGTGCTAGTCTTGTAACATTCCGGTAAAATTTCAGTCCACGAAGATCACTGCTAGTGAGACCGGAAGATGATCAAAGACGACCACTCAGTTGGAGCGGCGACTGACATATAAACATCGTGAATAAATAGAAATGAGTTCAAACGCTTGGTGAACCAAAAAGTGACGATTTTGCTCAAATTAAGAAATATAAAGAAAGATGTTGTATTGCACATCCCACGATTTTGAAAGAAAGAAATATCTTCCTTCTCAACATGAGTAAAACCCATGACGTTCCCTATAATGCATGGTCGGTCGCTGACCATTGAGCTACAGGGTGACGTGGAAAGCTGGATGATTTAGTATAAATTTTTAAGGAAGGGAATAATAATTTTTAGAAAAGCAATGGTTTAGCTCATCTGTTAAAGCAGTTGTTTTACTGCATGTAAAACAACCAAGAGAATAAAATAAATTATGATGCGATGTTCTTCTTTATTTATGCAGATGGCTAAATAACAAAAGAGTTGACAAAAGGCAAACGTATGGTCTTAGCTTAATTTTTAAAGAACTTTAGTTTGTTTGCACTTTAGATACATCTTGGGGAAGTTTTGTGTGCCTCGATTGACAGTTCTTCAGTTAATTAAAGCAATTTATCTTTTGAATAAATATACAGCTCATAAAATTTCGTTAGAAAGAAGTCTGTATACCTAGCACACCTCCAGTTTAGTCATTCGTATTTCTATCTGTTTACTGTTAATTAACAATTTATCCTCGTCTAGTTTAAAGAAAACATACACAAATTTCCCACACCAAATATCGAGTTAGCGATGATTTGCACGAACTTCGATGCCCTCGCCATCAAAACATACAAATTGACGAAGGATAAAAACAACTAAATAAATTAGACAACCAATCAGATTCTCGCTTTCACCTTATGCCATATGATATGGGTACAGCTGATGTTTTAGCACAAAAAATAACATCGTTTCAATACGTTGTCATGTTTGATCGAAATTATTCTAAATACACCTAGCAACTTCATGTGGACAATTATCATTTCATCAAAACAAGATCTAGAATTCACTGCATTCGTAGATCTTTACAATGGCAGGAACAAGCTTTAACTAAAGCAGCCTTGGACATATTTTGCCGTTGATCGACCAATTGGGCAAAATGTGTCGAAATTATCTTACCCAAAATAAGAAATTGAACACTTCGCCATAGCAAAATTGCGACGTTTGGGTAGAGTTTGAGACTTAAAAGCAACCGTCTTTTCTAGAGAATATTGGTAGGGCTATTCAGCTAAAGGAATGAATTTAGATATCGGCGATTAAATTCGCCGGCATTCGCCTAGTCTGCCCGTTCTTTCGACTTTCGACGCTCGTCGCTGCGAATCGCCAGTCAATCAGGATGGGCTATTTTATTTCATGACTTTTGAAAATGGCGGTAGCAGCGATACGATGAAGCTTGGGAACAAGGCTGAAGTGCCACATCGCTGCGATTGGCGAAAAAACTCGCCATGTGTGGCGCGGGCTTTATTGACATTCTTTGCGAACTTTTATAGACTGTTCACAGCCCCCCCTATTTTTCCGTGGGATTCTGGAGACCGGTACGCTTCGGTATAAGCGAGCGCAATCTGGGGAGAGTGTCTAAACTACCGAGGGGAGGGGAGCGGAGTTGGGAGGCGGGGGGAAAAATAGGGAGACTGTAACAGCTTCTCACTGTCTCGTGTTCGAGGGGCGTGCCGAAACTTTGTCGCCTCGACTAATTGAACCAACTAAAAAATATGCTCCCCAGAGATAAACATGTCAAATTGAAGGAAATACGATAGTCCTTGTTACAGTACAGTTTCTGTACCATTTCGAAACAAAGTACAGTTGTGAAATAAAATAAAGTTGCGAAAGTCTTTCGAGTGAGGATAGGCATGAAAATACAGTACAGTACATCAGCTATTTGCAAAGTGAATTTCAATAGTTATACAAGCGGAACACATAAAGTGAAGCTTACAGCGAAACCTCTTTAGATACATGCCGCATTTGTAACATTTATTTTAAAATATCAGTCGGCGATTTCGGGAAGCAAAACAAGCACATTTCCACATAAAATTTGTTTAAAATCCCGAAAAGAGCTGGAGTTGCTAGCATTCCTCTAGCCGATCTTTGAAAAGCACATCTTGGAGTTGAAGTTGATCCACAAGATGGGAAATCTTCACGTGTTTGCAATAGCGCTTGCGACGAAAGCCACGATCAGCAACGTTTCAACCGCTTTGTGTGTGTTGTTTTGCCCCAGAGAATTGTTAAAAAAAGTTGTCCCTACAGTTCGCCATCTACTTCAAAGCAGTGGAAAGAGACGGAAAACTGCAGTCTGCCGCCCGCCAAACGTCCGCTGATTTTCAACCGTTCTGAACCAGTTCCGTCCACCGTATCGACCCGTACCAAGACGCGAATTTTACACTGAACGTTTTGTTGGAAGATGCGAGCGGCGATGAGGATGTTTGTATACTATTAGGCCTCCAATTCCAAGCCGACGAGACAAACGATAAAAATCAAAACACGATCTTCACAACATTACACGCTAGCCGTATCCATTTTTAGAACTGGCGGTGAAAGATACGTCATTCATGCTGTCAACACTTCAGAACTACTATTGTCTAATTGACCAATGAAGTGTTGCCGTTGCTGGTGCAACGGGCCTTTGGAACGCGAGACAGTGAGAAGCTGTTACAGTCCCTCTATTTTTTCGCTTCCCCTCCCCCACTATACTAACACCCACTCCTGCTCCCCTCGGTAGTTTAGATATTCTCCCCAGATCGCGCTCGCTTATATAAACAAAGATGGCGGCGGTTCCATCGAAGCCTACCGGTCTCGAGAATCCCACGAAAAAATAGGGGGGCTGTGAACAGTCTAGAACTTTTACGTCGCCATCAAGATTTCCGTCGAAATAGAAAATGGCGCGACGATTTACGATTGATAACGATGCAATGAAAGACTTTTAGGAAAAATTGTGGAAATTAGAGGCGGAAAGTAAATTAATGTTAATATTTTAGAGAAGCTACTCAGTGTTCAATAAGTTAGGAAAGTATGTCATTTTTGTTTTCTTACTAACACCATTGCCAAAATACCAAGGGAAAAACCTCCCTTCGGAAACTTTGCCTTTCATATTTCAGGTTGAAGGTTTATCAATGGCTTTTATTTCACGTGTTAATGGCATTGCTATGACCATATATGGACACTAGCATAGCTCATGTCTCTCCAAACAACTGCGAGACAACCACACCGAACACGAATGAATCATTGGAATAAATTAAAAAGAAAGGTCTAGTCTAGGAAATGAAATATTACTCAAAGAGTTCTACTCTAAGAAACGGCTGAACATCTTTTTCTTTACTTTGTTTTTATCCACAGCTTACAACAAATTAACACGAGAAGAAGGAACGTTTAAGTTTTATTGAAGTATGGTTGGTAACGCTACTGAAGATCCTTCTTTGGAAAAGCTGGAAAATGCGTGGAGAAAAGTTTTACTCACTGAATTTATTGTGATAGCTATAATCAACGCCTTCACAGTCGTCGCCTTTGCAAGACATCGCATTTTACGCAAGCGCACTACGTATCTGATAATAAACCTGACTGTGGCTGATTTACTGGTAGGAGCAGTGTCGGGACCAGTGGGAATATCCCCCCCATATTTCGATGAGAGACATGGTTTCAGCTTGCGAGAAGTCATCATTTTAACCTCGATCAACATATTCCCCGCAGCCTCTCAAGCCAACCTCTCGTTAATTTCTTTAGAGCGCTTGCACGCCACACTTTTCCCCTTTCGGCACTTCTCAATTGAGAAATGGCTTTACTTCAAAGTTATTATTGGCAGCTGGATGATAACTTTGCTTCTGGCATCCATGATGTCTGTTCTTAAAGAGCTCGATTTAGTTTTAATTGACTATCCACGTGCATGTTACACTTTTCTTACCGATGTAAAGTATATGAAATAATTCATATATGAACTGCGGATATAGATGAAAGTGAGAAATGATCATCGCAGTGAATTTTCCAATTCATGCAATTGGAAATTGGAAGCCTGAAAAAAATTCAGGCTTCAACGGGATTCGAACCCGTGACCTCCGCGTTACCGGTGCGATGCTCTACCAACTGAGCTATGAAGCCACACATTGGGAGCAAGGTCAATTGTAGGTTCCCATTTTCCCGTGAGAGGAGTGAAACGATGTAAAGTATATGAAATAATTCATATATGAACTGCGGATATAGATGAAAGGAGAAGTGATCATCGCAGTGAATTTTCCAATTTATGCAATTGGAAATTGGAAGCCTGAAAAAAATTCAGGCTTCAACGGGATTCGAACCCGTGACCTCCGCGTTACCGGTGCGATGCTCTACCAACTGAGCTATGAAGCCACACATTGGGAGCAAGGTCAATTGTAGGTTCCCATTTTCCCGTGAGAGGAGTGAAACGATGTAAAGTATATGAAATAATTCATATATGAACTGCGGATATAGATGAAAGTGAGAAGTGATCATCGCAGTGAATTTTCCAATTTATGCAATTGGAAATTGGAAGCCTGAAAAAAATTCAGGCTTCAACGGGATTCGAACCCGTGACCTCCGCGTTACCGGTGCGATGCTCTACCAACTGAGCTATGAAGCCACACGAATTCATATACTTTACATCGTTTCACTCCTCTCACGGGAAAATGGGAACCTACAATTGACCTTGCTCCCAATGTGTGGCTTCATAGCTCAGTTGGTAGAGCATCGCACCGGTAACGCGGAGGTCACGGGTTCGAATCCCGTTGAAGCCTGAATTTTTTTCAGGCTTCCAATTTCCAATTGCATAAATTGGAAAATTCACTGCGATGATCACTTCTCACTTTCACTTTTCTTACCCTTCTTATAATAACTGTTTGCAATATTATTATTACCATAAAATTCAAAAGTAACCCTCCTCCGCAGCATTCTAGTGCAGTTGCGTCAGAAAGGAAATTGTCAGTAACCTTAAGCATAGTTACCGTCGTCTCTGTCTTGACTATTCTGCCCTTAGCTATTTGGATGTTAATTGCACAATACATATTTAAACAAATATCTCTTGCAGCAGTCATTCAAATACACGATAGGTTACTGCTGTTACATTATGCCAATTCTATTGTCAATCCATTGATATACGCCATAAGAATGCAGGAGTTTA
This sequence comes from Pavona decussata, assembly GCF_977016875.1. Lineage (NCBI taxonomy): Eukaryota > Metazoa > Cnidaria > Anthozoa > Scleractinia > Agariciidae > Pavona > Pavona decussata. The sequence continues at coordinate 1,404,253 of NW_028145558.1, read as the reverse complement.
AGAAAGCAGTTAAGCAGCTTTGTAAGAGACCTGCAGCGACAAGGGGTGTCTAGCCCATTGAACTGCATGCAGTGTAGCACATGAGCACAAACATAAAAGCCGTAAAACAACGAACAAACTTTAACGATTACAAAAATCGATATTTTGTTTTTCCTGATATTTAAATCATTCCTTCTTACTTTGAGAGGCAAGTTTTTAACAAGTGTTGTAAAAAGTGCTCTTTTCAAATTTTGATTGAATCAGCTGTGCAGTGACTATTGTTTTCTTGGTACAACTTGTAAAACTTAAATATTAAATTTGTTTAAGGTGTTATTAGACAATCAATAGGAACAACTTCTGGAAAGGTTCATTGAATAAAGAATTATTGACGGCCTTGCTCTTGATCTATCTATTGTAGCTTGTATTATGTAATTAAAAAAATCAAGATCAGTTCAACGTGGTATTTCAGGTTTTATAAAAGTGTTGTAAAGGGTGTTCCTTTCATCCTTTGTTGGAATCAACTGCGTAGTGACTGTTGTTTAGCTTTGTGCAAGTAAAACTTAAACCTTAAAGTTGCTGAATCTCATGAGCCGTTAGATCCTAGACTATCGGAGAGTAACAGCATTATAATTGAAAGTTTAAAGGAATATGCAAAGAAATTCAACAAAGCACAAACACACTAGCTAAGAGTTTGGAGGTCTTGGACAGCACAAAAGGGCTTCGACCAAAATATTGAAAACTGTGAACCGGAGGCACTCAACAAAATTCTCGAGGATTTTCACGCAACAGTGCGTAGAAAAGATGAGAAAGACTATACGAGTATGAGAGTCTTCGCACTGCGATTGAACGTTACCTAAGAATGCAAGGTTACGAATACTCCAAAATTAGAGACCAAGAGTAGAAAAACTCGAAGCAAGTTCTTGAAGGTAAAGCTCGGCCACCGTGACAACAAGGTAAGCTAAAGTCAAGCGGCTAAACAAGTCTTAATAGTCTGACAAACACTGAATTAAATGAGCATAAATCCTGGAACAAACGGTTTGTTGGCTCCTGACTCAATATTTTGGCCTAGAACATCCTGTTGAAGATTCCCATGTCGCCTTGGACGAAAATACGAAAATCCAATCGAAAATCCATCCAAACGGTCCGGAGCTAGTCCTCGAAGAAAATCAAAATCCCACAGTATTCGAGCGTAGCAAGATTCATACGTGCCAGCCACAAACCGTCCCGCTGATTGCCCCTTTCTGATTGGACGATTGTCTAACAATCGTCCAATCAGAAAGGCGTTTGGATGGATTTTCGATTGGAAGGTACGAGAAGAATCGAAAATCTTTTGACCTTTATGCTGTGAAGTTTGAAAGCGGAGCGATGCGTTTTTTGGGGGAAAAATCGCTCCGGCGCTGGAACCCTTTCAAAACAATGATTCCTCCCTTCTCCTTTTTATATATGAACAGTCAACGGCGAACTCAAACTCCTTCAAAATCGCTCAAAAAACCGCTTTGAGGTAAAAGGACGACTATATACCACAGATAAGGTAATTCAACGTTTATTTATCATTGATTTATATACATAGTTAGCGATATATCGCTATAGGTGAAGCAAACGGTAAATCCAGTGCGTTTATTATATAATAACAATCGGCTACACAGACACATTGTGTGGGCCCCCTTATGATTACAACAGGTATGCTTGAGGTGAGATATGTTATTTTACTGCAACATGTAAGAAATCTAGTTTGGGTATAACTATTATAGTCAAGTGTAAACAGAATTTAACATGAGGGAATTTTTTGTGTATTTTCTTCGAAATCTTGCAATGGTCACGCAAGTACTGGTTAACACATTTGAAATACCAGTTCAAAAGTCGGACCGGATCAACTCGGATCATGAAAAAAACATAAAATTAAATGAAATTGAAACTTTTACCCATTTGAAGGTTAAAATTCCGGTCAAAAATGGGCCAAATTAAAAAAGACTCGCCAAGTTTCTCCATGTTGTGCTCTTAGTGCCGCCATTTTACTTGCCGCCATTTTGTATTCTTTGTATTCTTTGGACTCGTCTCGTGTTTATTCATCCCTGATACCCTGATACACCGTTAGAGTGAGTGATGACTAATGCCACAGAAAAATTCGTAAAGGCCGATCGCCGTGGCATATTTTCCGATAACGCAACGTCACTAAACAGGAGTAACAAATTGCTCATGTCTTAAATGAAGCCGTACGAAACAGCGACATTTTCTACCTCACAGTCGATAGCTAGGGTTAATGACATGTTTACGTTTTTATAACTACAGTGTATTATCCGAGTTGTATTTACCTGCCGCTTCAATACCGCTGATATGAGATAACATTCCATTTTGCCCGGCGCTTTGGCAAATTTTCGAGTAAGAAGGTTTCATCTAACGTGGTATTGCTCACTGAAGACGAAACTTCCATCACAAGAAACGTTGCGGTATTTTCATCTTTTCTGTAGGAGTTCAACTAACCCGTGTAGTCTGTCTGTCTGCCTGTCAATAAACGACCTTTATGGTAGCTAATTATACAGCATTTCTGAGTCTTTTTGTGTATTTTCTTCTATAGTCAAGAAAATGACATTGATTTAAAGCTGATTACAACGCGTTAAACTTGTTAAAAAGAAACAAGCTGAAAATAATTCCTAGATCCCAGGCGCTTGCTATCGGACGCTAACTGAATTCAAAAACCAATTGCTTTATTTGAGATTCCACATACTTTGAAACTAAACTCTTTTCTATTGCTTTTTCCAACCGGCCCTCGAACAATCTTGAGTGAATATGACATTTAAAGGGGAAGTATCATGGGGGTTTTGATATCGTTTGTTACAAATGATGAAACAAAACCTCCAATCAGCTGCCAAATAATTCTAGAATGACGAGAGGAACGAAATCAACTCAATTCTTGAAAGAAACAACTTGTGATCTGTTCTAGCGCATTTTGGAAACAAAAATGCGACAACTTGAAAAACATTAGCCTAATATTTTTCAAGTTTCAATCCACACCGGCCTACTCTGTCTCTGGCCAGAGGCACTAATCGACAGGTTTGTTGCACTGGGGTGATAATTTTTAACAAACTTGACAATTACAGTGTATTTCGTTGTTTCTGCTGACAGTCAAACATTTTTGGGTTTTGAAATGACAGCAAATTTTCATGATACTTCCCCTTTAAACAAGAGGACAATGAATGTAGTTAATGCGGGGAGAAGGGGAAGCGGGGAAAATATTGTTCACCGCATCTAAGAGGAGGGTACCATGTGGTATAGGGACACAATACTCTGGTCTTAGAAGGAAAGCTGACTGATAAAATTTAACAAAAAAAGAGGAAATAAAACCGCAATAATCGCAGAAATCTTTTTATCGCTGTGGCTACTTTAATTGAATCTCCTTCAGTCCACACATACCCTTGCATGTAAAAGGTATTCTACAGTAATCCGAAGACAAGTATTTCCACACTACAGATGTCATTTAATGGTAACTGCAGGTTTCTCATACTCATAAGAAAAGCAAAGCAACATGCCGCGGTATCTCTAAGGCCTTTATTCGATTCACCGACGATGACGATAATGGCGATGATGATGACGATGATGATGATTATTTTAGAGCTTATCCGGGCATATCTGGGTTTCGCGAGCGCGAAGACGAGCAACGCTTAGTGCGGAATGCTAGTCACGCAGATTTTCTTCTTCTCGACCCCTTCCGACTAAACTAGACAATAATTATATTCACGAGAACTGATGGGGATGGGGACTACGAAGCCAGAACGTTGCAATATCATTGCTGACTGATTAACTTCCCCGATTCCCCGGTCATCTTTTGCCGTCTTCAGCTTATGGACAGCCATTTCTTGCGTAACAGCGCAGTTTCTTTTGTTGCACCGCCAACGAAGACCGTAGACATCTCGACGGCGCGGGCAGATGGTCAGATTGTTATGCGACTCATCCTTTCAGAATATCAAATTCCATCAATGTAAAGACGTTTGAGTCTTGGGCCATCGTAGCTTGATCAGAAATATCACAGCTGTTTGTATTCCATCAATGTAAAGTCAGTAAACTTAACTTCATTTGTTCAATCAGCAACATCAGATAATCGATAACTTTACTGTCATCCGCGCGCGAGGATTTATTACATTTCACTGTCAGTTTTGTCGTCAGCAAACACCTTCCTGGCGTTGGGACCGGGATGACTGGAGATGTCTTTTTGGCATTCACCCAAAGAGACGCAGGTTGTTGTAATAGTACGAACTTTGATCGCAACAGGGCTCGTCGTCTATCAAGGGCGAAAATGAGCACGGAGCCATAAATGCAACCGGAAATATATCATATAGAAACTGGAAAATATGACATCCCGGAAGAAGAAATACAGTTTCTAGTATCGAGCAAACCACTTCAAGCCAGGAACGCACATTGCTATTTATAACCATTTTCCGTCATTGTTTATAAATAGCAAGTTTAAAATAGCTATGTACACAGTGATAGCCATAATATGCAAGCAACCTTGGTTATTTTCTGGTGTTCTTCTATCCGGATCGGACTGAGAAGGGTGGACTACTGCTCGCATTAATGAGGATGGTTCATTAAATGCCTATTTTGCAGGCGTTGGAACGGTAAGTGCTCATTCAAATATATTATAGCCGTGTAGCCGTTGAAGATAATATTATGGCCAGCCTTGCACTAAAGTGAAAGCATGATTTCTGATATCTCAGTTCTGTTCATGATATATAGTCTAGGACCTGCAAATTGAAAACACAGATACCTTGTTCGTCAGCTTTTAGAATTCTCGTCTTCGCTTGTCCAGTTCAATGTAGTGCCTGTCGCGACATTTTATTGACAGTGAGGATGAGATGCATCTTTGACAAACCTAGGATTTATAAAAAACGGCAACTTTTGCGCAACTTTTCTGAACCAAAGGCGTATTTCACGCAAGTCTATTGGTAATTTAATGAAACATTATCGTCTGTGGGGGGTTTCAGATACACTTTGATATGAAATATTTATTGATTTTGCTTCGTATCCTTCGTATTGTTGACGCTGGCGTACTGAGGAAAGGGTGACGCAACACCTGAACTTTCCATTTTTTCATTTGCGATCGGTGATCACCTACTTGGAATGAAATTCATTTTTATAGGGATAAACCCAACAGCACATGAGATTTTGCTTCCAAATAACTACTTAGTTTTATTCCAGCAGAAATGAAACATAAACAATAAATTTATTTCAACCTTGTTAACTTGTACTTGCGTGACCACTGCCATTTTTGTTAGAATTGACTGATGCATAACGACTGAGCTACAGGGTGGCGTGGAAAGCTGGATCATTTTGTGCAAGTTAAGCAATCGTTTCGCTCGTTGTTTTACAACCAAGAGAATAAAACAAATTATGAGGCGATGGTCCTCTTTATTGATGCAGATGGCTAAATGACAAAAGAGTTGACAAGAGGTAGCCGTATGGTTTTTGCTCAATTTTTAATCAGCTTTAGTTTAGCAACTGCCATTTTTAGTAGTTGCTTGTTTATACTTAAGACAATATTTGGGAAAGTTTTGTATGCCTCGATTGATAGTTCTCCAGTTAATTCAAGCAATTTATCTTTTGAATAGAAATACCCGACAATGCTCAGAAAGATTTGGTTACAAAGGACTCTGTATACCTGGCCGATTCATATTTAGTCATTTGTATTTCCATATGTTTTCTGTTAACTAACAACTCATTCTTGTCCAGTTTAGAGAAAAAAAAATTTCCACGCCAAATATAGAGTGAGCGATAATTTGCACGAACTTTGATGCCCTCGCGATCAAAACATACAAATCGATGAATGATAATAACAACTAAAAACATTACAAAAAAACAATCAGATTTTCGCTTTCACCTTATGCCATAAAGGTACCGCTGATGTTTTAGCACAAAAATAACATCATGGTACGTGGTTTCATCGAAATTAATCTACATACACCTAACAACTTCATGTGGACAATTATCATTTTCTCAAAACAAGAATTCACTGCATTCGCAGATCTTAACGATGACAAGAACAAGCCTCGACGAAGGCAGCCTTAGACATAGTTAGGCCTGGATCGGTCAATAGGGCAAAATGCGTCGCAAACATCGTAGACGAAACAAGAAATTGAACACTTCGCCACAGCAAAATTGACACGTGTGGGTAGAGTTTGAGACTTTAAAGTAACTGTCTTTCCTAGAGAATATTGGTAGGGATATTCAGCTAAAGGAATGATTTTTTATGAAAACAGGGTATTGAATCATCACACCATTCAATTAAATTTGAAGCAACCCGTCTTTTCCTAGATGATATTTTTGGGACTGTTCAGCTGAAGGACTGAAATCGTTATAAAAACAAGGCATAAAATAATAATTTTATTGAAATACATTGCGAATTTTTACGTCGCTATCAAGATTTCTGTAAATGAAGATCCGGCGAAATAGAAAACGGAGCGACGATTTACGATTGATAACCATGCGAACAAACACTTTCAGGAAATATTTTGGGTAAAGTAAAATTATTGTTGATATTTTAGAGGAGCTACTGTTCAATAAGTTAGGATAGTATATAATTTTTTGCGTACAGGCAGACCATCATTGGCAAAATACCAAAGAAAAACCTTTCGAAAACTGTGCCTTTCATCTTTCAAGTTGAAGTTGTATGTCCGGCCCATTCGACAAACATTCATGATTTTTAACTTACGTGTTTATGGCATTGCTATGACCATTTTATGGACACTAGCATTGCTAGCTCATCTCTTATAAAACATCTTAGAGATGTGTGTCTGATATATCAGTAAGACACAGTGACACCATAGTTAATTGAAGGCAATGGTTACGAAACCTTACAAACTTCTTTGTTACATGTTTTTATTGCCTTTTTGGCCTTGACCCTGCACAATCAACAATAGAATTTGGAATGTGTTGGATTAACTGACCAATCGAAATGTTTTTGTTAAGATATTCAACTTTGTTGTAAACGTTAAAACAAAGGATTGTGCACGGTCGCAGCCCTTCCAACATAGACTGCAGCACCATTGTTTTCATGACAAGGTTTCCTAACCAGTCCCTCAAGTAACTATGGACACACCGAATGCAGGAAAACAAACAGAAACAAAAGCATGAATTATTGCAATAACTTAATAGAAACATCTAGTTAAGAGAAAATGAAAAATTATATTATTCTTAGAATTTTACTGTAATAAACGGTTAAACATTTTTTAATTCTTCTTCTTCTTCTTCTTCTTCTTCTTAGCTCGCAACGAATGAACACGTGGACAAGGATTGTTTAAGTTTTATTGAAGCATGGCTGATAAAACTGCTGAGCATTCTGCTTCAGAAAAGTTAGAAAATACGTGGCCAAAAGTCTTTATCAGTGAATTTATTGTGATAGCTATTATCAACGCTTTCACTGTCGTCGCCTTTGCAAGAAATCGCCACTTACGCAAGCGCACTACGTATTTGATAATAAACCTGACTGTGGCTGATTTACTGGTGGGAGCTGTGTCGGTACCATTGGGAGCATTCGGCCGACATCTGGATCATGGAAATGGTTTCAGCTGGCAACAATTCATCATTTTAACCTCGAGCCTCATGTTTCCACTAGCTTCTCAAGCCAATCTTTCCTTAATTTCTTTAGAGCGGTTACACGCTACACTTTTCCCCTTTAGGCACTGTTTAATTGAGAAATGGCTTTACTTCAAAGTTATTATTGGCAGCTGGATGATAGCTTTGCTTTTGGCATTCGTGATGTCTGTTCTTGAAATGCTCGAATTAGTTTTAATTTGGTATCTATTTCTATGTTACACTTTTATTATCCTTCTTATCATAACTGTTTCGTATGTTTTTATTATTATAAAAGTCAAAAGTAACCCTCCTCCGCAGCATTTTAGCGCAGTTGCGTCAGAAAGGAAATTGTCGGTAACCTTAAGCATAGTTACCGTCGTCTCTATCCTGACCATTCTGCCCTTATCTATTAGGATGGCAATTGGGGATCACAGTGAAATGTCTTTTGCAGCAGTTGTTCACATACACCCAACGTTAGTGCTGTTATATTACGTCAATTCTATCGTCAATCCATTGATATATGCCATAAGAATGCAAGAGTTTAGGAAGGCGGTTAAGGAGCTTTGTAAGACGACTGCAGCGACAAGGGGTGTCCAACACATTGAACTTCATACAATGTAGTACATGAGTACAAAGATAAAAGGAATAACCAAATAACAAAAACGGTTAAGAACAATCGAGATTTGGTTCATCCTGATAATTAAGTTCGTTTTATTTTTAATACTTTGTTATGTAAGTTTTTAAAAAGTGTTTTAAAGGATGTTCCTTTTGTTGAATTAAATCAACTGTACAGTGACTTCTTTTCTCGGTACAAGTAAACCTTGAACCTTAAAGTTGCTGAATCTCATGAACAGTGCGATTGTAAACTACTTGCTCAAACTATTTCTTCAGTGTGTTATTAGACCATCAATAGGAAGAGCTTCTGGAAGCTTTCATTGAATAAAGAACTATTAACTGTGTTGCCTGGTTTGGTCTCTTCACTGTATAGCTTGCATTTGCAATTAAGAAATCAAAGGACGATCGTAAGTGGTCTTCAACCGATTTAGTTTTTTGTCTGTTTTTTTTTTTAATTTTTTTTTTAACTAAACTTTTTTGGGCGACTTGGGAAGGGAAGGGGACAACTTCTGGGTTATTTTACAGAGCTTTGAATTCAATAAGCCACCTGTGTACAATTGAGCTATTATGGTGTGTGCTACATGAAGATGCTGTTAGGTGCTCACAGTGGTGAGTATGTTGGAATTTCAATCAGAGTATCACAGGGCTGCAGTGGTTCAGGGCTCATCAGTGCATTGTAGCTACAGCGGTCCATCTCTCTGGAACAGCCAACCCTGTAATCTTAGGCAAGCTGAAACACTTAATTTAAGCAACTACATATTAATCTCCATTTTAAGTTAGTTGAGACACGGCATTCATAGAAGGCAAGTCAAGTTTTCTTTTCGTTTTAGTATTATTGTTTAGGATTAGGATTTTTATATATTTATAAATTTTGATGTTGATAGATTATCTTGTGGTTTTATGTTGTATCAACTTGATGAATTTTTTTTAACCCTGTGTAAATAAAGATTGAATTGATTTGAATTGAAACTGAATTATGTCAAGTTATGTCATTTTCTCTCTCTCACCAAGTCGTGTAAAAGGTTTCTTGCTTGGGTAACTGTACAGGAGAGAAAGAGAGAGAGAGAGAGAGAGAGAGAGAGAGAGAGAAAGAGTCAATAAAACATTTGTCATTACCAAGAATGCAATGTTGTGTATGAGCCAATAAGAATCAACCATGAGCAACCTGATGTCAATCCAGTTTGACCTCATATTTTCCTTTTCAAACATCAAATGCCTTTTGACGAACCCTCCCCCACTCCTCAGAGTTTTCAATGACTTTCTGTGGGGGTGGTACACAACAACTGATCCAGAAGACACAAGAATTTATCAGGTCCCCCTATCAAAAAAAGGAAACAAGGGTGGAGGGGACATAAACTTAAACATTAAACAGTTTATGGTTGTTAACAGGACGCCATTTACAAGGATAGTTACTAGAGGAAACCATTCCCCGTGAGCAGAGCAGGGTGTCCTAATTGCCCTGTATTTAAGTATAACTCTTTTCTCGCGGTTTCTCTATTCCTCAGTTGTTTTTGAGTGTAGAGGAAGAAAATGGTGTGGACGAAAATATGAATAAGATTGTTGAATACTCACAATGAAACAACTGAGGAACAGAGAAACAGCGAGACTATGCTTTCCTCTGTTGACGTCACAGCCCTACTATCCCCAGTCTCCCGTCTCGCGCGATATTGTGCCCAACCGGAAATGAAATTTGACGCTTTTATACCGCTCAAACGCAGAGAAATAAATTGATAACGATTTCGTTTCGATTTTTATACGAGAGCAACATGACAATTTGATAAATACGCAGTTCAATTAATTCCGATGCCGAACTTCATTTTAATTTTTTTATTTTTTAGACCGCGGGCCTTTGGAGCCAGAACAGAAGGCTTCTCGGGTACACCCAACGAAATTTATGAGGAGAATGCTCCTATCTCACCTCCTCTGACGTATCTGTACAGATTCACTTAGCCCTTAACACGTGCGCGCGCGAAATCACACCCCTCCCCTCCCCGCGAGGAGACGCGACGCACAGGGCGATAAAGTTTTCTCTTCCCTTTAGTTTCAGAACTGGCCTACCAGAACCGGTCGGTACGTTCACAAAAATTAATGGCTACAAGCTCACTATAGCCAATGGCCCGCGTGAGGCGCCATAATCATCCTTTAGCCAACTTGGAGCTACGCGCCTTGATGTGTTTCCTATTATCTCACATCCAACGCGCGCAAGTCTCGGAGTAAAATATGAGCAGATGCGCATTACAGTCACAAGTGGGTTTTTTTTTACACAAAATTTCGATTTCGTTGACTGTTTACATTACACTTTAGAAACGGAAGCAGATGCGTGCGGACTTGATGTTTTTTGCTTCGTCTCTGACACAAAGCAACAAGTGCTCATCTTTTTATGCCAAAAAATCTTCTTCTAATAATATTTGCCATTTTGAATGCGCACTTTGTAAAACACGCGCGGTATGTTTCTTCTTTTTTAAAGGTGCGTGCAAATGAGGTCGTTAGCGATTGGTTTTAGTTTCTAATCCATATTCATAGCTAACTTCACACGTAGTTCTCGAACTTGTAAGAAATCTGTTGGAAAGAGCGGTTTGACGGTCCTCTTTAACGAAGAAATATGATGAAATTCGAAGGTGTAATCATAAATCACAAGAAAAGAAGTACCCACTAAAGGTGAGTCTTATACTACAAATATTATTTAAGGTTTGTGTGGACCCTACAAACAAACTTTGGATATGTTGCCGACTTAACACGTGCGTTGGCTTGCTGCTTGTTGAAAACGACGATTGTAACTCCTCGAGTGCTCAAAATGGATTAAAACTCACTCTCGTTCTTTGTAGAATCTTTAAGGTTACTTCAAAAGCTAAAGGAACGTACAGACTGTTCCTTTATATACAGAATTTGGCAATTTTGCGACTCAAACTTTATTCATGCTCAGTTCTTTTTGTAAGAAGGTTAGTATTATAGTGATGCATGTTTAATTAATTTTGGGGCTGTGCAGAATGTTTTCTTTTATCGGCCTTTGCCGAATTGATTCCTCTGTTAAAATTGACATTTTCGCAGTTTGAAGCAAGGCGCAACAATGATATTTAATTTAGATTGTTCTACAGAAATACTAACATGATTATTTGCATTTTCAGACCAAATAATTCAGTTAATTGCAAGTGAAAATGTGAAGGCAGAAGCCGGGAGAAAAACCTGGAATTACTGCAAAGGTAAGAACTTTGTCATCATACAATAAATCCGCCGGCGGCTTAACCCTAACGCCAGATATCAATATGTATATTATCCTTCTTTCTTCTGTTACTAGTTGGGAGAATTCAAAGTCAAAACATGTTTGTTTGACCATCAAGACATTTTTTCTTTTGGTGATCATTCCATTTATTCTCGTGACCTGCATGTTGGGTTCAGTGATCAAGTTATAAGGAGAAATCAGATGCTAATCACTCACTATATTTGGTCTTATAGTTTAAGGGGGCTCGTTATTTGTGAAATTATGAAAACTTACAAAATAAATGAGTCTGATCGTTAGGGTGAACTAGAAAAATCTTTATTTTTAACTCTGTTGTTGGGAAATGCTAGTTCTGAGGTTATAAAGGTCAACATGGCAAGAGGTCAGTTCCACAAAAAGGACCTCTAAATTCCAGGTTTTTCAAATCATCTCAACACCAAAGTCGGTGACCTACCGTATTTATTACTTTGTTGGAAAGACATACTGAGTATTGCATGCATAAAAAAAATTCAAGGTAGCTCACCCCGAAAAATTTCCAGATAAAAACTAATGTTTCCTGTAAGTTTTATGTCGGGTTTGCGCGATTTTATATTGCATTTCCACTTCCGGTTGAAGTTCTGGTGATCTTAATCCCAATATATATGCGTTATTGACCAAGCGTGAGGTCAAGATGGCTGGATATTGGCCAAGTTCTTTTTTTGCGTTTTTATGGACCGAGACGAAGTCGAGGTCCATAAAAACGCAAAAAGAGAACGAGGCCAATATCCAGCCATCTTGACCGAACAACCTTGGTCAATAAAGGATTTATTATATGGCTTTACCTTCAAGTTAAAACTACAACAACAAAACAAAACAGGACATGAAACTCCTCTACTCGGAAAGAAATTCTTCATAGCCGGCCGGTGCAAGATTTATTTTCAGTGCATTTTTGGATTAGCATGTAATCGTGGAAAACAAGGAATCCTAAATTATCTTAGGGCTCTAACTTTATAATGGCTTAAAGGGAGTATACAATTATTGATAACGAAAAATTTAGATTTTCGCAAGAGCGGGAAGATTTGAATAGAATCCGGCAAACTCGCTATTTTCAGCAGATCGCACGGTGGCGTAAATAATAAACATTTTTACACAGTTTTCGGCTTCCAATCATTAATTTTTGAATGAAACAATAGATTTTGAGATTATATGCAAACATAAGCCGAAAAAAAGAGCGGGCAAATCAGAAAACTGGGCGAAACTTTGATAAGATTTTGTTGTTTACAACAAGCCAGACAAGCAAGACGCGGCTAAATTAAAAACGTGAGCTTCTTTGGCGAACTTGAGAAAAATACTTTTCAGAACTGCTCTAAACACTTAACTCAACTTCCACTACGCTATGATTTAAATACAGTCATTGCAAACCTAGAGAATTTATCAATTTGGCACTCGATTTGTGACAATAAGTTTTACAAAATCAACTCTATCTAAAATACTACACGCAGGTTCAACTCACATTCATTGGAGCTGAAACAAAATTTTCACTACACCAGGACGATTCCATTCTCTTTCCTTTCGTTTAGGAAAATGTTGAGAGTTTACCGAACTTTTCAGTGAGCGTTTTCCCCCAAAACAACGAGAAAATCGAAGAAAAGATTGCATTGTTGTTGGGATTAAACTTTCAATGCCAAGCGAACGGGCAACGGGTAATCCCGAGCGGGCAAGATAGCTCCATCTTGCCCGCTCGGGTAGCCAATCACAGCGCAGGATTTGACTCATCTTGCCCGCTCGCGGAGCCAGCCATATAATAACACCGTTTAAAGCTTGGTTAAGATTAATATTTTGGCCCGTTTATTTCATCAATAATATAGCATTTGCTGCAAATCATTAAGTTGATTTTTGTTTTTAGGAGTCATTCAGTTAATTACTGAAAACGGGAAACAAAAGGATGGAATGCAAGAGAAACTGGAATTCACAAACAAGAACGGAAACGCTTTAAAGGTAAGAATTTTAAAATGTTATATTGGATAATAAATTTCTTCAAAAATAATGGCTGACTTAATCTCTTAATTATTTGAACGAAAATAAAAAAGCTCAGTAGACTCGACTATAGCAAATTCATTGTTTTCAGTAAAAAGTGAAACAACGGATATCGGGGATTGGTAATTTTTCTTATTTTTCAGTTGGCTCGGTTTCCTTTGTTCCTTTCGGTTGAATATATTCAATAGCCCCTGTCAGTTACTAACTGTCTGAAAAGCTGGGTGCGGCTTTGGTTGTAAAAGGGGAGGGCGGGGCTGAAAACAATAGCCGATAACAAAGGACGGGAGGATTATGACGAGGGGGGGGGGAATATATATCCCCCCCCCCCCCTCGCCATATACCGCTAGACTTATTCCCCTTATTTAGTAATCTCAAACATTTCAACGAGTTCTTAATCGTTTATTATTAAAGAAAAAATGAACAACGTAACTTTTACTCCTCCTCCTACTACTACTACTACTACTAGTAATTCAATAACGGGCGCAACAACAAACTCAAACTCATCTTCTTGTCGACTACTAGTTGGAAGGGACCACTCATTCCACACTCGTACTGTCCCACTGGTAGCTTTCTTCACATTTGCAGGAATACGACCACTAATCCGTTCAGCAAAGACAGTGTAAGAAGTTTTCGGTTAGAAAGACTTAATCTTAACAATCGCTCATCGTTGTTTCCACACGGAACGATAGCCGACTACACACTATTTCCAAAATTTAACAGCAGCTGCTCAACCACGTGTAGTGTACTGAATGCAGTGATTATGCAAGAGTCACAAACATGTTTACCACGCATACCAGCAGACAAAAGCAACTGTTTATACAAATTGTTGTGTGAATAATCCAAAGTTCAGAAAACAGTTGAGAAAAACATCTCTACGGAAGAAATCTCACTGCCCATTACTTCCATTAAAAAATGTTATGTATTAGACTTCCACCTGGTATAAAATAAGCATTTAACTATTTAAGGTCCTTGTTTCTATTAGGAATCCTCACCAACCGAAAAAATAAGCATGTTATTGACCTGTCCCTCGGGGATATGTGATATATTCCCCTCGTGGCGTGCCCTCGGGCGACGTTCCAGGCCAATAACCCTTACTTATTCAATGATCCGAATCATGTCATCCATTATTTTTTCTACAGTTTTAAATTTGAAGAGACATTTGACGTCTTATCCAAGACTGTAAATCAAGCTATTTATTTTAAGATATTTAATGAACAATTTGGAGCCAGTTTCCGTCTGCTTCTGTTTTCTTTTTATTTGAAACTTGAAGCAAAATAATAACCATAGTGAAAATGTCGAAACCAAAATCTGCCCTCTGCCGGTGTCAAATTGATCATATCGTTAACCTAGTCTTGGCTGTAAATGGAGCAAAGTTTGTTTAGATCTTGTCTTTGGAGTTGATAGCCTAATTTTTCTATTTGGACAAAAAAATTATAACAGACCAGTATCGTTAGTTAAAATTTCTCAGTCTTAGCATGAAGAGATCACGTTTGAAGACTAATGCACACTTCACAAATTTCAAATTATTTTTTCTTAGCAACGCCTGATAAGTTCGCATGGATTTCTCCACCTATCAAATTTGGCTTAGAAAAATAATCAAGAGGATTATTTGCTAAGCTTTCTGAATAGTCGGTAGGTCCGTTGTACGATAATTGATACAAAATCCTTTAGCAAATTGAGATTTTGAGCCTGAGATTGTAACTTTTGTTTGTGAAACAGAATATAATAATCATACAAGGACTTAAGGAGGCCGGAACAATTTTTCTGTCCTGAGGAGTGGATCGTTTGGAAATTAAAATTTCGCATAGAAGGCAAACTTCGATTTCCTTTATACTGCGACACAACGGCTGAACCTTCACCTAGTTTCACATCTTGTGATCTGAACAAGAAATGCCTCATAAGCCTGAAATTAAAATTCTCGAAAGTCGAAACTAATTATAATTGTCAACTCTTGGCTTCCCATTTTGAAATATTTCGATTTATGCAAATTGCAAAGTGTTTGGAAATCGCAGCCAGCTGAGAAGCTCAGTGTGAAGTGTCGTTCTGAATATTTTCCTATGATGAAAATCTTATTAAAAAATCTTTTTAAAATAAATCATTCGCCTTTAGCGCTAAGATAGTCTCAAAGAATTCCAGACTATCTTTTGATTCACCGCTATTCGTGCGCCATTCTGTGATATCCAGTAAGGAGTTGAATTTATGCAGTTGAGTGCCAAAAGATTCTAAGGTGAAAGAATTTTTTCCAGAAAAATTAGGAAGATTGTAAGACTAACGAAAGAAACACATTCAAAATGCAACCATTAACTAAAAGAATTGTATGTGTTCAGTTCCTGCTGCACTTGAGTAGTCTTGGAGCTCGATTTTTCGAAATGATAATTCGGACGAAATGAAAGCTTTCATTAAGTCACATTTTTTTTTACTTTTGTTTGATTTCCAAACAAAAAAAATACCATGGAAACGAAATCACGTGATACTATGTTTGAAGGAATCCTATTATGTCGCTACAATTAGCATAGAAATAAACCACAATACCTCAAATTATACTCATGCATTAGCAACACTATATATTTCAGAACATTATTTCACCGTTTCCAAGTGTATCTAGATTATATTAACTTCCCACAAGTTGGTGTTGACTATTTTTTGCATCACGCCACATTATTTTTTTTTTGTCATGGATGATTGGAAAAAAACAAACGACGTTTAAGAATTAAGATTTTGACACTTGCTTTTCCGTTTTTTTTTTTTTTTTGGGGGGGGGGGGGGGTTCCACCCTCCCTCCATCACTTGGCAAGTACAAAAGCTATGACATTGACACTTCTAGGACAGCATGGCCACAAATGTTTCCTTTGAGGTCCGTAATGCGAAGTGCTGGCGTCATATAACGTGGTTATTATGTCATGATTATGTCAGATGGCGTCAACTTGGATCCGCCATCTTGGATTTCTGGATTTTGAAGAGTGATCGAAACCAATAAAACCAATAAAACCAATAAAACCATGAAACCAAAAATTATGAAAATGAAAGTGATTTTTCTTCGTTTTAAAAAGGGGTTTTCTATCACTAAAAAAAACTGCCTGCCATGGTAACATCAAAGTCAATCAACTGACAACATCAAATGTTTTCGAGATAAATTTCTGACAAAGTCCAGAAGTTTCAGAGCTCAAATATTAAGAAAATCATTTAGTTTCAATGTTGCCGCGGGCAGACTCCCCCTCCCGGTCTAGATAGGTTTAAGTTGGTGGTCAAGAAAAGTTTGAGTCAAAACTGAGGAACAAAAATAGTTTTGAAGAGTCTTCATCGATTGGCAATTAAACTCGAATCAAAGTTCAAGGTAAACCTACGATTAACTCAATCGGGCTTTGAACAACTTTGCCTTGATTCTTTCTTTGAAAGCAGTTAAGAGTCATAATTATAATTAATCAATACTTGTTTAAATCGCATGAAATATAACGAAAAATGATGAAGAAAACAAAATAGAAAACAAGTAGAACTTGCGAAAAAAAATTTTCAATTTTTTTCGCATAGTTTTTCTTTAGGTAGCACCAATATTGATTTTTAAAACTTATTTCCCGTGCTTGTAAGTATGAGTTTAAGTTCAAGACAATTTAATTCTTAGTACCTTTCACGTTGTTTTCTTCGTAGCTTTCACTTTTTGTTGTTTTTGCCTATTTAAAAAAAGAAAAAAAGAAAGAAATGTCTTGATTAAAACATTGTACAGAAAACATGAACATTAGCTGAGAAATTTGCTCAAAAATAAAAAAAAAAAAAGGAAAATCGACGGACTGCATCGGGGCCCTCGGAAGTTACTTAAATTTAACGACGGCAGAGATAAGGCCGTCGTACATCTGTTCAAGGCGTAAGCTTTACCACAAGGCCACCATGACATTGTTAGAAGAAGAATGTTCAAAATTCGCTAGAAATAGGTTGCGATGTTCATGTTTTATCAATGGTCGTGAGGCCTTTGTATCGTAACCAATCACAACATAGGTCGTGCACGCGTGCAAAGTATGCGAAAAAGACAAACAAATTTACAAGTGAAAAACAATACTCGCGGTAAAAATTCATCGAAGGATTATTTTTACAACAAACTTTCAGCGAAATATCTCGGTTTCGTTTTATTTCACACTGAAGAATACTCAGTGTTTTAAGTTAATTGTAAAAGGAAGGAAGGCCACCTTGACATTGCTTAAAATTAGCCAGAAATAGGTTGTAATTAACCCTCATGTTTTATTAATGAGGTCGTGTCGCCTTTTCTCGTAACCAATGACAACATAGGTTGTGCGTACGTGCAAATTATGTAAAAAGGACAAATAAGTTAACAAGTTGAAAAACAGCACTCGCGGCAAAAATGTAACGCAGGGTAATTTAACAACAAACTTTCAGCGAAATATCTCGGTTCCATTTCATTTCACACTAAAGAATACTCAGTGTTTTTGAAGTTAATTGGTTAAGGAAGGAAGGCCACCTTGACATTGCTTGAAAAAGAAAGCTCAAAATTCGCTAGAAATAGGTTGTGAGGCTATTGATTATTAATGAGGTCTTGTCGCCTTTATTTCGTAACCAATAACAGCATAGGTCGTGCACACGTGCATATTATGTAAAAAAAAAAACGACAAATAAGTTTACAAGTGGAAAAACAACACTCGCGCCAAAAATTCATCGCAGAGTAATTTTTATAATAAACCTTCAGCAAAATATTTCGTGTTTCAAGTCAATTGTATAGGTTTCTCGAGCAGTTTTAAATGAAACTGTAAAATCTATGAGCTATTCTATGCAAACGGTCTTGATTAGTTCAGTGTGCTTGTTATTCACAGCGTGCAAAACAAGGAAATTTCAAATATCTGTAAATTTGTAACCGTTGATTAGAAAACCGTACTTTTTCGCAAAGGCGACTATTCTTGGTTTTCACATGACGTCATAAAAAACTGAAATTCACAACTAAACACAATTTTGGGTTTTTATCTTCATCACATATAAGAAAATATAAATTTCCATCGGCTTGCTTGTTTTCAGCAGGATAGCATTCTGTGTTTTGAAAATAGAGCGGTTTGAATTTTAGATTTTTGCGCAGTGCGTGACAGAAGGATCAGCTGCTCTAAACATGTCACGTACATGAAAACATCGATTCACCTCGTGTTTTTTTTAGGTCTGATCAGCTAACATGTAATAGAAGCGTTAATGTCAATGTGTGAAAGTTCAGTAGGGAGACGAAAGGCTTTGAAATAGCCAAGGTAAACTCCAGATGTTTTTGCTGGTTTCCGGCCGCCGTGTTGGTGCCCATCAGACGGGGCACCAACATGGCGTCCCATACTAAACTCTCTAATTTTCCGTGGTACATTTTCTCGAATAACTCGATTAGGAGATATCGCACAGCCCTGTGGCTTTCACACGTTGTTTATGTATCACTCTTCTACAACATATGAATTTCTTGACTTTATCTATTGAATGGTTGAGGATTTTATTTTTTCACTTGCGTGACGATGTGTGAGGTGAAAACCACCTATAATTTATGTGGCACTATAAAGTGGCTTAACTGGATCAAGGAAATTGCAATAAAGTACTCAATTAAATTTTACCGTTCCGGAAATAGTTACCGGCAAGGTACGCATATTTCATACTTTTCTGAAACCTTTCATAAGGCTTATTATAGATGCTGTTTGTGGTGTTACATGAAATTAATGTCAAGTTCCTTTTCTTTTAGCTGTCAATCTCAAGTTGGACAAAAACACAAAATGAAGAACAAATCAACTCCGCAAGCTTGAAAGAATATGCAAGAAAGCAGGACAAGAGAAAGACTGAACATTGCTGAAATTAGTAAGCACATTTCAGGTAGAAAATGTAGTAGTTTCGCGAGCTCTTGTACTAAAGAGAAAGTTCCATTATAAGAGTTGCTCGAATAATCACAAATTTAAGAAAAAACTCTAAGGGTCGGTAAGCATTCAAACAAAATATAAGATTTCAACAAATGTCAACCAAAAACAGTCTTTAAAAAAATCTCGTTTTGCTGATTAGAAACATTACTTTTTACGACAATTGGAACTGAACAATTGCAAGTCTTTGAATTCTACAATCTAAACAAAAACACCAAGGGACGATAACAAATTCCAACAATCCGATTCAAACCGAATATACGATTTCATCAGATGTCCACCCAAAACAGTTTTAAATAAAATTTTGCTGATCAGAAACGTTAGCTTTTATTACAATTTGAAGTAAACTAGTCTTTGAATTCTAGAATATATGACATTTCTTTTATGATGGAACTTCTTGTTTCAAGTGATCGTAATTTCAACGAAACATTCGCGATTCTTTTATGAGTGCACGATCCAAAATTTAACGGCAGAAGACCCGGTTGTGAAAAGAACGGGCATCTTTATCCAATGGATAAATCCTCTCCAGCTGATAAAATGTATTCCAACCAATACCTTTTATCTTCTGGACAGCGACGGATCCCCTGGATAAATTTATCCGCTCTTTGAACAACTGGGGCGAGCCTGATTTATCTTTCAGTGAATTTAAAACTAAATAATTATCAATTAAACACCAAAAGTTGTAATCTTGAAATTCATACAAATGCTTGAATAAATGAAATTACCCACGTTCTTGAAAACAATTATATTTTTTTGGCAGCTAATCCAGACACATAATGTAAATACAAAAAGAAGAGAGAGTATTGTATCGTGCACTCATATTTTTTCAATTTCGCTAAGGTTTTGGTTCTTTAACTTTTTTTCTAGTCATAGACATGTTAGTAATCTTTCCGTCGTTTCGAAACTGGCTGAAGCATTTCGTGAAATGCAGTGTTTGTATTGGAAGTCGACAGCAGGCATTTGGCAAACTCAGAAATTTTTGTGACCGTTCATTTTCTATACAAATACTGTATTTCACGCCATGTTTTCAATCTACTTCGAAATAGCTGAAAAATTGCAAACTTGCCTTAACTGTAATTCGACTCTAAGAAATTTCGAACACTTTTTGTTAACAAAAACTTAGCATTTAGAAAATAACCAATTTACGCCGTTTTTCGGAAACATTTCAAAGCCAAAAAAACTTAGTTTTACTTAGTAAATCGTTTCACAATATTTTTTGTCAAAAAAGTAGTTTATTTACTTTTTATCGTCTGGTTTACATTTTTGATTACTTTGTATATGAAATGGTTTAAGTAGCAATTACTTATATAGTTAATTAGTTAAAATAACTTGTAATTAATATCAATTAGTCAATAAAACAATTGAAAACATAATGATTTTATTGTTCAACTTGATTTGTCTTGTATTCATTACAATAACAACAAATGAAAAAAATCGCGCTTTTAAAGGGGCCTGGTAACTAGTCATTTTGTGTAGTCATGTGTAGGAGAGGTTGCCGAGAAAGAAAAAAAATTCTGGGCTTTTAACACGGGTCCAGCAAAAAGCCAAAATACAACTTTGCTATCACGGGCAAAACCGTGTAAAACCTGCACGAATTTTCCCCGCCATAAGACTTAGTTTTTTTTTTGACTCAATACTAGAACACCCCCATCAAAAGCACAGCGCTCTTTTTCTGAGCAAACGCAAAAATGTCTAAAAAAGAGCCTACAAAATGACTAGTTATTAGGCCCCCTTTAAAAGCGCGTTTTTCATTTTTTTCTATTCAATAACCCATATGTAGGCGAAAATTTTTCCCGCCAAAAGACTTAGTATATTTTTGACTCGCCTCTTTGCTGTTTCTAGCAACTGCTTACATTTCTTGAGCAAAACAGCTGAATATTTTTTTTTTCATTTTAATTAGCACAATTAGACTTCTCTTTCTTACGATTTTTACACCAAAAAGTATTCCATATTTCAATTTGAAAAAATCTTGAAAACGCGCTTTCTTGGGGCTAGGATAAAAAATTGTAAGGTGGATGGACACCGGTTTCCAACACCTTTCAGTACTTATACTTTGACAAATCAATACTAGCAATATAAGTTGATACAATAATAAAGGTATCAAACAAATGCTTAATTATTGCTAAATAAGTCATAGTAATTTTTTTGACATCATAAGTTATCATAGATGCGGAAACTGTTTGAAATACCCATAATTTTAGATTTAAGTGGTTATAACTCAAAAACGAGTAAAACGACCTCAATTTTGTTATTGCAGAACTATGATCAGCATGTTCAGATACAACGTTTTAAAAAAATAAATATTTTAGGAAAGAGTAAAGAGCCACCTTAACTTTTCGAAAAGTTAAGATGGCTCTTAACCCCTTCCAGTATTTTATTTTTAAACTGCAAACCTTTGTATCTGAACATGCTGATCACAGTTCGATAGTAGGAACCGGGATCATCGTGCTTGCTTTTGAGATATAACCACTTAAAGCTAAAATTAAGGGTGTTTTTGAAACGACACAGCGTTGCTATGTTAATCTATCTTGTCAAGAAAATGACTATAACTTATTCGCCAAAGATTGGGCATTTGTTTGATACCATTATTGTTTCATCAACTGATGAAGAGTAGTAGTATTGAACCCTTAAAGTATAAGTGCTGGTAAGTGATACAAGCCGGTACCAGCCACCTTAAGAGCTCAGTCAACAAAGCAAGGTTTAGCTTATCCAGGAATTAAAGTCAATTCAAAATCTAGTCGCTAAAAATCTATTAAAAAAAAAAATCTGTCATGAACTTTCGCTAATGTTGATTTGTCACCAAAAACTACTTAACCGTAAAATATTTTAAAAAATCCGTCAGAAATAAAACCTTGCTTATTTGATTAAATTCAATCCTGGATAAATGCTAATTTGCTTTAAATTAACCGAACCCCTTACTTAAACTATTATTAAGGATCTTGCAACCACGACGGCAACGGGCAACGAGAAACATCAATGGAAATTTACGGTACTAATTCTTGATAATTTCAACTCTCTCAAAGAACTGAATTAGTAGGAACAGTGTACAAATGAAATAAAATAATGAAAAATTAACCGTCATGTCCTCACGTTCTACGCAGAATCTTGAATTTGCTTATTTCACATTGCTCAGTTTTGCATTAGACGGCAAAGAAGTGTGTCGAATGTACTACGCGCGCACAAAGTGATTTTCCTCGCCTATTAGATCCATTGTTTTGTGGCGTTGCCATTGCCTTCGTCGTTGCTTAAGTTCCCTTTTTTTATTGGTGAAGTCGGATCAAAGCTTTAAACCCAAGAGACAAGACCACGAGGTGAATGATATAGGTTTCTTATGGACACAGTCTTTTCTCGAAAAAGCATCCTCATTCCAAGTAACGCACATATAATCAAGGAAATGAAGAACGGATCATTAAGGAGGCTCGCAGCGGTTTTTCTGGACTAAGGGGGGAAGTTTTGAAAATACAATCTCGCATACATGATAAACTTCGATCTCCTGTATACGGCATCATCATTTCAACCTATGATAAGAGTTAATTTTCTCATCGGTTTCCAAGCAACAGCTATTACCTTAGCAACGGTAGCACATAGCCTCTCATTTTAAACATTGTGAATTATCTCGAATCTAGTCAGACACTTTATGACAAAACTTCAGGGATTTAAGGTGGCGGAACACAGTTTTCCAGTATACAGGTGTTGGTAAACATTATTTGAAAACTACGTAGTTCTGAGTACTCGAAATTAGCATGGTGCAAGATTAACTAAGAAGGAATAAATTTTGATACTTCTTGTTGAGCAAGGTGGCGTTGCCATGGCAACACAGCAAGCTATTAACCGTCCAAAAATAACGATTTTCCTTAATTTTTAGAAAATGCACTCGTTAGATTTTTTTCATTTTTTGTATCCAGAAAAACTCACAAAATACTGACATAGTGACGCTGCTTTCATGTAATTTTAACAGAGAGATCTCCTGTAAATGTTGTTTTTGCACTTTAATGTTTTTTGGAGATACCCTCTGTTAGATTTTGTTTTTTGTTTGTAGGTGAATTACACTTTTAAGGAACTACTGTTGTGTCAAATTTTACAAAATTCTAACGAGCGGTTCCTTAGAAAAAGGGTTTTTTCCATTAAAATAACCAGTCACAATTTTTTGGTCAAATGCGCATGCGTGGCTTTAAATTAGTTTTCTCAGCAAAGAAGAAAAGCCTGCAAAAAGGCTTAGCACTTCGCGAACTCACTTTCTTTGTTCGGTGATAAATGAAGAAGGATTTACAGATGAAAAACTGAGTTATTTTAAGAGCAAAACTCACCTTTGTGATCCATTTAGTATAAAACCGAGGGATCGATAGTATTTGCTTACCACAACCCTAGCGTGCGCTCAATAGCATCAGAAACAGAATCTGTAGAGCGCGTGCAAACCGTGTTCGGCCACCTTAAACTACTCAATCTAGACAACTTGTAGGCGAAATTAGAAACAAGTCTGTTAGAGCGTTTTCAAGTAAATAATGAGTCAATTTTTACGGGGTGATTTTGTTTATTGCCGCATTTTTCACCAATATCTCTGGCAAAATAAAAATTGTTACTTTGTCTTTTCTGTTAAAAGGTCTTTCCTCATAACAAAACCATTCAAATGTATATTGAGCTTCATGGGTGTCTCCGATTTTAAGATATTTATGTTTGAAAACAGTTAAAATAAAGCGCAAATGAATGAAAAAGTTCCTACTTTGCATAAATTGAGACATCTTTAAAATGCCTCTACAGATTTTTCTGTTAAATTACAAGCGGTTAGAATAAGAATTCTTTTCGACATTCGGGTACGTTTTAGGCTCAAGAACCGAAACCGGTGTGAGATAAGAAGATTGAATCCTGGGCAAGTTGCAGTCGTCATTCGCTTTCTTCGAACAAGAGTTTCATTTTAATTGCCCCGGTCTATTTCACAGCTATTAACGTGCTTTGAATATTTTATCATAATGTGAAGTCGTGCAAAAGGTAAAATTTACAATGGAAGACTTGAGAAGCAGAAGCATATATTTATGTAAATTTTACCTCATGCACGACTTCACGTAAAGTGCCTGACTAGATTTCGAGATAATCGATAATGTTTAAAATGAGAGGCTATGCGCTACCGTTGCTATGGTAATAGTTGTTCTGTTCTGTTTCACTGTCACTT
This sequence comes from Pavona decussata, assembly GCF_977016875.1. Lineage (NCBI taxonomy): Eukaryota > Metazoa > Cnidaria > Anthozoa > Scleractinia > Agariciidae > Pavona > Pavona decussata. Next base: position 1,379,820 of record NW_028145558.1, on the reverse strand, counting down.
TTTGCTCCCTGTCTGTGTTGTTTATGTATCTGTTACGTTTTCAGTAGTTTTGCTATAACCAGTAGCAAAATGGTCCATACACCTACCACAATCAGAAGCTTTCCTAGACAATACACTCTCTTACAAAAAATAAACTTTCCACTGCAATGTTGGCCCTCCACTTCCAGACACGTCCAAGACATTGAAAATTTATGGGTATCCTGATTCTTTTACAAACGCTTGTAACTTTCTTCTGTAAAAGTTGTCGGGATTTTCAGGTTTTTATCATTTATTTCTCAGAATCGTTCTGTCCTGATCTTTGACTTGCTTGCAGTTAGCCATGTTGTCCGTCACGAATCTTAGCCTGGTCATTAACCCAGTCGGTCTTTATCGGCGTTATTCCTGTCGTTTATGTCCCGCTTCTCGGTTTTTTTTTTTTTTTTCATCGTTCTCTGTTTTTATGACATTCAAGTCTCATTCCTATTCTATTTTGCTCGTATCTTTCGTTCCAAATTTGTCTCGCGTCTCAAAATTTAGTTATACTACTATTCCCTAACAACTTTGAAATGTTGCACAAAGTTGTTTTCTTTATTCCTTCCCCCTCCCCCATGTTTGTTTGTCACATTTGCCTTGTTTTACACCCCATCCCCCCGTTCTTTCAAAGTGTCATGTTTTGTTCTTCTCTACAGTTTTGTTCCCATATTACTGCCACGTTTTTGTTCATTTTTCTGTAGTGCTACCGTCGTTATCCGTGCCTTTTTTAGCCACACGGTATTATTTTTTCTTCCATCCTGATCGCTGTTCTTTCTCGTTACTTTTGTATTTGTTTTTGCGGCATGTTAGGTTCTTACTTTCTTTAGTTTTGTTCCTGTTTTTCCTATCGCGCTTTTCTGATGTTTCTATAGAAGTTCACATTCTCCTCTTGTGATGTCTTGTCGTTGTTTCTCTAAAGTTTTTAAACTGAGAGTTTCTGTTATGTTGTGTTCTTATTTTTGGTAGTTTTGGTAGTTATTTTGCCATGTTAGATTCCTTTTTCTTTAACTTTGTTTCTAGAAGTTTACATTCGCCTTTTGTCATATGTTGTATTGTTTCTTCGAGGTTTTTAACAGAGTTTCTGTCATGTTGTGTTCATGTTTTGTTCTTACTTCTTTTTAGACGTGCTCTATTTTTTCTGTCATCTTATTTGGGACATATAAGTCTCAGTCCTTTTCAATGTTACTGTCATCTTTCCTGCCACATTTGTCGGTTTTTCTTATTGCGTTTTCCTCTAGTTTGTTAATATCGGTTCTCTGTTATTTTGCTATCGTTTTTCTGATGTCTTCTCCGTCCTATTTCTCATGTTCCGAGGTTTATCCGTTATTTCTCCCGCACTCTGTCGTACCAGTTTGCTCTTGTTTCTGGTTAATCAGTCATCGTTTCGGTCTAGTCTTTTTCTTGATTTTGTCGAGGACATAATTTTTTCGTCGTTCGCTTTGCCATTACCCCCCTGTCTCTATGGGTTTCCTCTTTTCTGTAATTTGCCTGTCATCAATGATCATTTTTTTCTCGGCAGTTCTGCTATCGCAAACTTCTTGCTCATCGCACAATGAGCAAGAATGAACCATAGCGAAAATAAAAGGCATCATGTTGACTATCAATAACGTTACATCTATCGCGAAATATCTTCTTATAAAAAGGTATGATTGGGCTCTAACTTTAATCGGAGCCGGACAGAACTTGCTCTTTAACTGATAGCTAAGAATTTTTTTTTTCTTTCAATGATAGGACTTGTCGCATGAATTTTGCCTGAATGCTACGTTACCCTTTTACTCCAGGTTTGAGTCTGAGGATGAACTATGGAAGTTCATATGACCGAATGTTAAAAAATAAAAGCTACTGAGCAGTACTTTCCTGTGATACTGTTTGTTATGCTGTACAGGTGGTTGTAATTTTTTAATTATTTGGATGAAATCCTAAAGTGTGACTATTCAAATGAAAGTTACTGAGTAATACTTTTCTATTGTGTTGTTTATTATGCTGTACAAGGTGGTTCTTACTTTAGAGTCCGTGTATGAAATCCTAAAGTGTGACTATTCAAATAAAAGTTACTGAGCAATACTTTTCTGTGGTGTTTTTTATGCTTGTATTAGGTGGTTTTAACTTTTCAGTCTGCGAATGAAATCCTAAAGTGCGACTATTCATGTGAAAATGTTTGAGCAGTACGTTCCGTTCATGAAGTCCGAGGATAAAATCCTAAAGTGTAGCAGGAGTCTACCTGAATCGATGGAAAATTATTCTAATGATTCCAACTTTTGCGGATGTGGATGAAATCCTAAAGTGCAACTTTCAAATCAAATCTGTGGAGTTGTAATTCTCTTTGTTTTCTCCCGCAGTGAAGAGGTAATTTTAAGGCTGAGAAATATATTGAATTTTACCTAATATCCTAAAATTGAGTATAAGCTCACTCAGTCAGACCTTCTTATAACTTAAACTATGGAGACCATGGCCTAAGTGTTCAAAGCGCGATCGTGCTAATCCAGAATAAGTTCCAATTCTAAATTCGGTTTTCAAAGTTTCCTCTATTTCATTTTTGGAATCAGTGATTAATCTTCAACTAAAACATAAATTGGGAATTGTACAACGCTATTTTTTTGTTCAGATTGAAATACTTCATCTAACCTTTTTTGGCAAGTGAAGCCAGAGCCATAACCTGGATGAACTTCTAATGCGAGCTTTGAACAATTGTACCATCCATTAAATAAGCTAAAAGTTTCAACAATTAAACCTCGGTTCCAACTGATTCCTGCAGTCCTCCATTCGCTTTCTGCAGTCCAGTCCGCTCTGTTTACTGATATTGTTGTTGTCCCTTGACTTGAAAATAAAACTTGCAACTAAAATCCAAGACAGGAAACGTCTATTAATAAACCTACTCTTATCAACGTAGATGTTCTAAAAAAAAAATAACGACCTTGCAATTGATAGCAAGGCATTCCCTGCTAGGGTTACCCTCAATAATTAATGGCGTCTCTCTCTCTCTCATAAGCACGGTGAAAATTTCGTTTAGGTATTAAATAGCACTGGCAAAAAGTTCCAGTTTTTTTTCTGGCGTCACAATGTTGACAGGAATAAAATTACATGTATAAACTCTGGCTAAAACTTCTAACAGTTGATTACAGAAATATATATGGAGAAATTTGATTCTGAGCACTCCGCAAGGGAGAGGGTAATTATAATGTCTCACCTTTTTAATAGACCTTCATCGCGAGGTTGCGTCTCTGTTTAGCCTTATCAAGTTCCAGATTGAGCCATTCTGTGCGTGGTATCTGCATGGAAGGAGACAATAGCCGCATGAGTATATGTTTACTCTACAACCCCCTTCCTACTGGTAAATCACTTTTCCTCTTATTCATTTTGATTCTGTGATATGATTGAGCGAGGAGGGGAGGTGTGGGAGGGTAGGGGTGGAAAGAGTTTTATCAAAAAGGCTCTGCTATTTATTTTTTAAATGAAAATATGGTTAAAAAGTAATATAGTAATTCAAGAAAATCTATAAGCTTCCTCGCGTGTACACAAAATTTTTCCGAAGAGAGGAATTCCCGATACAAAGAAGACTACTCTTTGCACAAAGAACCAGCATGAATACAGTTTGAGTCGCAAAATTTATAGATGATAGATGTATAGGGCTGTGCGAAAAACTTGCCGGGTTTAAACCTGGGACACCATAGCTTCCAATGCAACGGGAAGTGGAAGTAGCAATTATACCGTCTATCCCGATAGCCATGACATGCTCAGAACTTGATACAAAAGGTCGGTTTCTAAACCCACAGTCTTAGACACAACACTATATACGTACTCCACGTTTCAGAAAATAAAATTCTTACTCTTTTAAATAAAGCCCTACGCGAGGAAAATAAGAAAAGCGATCTCGAATAAATACCTTTAGAATCTTGAATTCTTCCACGTTGAATGGTCTGGCACGCCGTCGGTTTCCGGCCATCAATTCAAGACAGCTTCAAGCTTAACGTGAAGGAAGTTTGTAATCGCAGTATGGGCGATGCTCCATGAAATAAACCGTAAGTTTAACACCAGTGTTTTGAAACATTTTGTCGAGGGAAAACTGTAAGGACGGAGTAAGGTTTTACCATTGTCCGTCTTGATTTCAAGTTCCTCGTGCTGGTGAGAGGTGAGAGAAAAAAGGTGAATAATTTAGTACTAATTTAAAATTCAGATGTAGACTACCTCGATTTGAACTCGCTCAATAGGCCATTTTCATGATGGCGTCATTTGACTACAACTACCAGAATTCATTTCGTTTTCCTTTTAAAATTCAAATTTTGTAGTCCCAGTGGACAGCAAAGAACAATGGCTCTAATTAGCACGAGAAAACAAAAAACTGAAGGATTCTGGCAGTTGTAGTCAAATGACGCCATAGTGAAAATGTCATATTCTTTCCCCTTTCAGATGCGTGAAATGCGTGGGAATTGACTGGGCAAAATATGAAAAATTAATTACTGGGTAAACGTTTCGGGAACGCAGAGAAATAATAAATAAAGAAATAAATAAATAGATAAATAAATAACAAATAAAAAAGGACGGGGTAAAGATTTCTTATACATCAGGAAAACTAATAACAATTTAACAAACCGCGGATTTTCCACCGAATGATTTCACTTTCGTCTTGATCAGCTCAAAAATTAGCAAAGACACTCGGACAGACAATAATTATAGCCTTGCGTGCAGACCTCCGCTATATTTCCTTTGCTTAAAACACACAATCGCACATGTTTAGTCGACAGGTTTTTATCTGTCAATGGAAAGCCGCCCTAGGATTATGCCGCGAGTAATTCGTGGCAATAGCCAATCAGAGTTGATTCTTCTGGCCTTACCTTTACTTTAGGAAACGAATGATAATTTTAGTGTCGCCAGTTAAAGGCAGTTTTGGAGCCAAGTTGGCATTATTCACGTTATCAAGAAACGAGGTGAGTAGCGATACTTTATTATAACCCAGTCAGGTGGTAAAAATGGTTTCTCTCGGAAATATATCACGCTTTTTAAGGGTAGGGTTTGCCGATCATTTCATAAACTCCAATTAAGTTTTTTGTGAGCGTCGTTTCCTGGTGAATATGCTGTTGGGTTGTTGTAAGGCTGAAACATTCAAACAAACCCGGCACGAAGTTAATATTTGTGTTTCTCTGTTAACATTTCAGTAATGTTTAAGTCCACGAAGACCACTGTTAGTAAGAAAGATGATCTACTAAAGACAATCTGTCATTTGAGAGGCGAGTTACATATAAATACCACGAATAAGAAGCGACGAATTCAAACTGACTTGTCGAATCAAACGTGTCGGATTTGCTCAAATAATGAAATATACAGAAATATGTAGTACTGTAGTCTTCGTGTCGCGATTTTGAAACAAAGGATTATTTTCCTTCTGAACGCGAGTCGAACAAATGACGTTCTACATAATGGTCGGTCGCTAACCACTGAGCTACAGGGTAAGGGGAAAGCTGGGTCAATTTTAAGGAAGAAAAGAATAATTTTTAGAAAAGTAATTCGTTTATCTAATAAGTTAAGTCAGTTCTTTAACCGCATGAAAAAAAAACCGAGGGAATAAAACAAATTATGAGGCAACGTTCCTCTTTATTAATGCAGATGGCTAGATGACAAAAAAGTTAACAAACGGCAAACGTATGGTTTTAGCTCAATTTTTAAACAACGTTAGTTAAGCACCTGTCATTTTTAATAGTTGCTTGTTTATACTTTAGACACCTTTTGAGGAATTTTGGTGTGCCTCGATTGATAGTTGTCCAGTTAAGTTAATTCAGGCAATTTATCTTTTGAATATAAATACCCAACAATGCTCAGAAAGATTTGGTCTGTATACCTGGCACACTTCCTAAATAGTTATTTGTATTTCTATCTGTTTACTGTTGATTAACAACTCATTCTCGTCTCGTTTAGAGAAAAAAAAAACAAATTTTCAACGCCAAATGTCGAGTAAGCGATGATTTGCACGAATTTCGATGTCCTCGCGATCAAAACCTACAAATTGATGAAGGATAAAAACAACTAAAGAAATTAGACAACCAATCAGATTCTTGCTTTCATGGGTACAGCTGATGTTTTAGCACAAAAATAACATCGTTTTAATACGTTGGATAAAGATTGTCAAGTAATAATATCTCATTCTCGTCTAGTTTAGAGGAAAAAAAAAACAAATCTTCCACGCCGAATATCAAGTGAGCGATGATTTGCGCGAACTTCGATCTCCTGGCGATCAAATCTACAAAATGACCCAGCAAGAAAGCATCTTAAGAAATAAGACAACCAATCAGATTCTTGCTTTCACCTTATGCCATATGATCTATTGGGAGATGATCTTATTAATGTCATCAGTGTAGGCAATCTCCAAATTGCATAAAAAAAACATCGTTTTAATACGTTGCATAAAATTTGTCAAGTCTGATCAAAATTAATCTAGCTGATGTCCCTCAAACATCTGCGAGTCATCTGTCTGATATCTACGTAGGCCTGAAAACTACAATAACAAGATGCCTGCTACACTGGCATTACGCGTGATGCTGGGGCTGATTCATTTATTCCAACTGTATGCTTCGCCGATTGATAAAACTATCCTTGCTAATGGAATAGTTTGAGTCACGACGATCGCGTTACGTTGTTTACCTTGTGTTACGCGACTCAGACTATTACCGGAAATCAGTGAAATTCCATTACGATAACGTAAGCTTCTCAATGACCTCTTTTCAGTCTCGCGTCGTGGTCTAAGACTGTCAAACAAAGCACGATTCCTTCGCCATGAACTCACCAATTTCCACCGTTTTAAATGTCGAGTGCTTCTTAGAAGTTATTCTTTCGATTTGCCGCTTCAAAATGGTGAAATTGCTGTTTGAAAACGGCACACTTGAGTCCAGAATATGTTATAAACAATATGGCGCCACAATTTAATGCAGTTTTAATGAAGAAATCAAATGATGCGTTGACGTCACACAGGTAAGGGTGAGTGGGTCCCCTCCCTAGCGATATAAGCGACTAAAATGGATTGTGATTGGCCTGCTATTGTTGAAGACAATCAGAACAATACGTCCCGAGTAGGAGAGGGGAGAATTTAATGAATAAATTAATATACCGATTTGTAGCTACGAGGAAGAAAAAAAAAAGAAATCGACCCGTTTTTAGACACGGTATGCCCCTTCAGGGCATCCCGCGTAATTAATTTAATGTGGACAAAGCCATTATGGTTTATGAAAATTTGACGCGTCGATTATTTTAAGAAAAAGAAATTCACCGCATTCGTAGATCTTTACGATGGCAAGAACAAGCTTCAACGAAGGCAGCCTTGGACATAGTTCGGCGTCGATCGCGCCCGTGTAATAGGGGAAAATTCCACCATAAATATTCTAGACGAAACAAGAAATTGAACATTTCGCGATAGCAAAATTGAGACGTTTGGGAAGAGTTTGAGACTTTCACTTCCAATTACATTTGAAGCAACCGTCTTTTCCTCAAGAATATATGCGGGACTGTTCAGCTGAAGGATTTAAATCTTTATGAAAAAAAGGTATAAAATCATCATCATCCAATTAAATTTTAAGGAACTGTCTTTTCCTAGAGAATGTTTGTGGAACTTGCACTCTTCAGTTGAAGGACTGAAATCTTAATGGCAACAAGGCATAAAATCGTCAATTTATCGACATTCAATGTGAACTCCTCGTCGCCATCAAGCTTTCTGTAAATGACGATCCGGCGACGATTTACTGAACGATCGATAACGATGCGATCAAATACTATTCGGAAAATTGGTGCAAATTCGACGCAGAAAGTAAATTTATTGTTGGTATTTTGTAGAGGAGTTACTGTTCAATAGGTTGGGAAAGTATGTCAATCTTGCTGTGTTACAGAGAGACCATCGTTGGCAAAATACCCAAAGAAAAGCCTCCTTTGGGAAACTTTGTCTTTCATCATTCAGGTGGAGGTTTTTATGCCCGGCCCATTTGACAAACATTCATGTGTTTTTTTGTTTTTTTTTTTTAACTTGTGTGCTTATGGCATTGCTATGATCATATATGGACACTGGCATAGCTCATGTCTCACAAAACATCTGTGAGTCATGCGTCTGATATCTTAGAAACACAAACCGAATACGGGAAAACAAAAGCATGAATGAAGAACGGTGAAATAAACTAACAGAAATGTCCAATCTAAGGAATGAAATATCACTCTTAGAGTGCTACAGTAAGAAAAGACTGAACATCATTTTTTTTTTATTTTTATTATTATTATCTTTTTTTCATATCCTCAGCTTGCAACGAATGAATACGAAGACAACGAACGTTTAAGTTTTACTGAAGCATGGCTGATGATGCTGTTGAAGATTCTTCTTTAGAAGAGCTGAAAAAAGCCTGGTCAAAAGTTTTTATCACTGAATGTATTTTGACGGTTATAATCAACGCTTTCACTCTCGTCGCCTTTGCAAGAAATCGCTCTTTACGCAAGCGCACTACGTATCTGATAATAAACCTGACTGTGGCTGATTTACTGGTGGGAGCAGTGACGGGACCATTGGAAGTATTCTGCCAAGATTTGGAACTTGGGCATGGTTTCAACTGGAAAGAATTCATTATTTCAACCTGGGGCTTCATATTTCCTCTAGCTTCTCAAGCCAATCTTTCGTTAATTTCTTTAGAGCGGTTACACGCCACACTTTTCCCCTTTAGGCACTGTTTAATTGACAAAGGATTTTACTTCAAAGTTATCATTGGCAGCTGGATGATAACTTTGCTTCTGGCATCTATGATGTCTGTTCTTCAAGTGCTCGAGTTAGTTTTAATTCGGTATGCACTTGCATGTTACACTTTTCTTACTCTTCTTATCATAACTGTTTCGTATGTCATTATTTTTATAAAAGTCAAAAGTAACCCTCCTCCGCAGCATTTTAGTGCACTTGCCTCCGAAAAGAAATTGTCAGCAACCTTAACGATAGTTACCGTGGTCTCTTTCCTGACCATTCTGCCCATATCTATTTGGATGGCAATTGAGGATCACATATTCAAACTAATGCCCCTTGCAGCATTCATTCAAATACACGAAACGTTAGTGTTGTTATTTTATGCCAATTCTATAGTCAATCCATTGATATATGCCATAAGAATGCAAGAGTTTAGGAAGGCGGTTAAGGAGCTTTGTAAGATGACTGCAGCGAGAAGGGGTGTCCAACACATTGAACTGCATGCGATGTAGTGCATTACATGTAGCACAAAGATAAAAGCAATAACCAAAAAACAAAAACGGTTAAAAACAATCAAAAAATGGTTCAACCTGATACATGTAATTAAGTAAGTTTTTTTAATACTTTGTGATGTGAGTTTTTAACAAGTGTTGAGTGACTGTCTTTTCTTGGTACAAGTAAACTTTGGACCTTAAAGTTGCTGAACTCATGAACAGTACGATTGTAAACCACTGGCTCAAAATATTTGTTCAGTGTGTTATTAGACAATCAATAGGAAGAGTTTCTAGAAGGTTTCATTGAATAAAGAACTATTGACTCTGTTGCTTTTGGTCTCTTCACTGTTTACCCGATAGTAAGAGGTCTTTCACCGATTTATTTTTTGTTTGTTTTGTTTTACTATACTTTTTTGAGTGCCTGAGAGCCTTGGGAAGAGAAGGCGATGGGTTCTGGGTAATTTTACAGGGCTTGAAATTCAATAACCCACCTGTGTGCAATTGAGCTATTTCGGTGTGTGCTACATGAAGATGCTGTTAGGTGCTCACAGTGGTGGGTATGTTGGAATTTCAATCAGAGCATCAGAGGGCTGCAGTGGTTCAAGGCTCATCACTGCATTGTAGCTACAGCAGTCCTACCGCCCATCTCTAGGCAGGCTGAATCAATAATCAATTAAGCAACTACTTAATAATCTCCATTAAATTAGGTAAGTTAAGACACGGCATTCACGAAAGCAGGTCAAGTTTTCTTTAGGTTTAAGTATTATTGTTTAGGATTAGGATTTTTATATATCTATACGTTTTGATGTTGTATCGACCTGATGAATTTTTTTAACCGTGTGTAGATGAAGATTGAACTGAATTGAATTGAAACTGAATAATGTCAAGTTGGGTCATTTTCTCTCTCTCACCGAGGTGTATAAATGGGTGCTGGCTTGGGTAACTTTGTAGGAGACTAAAGAGAGAGAGAGGGGGAGAGAAAAAGAGTCTCTGATAGATATCTAAAAAGAGCTACCACCTGCTCCAATAAAACATCTGTCAATAAGAATGCTATGTTGCATATGAGCCAATCAGAAATAACCATGAGCAAGCTGATGTCACTATTTGTGAGTGGCAAAAATGCACACACGATGCAATAAAAGTCTGCCATTTCATCAATAAAGTCTTCTTTCTCAACCAATGTATTGTTACAGAAAAATTATTCCCATGCCCCTCCCATGGAAGGATTTAAAAACCCCAGTTTGGCCTCATGTTTTCCTTTTTAAACCTCTTATGCCTTTTGACAAACCCTCCCTCACCCCTCACACTTTTTAATGACCTTTTGTGGGGGTGGTAAAATGTATACTATGGATATTTCCAGAAACCACAAACTAAACTTATTTAACACACAACTGATCCAGAAGACACAAAGCTTTATCAGGTCCCCCTTACAAGAAAATGAATTAAGGGTGGAGGGGAGGGGACTGATAAAGGGTTACTTTTCCTTTTACTTACATGTACATACTGCTCCCTTGTATACACACCTTGAAAAGCATTCGATGAATTAATTGTCTTGTCTTTCATCTCTTTAAGTTTCTTCATTTCCTTGTCAACAAAGCCCTGGCTGGTTTAAAAAGCAGCATCACCACACTTGAGGAACGTCTTGAATATTTCCTAGCAACTGTGCTTAATGGTAGATTGAATATGAGCTTGAGGAGAAGCCTTAAAAAAATTTTCCACCCACAAAGTGAATCTACGGTCTTCCTGTTTTGGAGCATCTTCATACAAACCAGGCAATCAAATGTGAAAGTCCCAATATCTGAAAAATTAAAATATATATATAATATATATATAACAGTGCTTAAACTTTTATAAGGCTTAGCTGTGGTACTGTGATAATTGCACTATTAATCACATAAGAAACTACACCTGTACCCCTCATGTTTTGTACTAATTACCAACCGTATGGTCATAAAAAAAGGAAACTCTGCCAACTAGAAGTTTTCATACCACATATGCATGCAAATTTTTGACCCTGGGTTGAGATGCTCCCTTTAAAAAATGGTGGGGAAGCTTATAATTAAGTAACACACAAAACGAGTAAAATTTGTATTTAGAATCAGTAGTAGTGCTCAAAAATGTAAAATGACTGGCAAGCCCATGATAGAGGTATTTTGATTGTAATGCCTTATAAAAGAAAATTTTAAGAAAGGTAACTACTGTTAAATGTCCAAAATGATTAAGATTATGTAAGTATTCTGCAAATAAGATGCATTATGCCTCATAAACCCTTTTTCTCTGAGCAGCAAAGCATGAGGTGTATTGCTTATTACACCTGTATGTGCTTCACAGTTATGTTTCATGCTTCACGTTAGTGTCTTAAGCCTTGTGTGGTTCAGGAAAAGGGATGACCAAGGATCAATAAGGCCTTTTCTTTCCAGGGTAATCTCTCTCAGGGGTGAAAATGGGCTTAAGCCTTGTTTTAAGCCAAGTGAATAAATGATGAATGTTTTTTTTTTTTTTTCATTCAGTGGCAAATGCATGTTATTGATTGAATTACTAATTCGGATGTTCTATCCCAATAAGCTACAGCAGACTCATGGAAGCTAGGCCATTAAACTAGGTTTATATGTCAATCATCCTGCATACTGCTAGGATTTGAATGTTGATGAATAGTACAGTACATGTGAAAGAAATGTAATGTTTTAAGCTTAGTAAATAAATGATGGATGACACATAGCATGTATTTTGTTTTTTGGTCAATGACATGGGCATACTCCAGAAAAAAAAAATGTAATATTGGCATAATCTGGTCCACAAGCCTCCTGCAGTTTAACAAACCTCAAAAAATTATAGAAGAATCTTTATCTGACCTCATTGTTTACATTTTCTCTCATTAGCATATATGAAACAGTACGCTATGAACACATGGGACATAATAAACTAAAAAAAAAAATTGTCACATCTAGTAATCAGGGTGAATAGAGAAATACTCTACAAAAAATTTACTTTGAAAAACTGTAAAAATTACAAAGAATGTTTGACTGGGTCGCAAGCGCTACCACCAGCCATAAATTCTTTATAAATTCTTGACACTTTCAAAGTTCATTTATCAACTTTTTAGCCGGTTCTAAGTTTGTCAAGCTCTTTCAATTTACAGAGTGCATTTATTTCTAACTTAGTAGTTTTATTGTTTTTGCTAAATCAGTGTATGCTAAGGTGGGTGAATATGTAAATGAAGATCCTCCTGTAGCATCAACGAATATGCCATTAAAGTTGTCAATGTTTTCCTCGACTATTTTTAATTATTAGCTTTCGATAGCCTGTCTGCTACAATCAATATAAGAATGTCAGACGCTTGAATCTAATGGCCATAGCAACGATAAAAAAATACCGGCTGATAACAACTCATGCCCACTTCCAAAACAATATAGCACACAATTAAACAAAAAGTAATTCTGACTCGAAAAAAAAAAGTAATTCTGACAATTTCAAACAAACTTTGATTTTGACGCTTTTAGCATTCTTATCAAGGACCGTTTAACAATTGTATTTTAGTTCTTAATTTATGCGTACTACTTTGCTGAATTTAATTTTTGTTTTGTTTTATTTTCTATGCATCATAAATTGTATCTGTCGAAGGTAGCAGACAGGCTGCCAAAAGCTTATAATCTTTTACAAATCATTTTAACCAATAACTACCACTCTATATTTGTTAATGGGTAATAATATTTATGCATTAAGTTCGGCACATGAGAGGAGCAGCGTCCGAATCAGCTGCTGCTCCAGTGTTGCATTAAATGCAGCAGACCCTGTCAAAATACACAATGTCTACAGTGCCAAACTGATTCAGATGCTGCTCTTTTGCTGCACTTAATTCATCAATCAAGTTCAGCACAAGAGTGGAGCAGCATCTGGAACAGGCCTAAACCAGCAGTATCATAACAGGGGCTTTTCGCAAAGTCCTCACTGCCTGTTGAAGCTACTGATCCACCAAGAATGCCTTGACATTAATATTATTAAGAGAGAGAATATTAATACTCACAACATGAATACGTCTGGGAAAAGGTTTCTTCGTTTTTACGGTGATGAATCCAAAAGTATGTCAATAGGCTGTCTCCAAGGCAACAAGGGTACTTTCCCTCTCCACATCAACTGTTTCTCAAAATCATATACATGTATCAGTAACACCGCGACGCTATTTTTGTTGTCTTTCTTAAAAAAAAATTATACCACGTTCCTCGAATCACCGATCCGTCAGTTTGTATGTAGTTCAGTAAATCCTTCGGTTTTCTTATAATCCATCCAGCTCCATTTCGTTCTGACCCGTTCTGGGATCTCTGAGGACATGTTCGAAAGGTAACATGGCGGCTTTCTACTGTTGCAGAGCCGGTCAGCGTTTCGCGGCCTTCCAACGCCGTTTTTCAGTAACCTCCAGAAAGCAGTGAAAAGCCGGAAGATGTTGTGACCTCCAGAGAAATACAGTTCGTCCTCAGAAAGGCACCATCTTGAATGCAGAAAAGGCACTGGTTGCGAGTAACCTCGTCCTGAAGACGACTTTCTCCCTTTGCTGCAAAAACTGGAATGGAATAGAAAGGAATGGAATGGTGGAATGAAACCAACAAAAGAATAATAGAGACTCGTTTAGAAGAACATGACACTTGACACTTGATCATTATTTCTAAATGAAAAAGTTTTCAGGAGGAACTTACAATCCTCTTTATACCACAAAACCAACTGAGCTACAGGCCAAGTTTCACTAGTCTGTAGGATTACCCCTGACTATCCATATTGCTAATCATTGGTGTAAACCGTTTTATTTGTAGAAAGTCAAGTGCAAGTATCACATTACTCAGGCTGAACGGTAGCCTCATGGGTAGACATCTTTAATCTCCTTGGGACACAATCGGCTATAAGACTGAAAACACAACCACCCCGATTATTAACAATTGGTCCGCTCAAAGTGCGCAGCGAACGGTTTTTGTCCAAAGTTGCCAATATAAAATCAACAAGTTGCGTAGTCTTTTTTCTCCTTTCTTCTCTCCTCTGCACTTTTCTGAACCTTCTCGTGCAATAAAAAGAGCTCAAGTTTTCATCGACCGCCTTTTCAAAAAAGTGTGGTTGACATTTATTTCAACAAAAATGATGGAGTCCAAATCCTCCGTCGAATAAAATCAAATTGCACTCGCAGGGAACTAGTCATGTGTCTGTTCTCGCCCTCTTTACCCAGCATGCGTTACGTGATACACTCTTGTGAAAAAAATAAGTAAATAAGAATAAAATAATAAAAAAGAAACTCTCCGTAACACGGTACGGCTTCATTTTTTGTGCTCTCTTTGAAAGCAAGTCGATGACAATATGCTTTTGGTTTTCCCTTGGGATTCAAAGAAAATACTTGGTCACGTGACTCAACAATCCTCACTTAACTGGACCATTTTGAAAGACATTATTTACGAAATAAATAGATGAAAACGACTGGAAAAACCACGAGACTAGCTGCTGCACTCTGGGTGTAGTTTAAGTTGATATAAGAGAACTTAAACAAACTTAACCTGCGATCAGGAGTTCATTTTTCGCGGGAGCGCGAAAGGTTGGCAGCGCGAGGGTCCCGACCGCCGACTCTCGCGCTTCCACACTTTCGCGCTCCCCCGAAAAAAAGAACAAACGCCTTATCGCAGGTTTTAAACAAACTTTCCTCAGTTGCAGTGCAATTTCCCTAGAGCTTACGATGACAAGAATATTAAATCAGTTGTTTCTTCAATCACAAATTGCTGACCAAAAAGAACGCTATAGCGCACTAGTAATCAGACTTGGCACGCGCATTTAAAACTACGCTACGTCATAAAGGTAAATTAACTCGGAGTTTTCGGGAAACGTTGGAAAAGCGACTCAGAAATCTTTACAGCGTGATATATAAAGAAAGTGACAAGCAAAAAGCTAAGAAAATGGCTTCTGGCCGTCCATCAGGTTAGTAAGCAAACCTTAAGTAGTCAAATGTTAAAGGCTGTTCAGTTTGTGCTTTCATTTGTGGATTCTCCTTGATCGCTCGCTTCTAACATTTCATTCAGATCCCGTCGGAATAAGAACTCCGCCCTGCACTTTTCGCTGCAATGTTCCCCAACTTACAGTTGCCGAACATAACATTTCCGAAGCCTTTGATCCTAGGGCGTTATCTTAGAATTTTAAAACACAGTAGGGACGCAATGTGTTCAGGAGTTATTTTGTGATAAGCGCAGAAAAACTACACCACTACAAAATTTGTTTTTGACTCCAATTCAATACATCACATAACTTTCATACGTTTTGAAAGAAAGACGGGTGTAAGAACTTCAAACGATATATTTTATGGAGTAATACACATTTATGGAAAGGTGCAAACAGTGTTTAGTTGTATTCAACTGTTTAGTTTTTACGCCTGCTATGGTTACGGTATATATAGGGGTTAAAAAATCCTTTTATTACGTCATTCCAAGAATGCTTAGAACTTTAGAAGAGTCGCGCGCATCGAATTCCAAATCTCATTCAGATTGACGTCATAACGGAAATTTACTCGGAGTTTTCAGAAAACGTTGATGAAAGCAACGCAGCGAATAAAAACCCTAATCTCGTACCCAGATGTTTGTATTTTGAGAAAACATTTGGTAAAATCGATCATGTTCTCCAATCTGACTGGTCAATGAAAATTGCCGAGTGCAAGTCGCGTCTTGTTGAGTCAGCCATTTTCTCGCCACTTCCCAAATCTTTCACTTTTGCACGCGCGGAGACGCAAGCCTTACAAGAAAATCTATCTTGACACATCAGTCCTTCCGTGAAAGTGGTTTTTTGTATCGATTTAACTTTAATGTTTCATTAAACTGCAACAGGTTCTTATAAACTAACATATTTTTTTACGTTGTTCTCTTAAATTGTTGTGAAATTTTTGTTTGGTAATCTGACGCGTGCAACTAAGTTGTACGCGTGGTTTAGCGCGCGAACATTGTGTACCATTGTCAACAAAATTTTAGCGGTGCTTCTGGTAACCCCCAAACTTTTAAGTTAAATAATAAATATAAAGTCATTTCATTGCTTATTTCGAAAACTCTGAGTAACTTTTCTTAAGTCGGTGATATAAGAAGATCTACTCGGAGTTTTCGAACTCAATAAAGTTAAAAGCGCCAAATCTTACTTAAGTGAAAAAAAAATTATCAATCAACAAAAAGCCACAAAATAGCTTCTTAATGCATTTCATTTTTACAGACTCGCTTACTTTTCCAATCCCTGTTGACAATTCAGCTTGTCATCGACACTGAGTTGGTCTGTGAGTTCTTGATTCCTTGTTTCTGAGAAGAATGTTTTTAAAATGTCTCTCATAACAACTGATGGCAGCTTGTCGCGCAAATAAGTACGACGTTTTACTTAATCTTGATCAGTTGTCAACATTTTAGTTTTCAAAATCAATAAAAATCGATTTATAGTAACACAAATTGTGCACAAAACTTGGGGAGGTGGGGGGAGGGGAGGGAGTGAGACAAGCATGCCAGTATTGACATTTTGGGGGAAATTCCAGAAAAGACGTAATATCTGGCAGACCGATATTAATTGGCTTGAATAGCTTTCGTTTGCTAAGTATCGGGAACAAAAATTGGAAGAGTCCATAAGGTGACTCTAAAAGCAATAAAATCTGCTTTTATTTTAGATCGAAGAAATAATTTCTTCGAGATGGAGAAAAAGTTGAATCACCAGGAGCGTGAAAATGAGGTAAGTACATTACGATATATTAAATAGAAAAATAAGAAATGCAGACAAAAATTCTTCTCCCCTTCCATGAAAATTTCTTCGAAACGAAGAAGAATTTAAATTGTCATCAGCAACTGAAATAAAGTAATACACTGTGATATATTAAAAGGAAAAATGAGAGATGCGGACAAAAGTTCTTCATCATTTTGAAGAAAAATTCTTTAAAATGAAAAAAGAAATGCACTTACTTTATTTTCTTGCTTTTGACGATTTTTAAATTGTCATCAGCCACAAAATGAAATAAGTACATTTTGATATTCAGGAGAGATCTAACTAGTAAGGGCAATGCCTGTGATGCTGAGGGAAATTTTATTTGAAATGTTTGAAGGAGAATTGAATTTCATAAGGAAATATAAGACTCAGGGCTTGAACAAGTGATAAAACCGATGATCGGAAAATCAAACGATCAATCGATGACAATGGATGCCAATTAATCGATTGATATTGATAATCGATGAACAATCGATGCACGGGTTTTTTTTTGATTATCGATTTCATCGATTATTAATTTTTATCGATTATCAACGCCAATCGATCAGTTAATTGACATCGATTGTCATCGATTGGTTCTTATTTTTGATGCGTTTTATTTTCAGTCAAGATTTACAAAAAGAATCTGAGTCCAAACTGTGGCCTATAGTCCTCTTGTGACCGGTGGTAACTGTGTTTCGGACAGAGGCTGTACATGTTGTGTTGTTGGGTTTTTCCCGCGCAGCTCTAAGTTTCTTGATATGGTCTCTCTCACCCTGTTTACTTTATGCACTTTTGTTGTGACAAAGAAGTAATTAAATGATTACCGAAGCCTATTCACGTTTATTCTGGTTTATTTTATTACAATTCAGTATAATTACATCACCCACCATTCAGAGCTCACTCGTCTCCCGTCGCATCTGCATACAAACAATCTGGTGAACGAATTCAAATCTGAAACATTTCTGCGTATTGCGAGCGCGTATACGTACATGCTGGAACGTGTGGAATACCGACTTTTTTTTAACACCAATCGATGACAATCGTTATGTTGCGACCACTTTTGTGTGATTATCGATTGGTCATCGATCATCGATTGGCCGATGCCAATCGATGCCAATTAACTAACAAGGCATCGATTGTCATTGATTGATTCTCCGATCATCCTTTTCATCGATTGTTCAAGCCCTGAAGACTGAATCGCTCTAAGAGAGGCGGATATTTCATGACAAGATTTGAGAGCGATCTGCTAAAAGAGATTCTAACGATACTGGAATGATAAAAACTTAATATCTACTTAATCAGACAATACAGCGCATGTTCCTGATTTTTTTTTTTAATTTAGGAGACTAAGTACTGAGTTGCATGCAAGTGCAGATTTCCGTATTTTCATGGGATTTAATAATAAATAATTTAAAATTGATAATTATTGCAAAGCGAAAGCTTACTTTGTTATTCATGAAATTGCCGATAGCCTTGTTATTCATTCGTTCATTGATTCGTTTGCTCATTTTTCTTCTTTTTTCCCTTTTTCTTTTAGAAGTTAAAAGAGAAACTTACGTCCAAAGAAGAGTACTTGAAAATGGTGACCAGAGAAACAGAGTAAGCGATTATTGTTTTAATCATTTATTTTAATTAAAATACAACACGATGTTTATATATCCGTCGGACAGACCACATAGAGCCAACAGTAAACCGCCTCTTTTCCTTCGCTAAGCGTGTGTAGTGTTAAGATCTCCTAGAAGAGGCGATAGGGTCGTTCAGAGCCACATCAGGTTAAGCTAAAGATTGCTAAATTAGAACAGTTTAGCAGGTGCCAATTAAAACTCGCCTTATTGCCTTTTCCAACCGTTTACATTACAAAATACTAAGAGCAGGTGATGAGGTGTTTTGGAGGCACAAAAGACAAATCCCAGCTTTCCTATTAGTATAGAGTATTTTATACCTACTGATTGATCGAGCCAATTTGGACAAATATGAGAAAGGAATTCGAAAAAATGGAGTGGACGAAAATCGGCCGATTTATGAAAATCTCTGGCAATGCTCGATTGTAAATATCTTTAAAGGCTCTTCTTCGAAGGCTAGGATCTTTCTCTAGTCAAGCGCTCTAAGTAAATATAATTAGGTAATTATTTGCTTATGGAGTTTTTGCTTAGTCTAAGGGCAGATTATGATTATGACTATGATGATTACATTCATTATCCTTATTTCTTTTAACTTTGTTGCAGCATGAAATATAAGCAGTTGACTGCAGCCAAGACAAAAATTAAGGCCGCAAAAGAAAAGGCTCAGGTTTGTAATTTAGACAGATGGTCAAACGGTCGGGGCTGGTAGGATGGTGTGAACTGGGTAAAATGGAGGAATAATGAAATTAGGAGATGTAAAATGAGCGAAAAAACAAACTGAAGAGAGAACGGTGAAAACAAGGAAAGCAGGGGAAACTAAGAGAAAAGGGTGGGAACAGGGGAAGGGGAAGAACAGAGGGATAAAGAAAGGAACAGGGGAAGGGGGGACGATGATCTATGGGGAAAGAAGTGATAATAAGAGAGACAAACCCATGTAACTGGAGAATAGATGCCGGAACAGCGATAAAAGAAGGAACAGTGGGCTAAAACATTTAAACGAAGAACAAGGGGAACAGTGGGGTATTGTGTCTACAGGGGAAAAGATATCAGTACATAAATTGGGGCCCCATTAAATAGGAGGAATACGAGTTTTAAGGGGGGATGCAAGGAAAAAAGGGACTAAGAAACAGGGATACGAAAAGGGGATAGGGGTATTAGCGGGAGGGGGAGTCACGTGGGAAGGAGGACAAAGTTATGGGAGATAAGGGGTGAGAAACAAAAAAACAATCAGGAGATTAGAAATCGTATGAAAACAAGAAATGGAGATTACGGTTGAGAGCAAATTGGAAAAGAGACAGTGAGACAAGGGTTGAGGGAAAGTGAAGTATAAAAGGACTCAGGAGATTAGGAATGAGAACAGGGCCAAAGTTGGCATAGAGGATGGAGGGTGGAGAGAGCGGGGGATTGAGGGTAAACACTGGATATGTTGGTTGATGAAAGATGGAATTAGGAACTGTTCAATTTTAGTGTTGGGAATTTTAGGTGTTTCAGTGCAAGTGTTGGGAATGAACTCAAGACATTATTCCTTCAGGTCACTTGTATATAACTGTATCTTTCATCTGTCAACAGGCTGATTTAAAATTGTTAGAAGAAAGAAACACCGACTTCCATGGGTGAGTGTTCACTGCAATGATACAACAAAACTTAAAATAATGTCTGCTGATAACTTAGAGAGAGATAACAGCACGGGAACAGTTATGGTGTGTTATTTTTCTTTACAAAATATAAAAGTGTTATTGTATTACTTTAATTTGTGTTTCTTTCTAGGACACTTCAGGAGCTGAAAGGAGAAACAAACAATGTTGATGAAGAAAAGGTAATTTCCCTAAATTTTGAAAACAGAACTAAAGGTCCTCTTTGCCTTTCCAATAAGCAAACTCTCGATTAATTTAAAAGGTACAAAAGTATTCATCTTTTTATTTCGTCCATCACCATTACAGACCAGTCATAGATTTAATCGTCGTCATTGTCATTATCATCCTGATTATCCTGAAATTTTTCCATTGCCACCCTAATCATCGTCATCGTCACCCACCATCACCACGTGACCCATCATCATCATCATCATCATCATCATCATCATCATCATCATCATCATCATTATCATTACTAGTGGAAGTGTTTTTCCAAAGTTATACCATAAAGGTTTTGAAATTGTCCGAACTCACTACATCACTAATAAGTCCTACTTTATCGCAGAAGGACAATGAACTTGCAAAGCATATGTCTTTCAATTGCATTGTCTTTCTTCAATAAAGAAGGAGTTCGAGAGACACAACGTGAGGAGACCAGTCATGATTGGTTATTTTTCAATGAAAAATACAAAAGTGCTATTGCATGGCGTTGTGCCTCTTTCTAGGAAAGTTCATGGGTAAAACTATCTGTATGCACGGTATCAGAAAGCAACACAGGGCGCGTAGCGTAACCTGTGAGCCAAGCGAAACTCAAAATAGCACGTCAATAAATCAATAAAATATATATACATATACAAAAGTCATCGTCTATTAATATTATTATTATTATTATTATTATTATTAATGAAGTTATTATTATAATTTGATTATAATTTGATCATATACACATGCTAATTTGCGCCATACAAATATTAATTATTATTATTATTATAATTATTATTATTATTATTATTATTATTATTATTATTATTATTATTATTATTATTATTATTATTATTATTATGGTTTTTTTACTGACACCAATCAGTGACAGAACTTTTTACATCATTGATTATCCCGTTCTTTATTGCAAAAAAAGAATGAAGTCAAAAGGTATGTACGTTTTTTTATTAGTATTATTGTTTGCTCTAGATGTTTAGAATCACAAATTGAAAATATTGTTTGGCTTAGATTATATTAAAAAGTTCAGCAACTCTGAAAAATAACTTTTAATTACACTCAACTCCATGTTATTTACTCTAGCTATACATGGCATTATTACTCAAAACTACAGGATAACTCGTTTGTGTTACACATTAACTCTGCGTACTTTTTTAGATGATTGCAGCAAAACTAGAACAAATTTTCCAAACCTCGCGAAATGTTTATTTTAATAGTCAGTTTAATATTATTATAGCGCCTTGTTAAAGTATGCACTTCTGTTTATCTGCAGGGATATTGACAATTTGGTCCGAAAAATAGAAGAAAAGAAGCAAGAGGTACCTGATGATGTCATTTACGCTAAACTGTACTGTTATATTTTCTACGTTAAGCTTCATATTGAACTTTTCTTGAAACAAATTTAGTTCATGAAGTTCTTCCGAAAATAAACCAAATCGGTGTTGATCAGATTACTTTTAATGTTGATCTAAAATATTAAACATTGGAAATACGTTCCCATACACCCCATATCTCGAAGTGGTGGCCAATAAGAAGACTAATAGCATTTGCACAGAGTATATAAACGTATTACAAAATATATGATCCAAAGCTTATATAGAAAGAGACGTCTTCTTTGAAGGGTTTTAGGATAGTCATTTCAAAATAATTCTAGAGCAGATTGGTACACTGTTTATTTATCGTATTTTGGTTGTTGTTGTTATTTTAATATAGAAGGAAAAGCGAAAGGCCTCTTTAGATGAAGTGAACAAAAGTTTTCAGGTATGTTTAATTATATCACCCGGTCGCTTTCGCTTTCCTCTGCTTCAAAGTAAAGTTGTTCCTTGTGTTTGTCTGTGCCAGAAAAGGCGTCTTCTCTTGCAGGTTAATTTTAAAGTTATCGGTTCTCCCTCTAAATAGACTCTACACTACATTACTAAAATCGTTCAGCCAGTACTTCCCACCCTCAAAGCTTTTCTTCCTTTTTTCTTATTTTCTATTTTACTTGATCAACAGACCGTCCTGAAAACGAGGCAGCAGATGGAGAGGTAGATAATTTATATTGAACAGCAAGTCACATTCTCTGGTTAATTTTATATCTCGATTTGCACTACTTATAGGTAAATCCAAAACTTGACGTGCTATAGTATGGCTTGTTAATAAATTCAAATGGAAAGGACGAAATGGTGACCTTTTTAGAAGCGTGGGGATTGACCTCAGGTTGAAATCTTGAAATCTTGATGTGGATAGTATAAATACTGTTAGAAGCTTGTATCACTTGCAGGAATCCCTTTATCGATTCTCTTTTCTCCTTCTCTCGTTTTATATCTGTTTGTTAAGATTGCCTGAGTAATAGTTTATCGACAGCCATTACCTAAAACGTTATTTTAATACTTTTCTTCCTCTTTTTCGTATAGTGAACTGAAACAAATGAAAAGTGAAGGAAAGAGCTGCAAAGAGCAGGTGGGTTTATAAAAACTCGAACTAAAATAGTTTCCTTGCTGCAAGAAGTCACGTGGCCCACATCCCTAAATTCGCCGAGGTAGGTTTAAATACAAGAGGGCTGTTAATAAATGATCGCCTTATGTTGTAGAATGTGGAGCTTTGATGCTTGATCTTACCTAAAACTTACATTTCAGTGCAATATTCAACTCTAAAGAGGGAAATGGTTTTATTCAAGTTATCGACTAGCTCACTACCATACGTATCTATTGATATATTGTTTAATTGGTTCGTTGATTGCTTGATTGCTTGATTGCTTGATTGCTTGATTGATTGATTGCTTGATTGATTGATTGATTGATTGATTGATTGATTGATTGATTGATTGATTGATTGATTGATTGATTGGCTGGTTTGATCTCATTTCATTTCCCCTTATTTAGGTCTCCAAAGTGCAAGAAGCACTTGATCATCACGAAGAGCTGAAAAAGTGAGTAGATATTTTTATTTAAAATACATGCTTCTTACCTGACCACAAGCAGAAACTTGGCCGCACTAGCGGATGGATTACAATGATGAGATAACCGTATTAAATAAAAGCATCGGAAAAGAAACGAATAAAACTCACTAAAACAAGGCGACAATAATGATGCTGAATACAAATGTAATGTGATAGAAAACAGAAAAAATTCTAGAACGTTACTGGCCTTACTGGATATAAAATACACACTGGGATCGTCGTTTCTTTGTTGTGATTATTCAGAGGGCCCCTAATGCGGAATTCGTTTATTTTTTAACGGAACCAAGGAATTACTTAGACTCGTGGTCGGCCGATGGTCGTTTTGTGAGTTGGCTGAATCCAAAAGATTTATACGACAATAACTTAGTAACGGTTTGGGTCAAACAAAAGTGTCCGCTTTTTAGGGCTGGCAGAAACGGTTTTAATGCTCCTTGGCTGCCAATGATTCTAAAGTTTATGACTGATAAGCTTGTTTGCTTTATGTTTAGGGAACAACTGAATGTGAACAGCGAGCTTCAGAAAGAGAACGACCAGTTTGTAAGTTCCCTATTAACAAATATGAACTTTAATTTTAGTTGTTTTACCGATTCGGTCGTGGACCATACAAGACACCACAATCATTCCAAAAGTTTGGACTGAGATGTCGCGTATAAAAAAAAGTATAAAAGATCAGCGATTTTGAGAACACAAAGTGCGACGATTCAAACAAAATACAAATGTTGGTAACAATCGTTTAATTTCTATCAGCTAGCGAATGCTTTTTGCGTCACTTGTTTGTTTACTACTTATTTAACTTTTATTTTAGTCAATTTGTAAACACCAAAATTATGTAACCAGCTTGTAACTGTCTGTTTTAATAAAGTGTTGTTGTTGTTGTTGTTGTTGTTGTTGTTGTTGTTGTTGTTGAAGAATGGTTTGCAAATAGAATAGTGAATAATAAATGTTCTCGTTAAAGTTCTTTGGAGAAGGAAAGTTTCGCCTTCATTGTTTTAAATGCTTTCTTGTTTAATTTGTTTTAGACTGCGGCCTTGGATGAAGAGAACGGGAGAGTGGAGGTACTTTACTATAGCTGCGCTAGCTGATGAATAAACCACTACGTAAATGCATAAAGAAATGAGACAACTTCTAGACCTCAAACTATAGATACACCATCCAGTATTTCTGCGATAAGTATAGTAGTTTAAAAGAAGGACAAAAAACAGACAAACAAGCAAAGGCGTAAACAAAAACAACAACAAATGAAAAGGAATTATTCCCAAAATAATGCCGTAAGAAGTCAAAAAATCATATTTTGTCATATATGCTTTACCACTCACCACGAATGGTTCTCAACTTATCAGAAGTGAAGTGAAGATCAATCTGGAACACGCTCGCAGACTCAATTTTTCCACGCTTTAGGCCAGTGTTTTGTAGTTGTTTCGAGTTCTGATTGGCTCATTAGGTTGCAAACATTTGTTATGATTGGTTGGAAGAATTAAATTAGTTTCTATTTAATTAACGAAACTGAACAGAAGACCACCTTATGTTTTCAAAATTGATATCATTGGTAAAAATAAAAATAAAAAATTCTTTAGATTCACTTTCGGAGCGTGTACCCTCTCTTCATATCATTTTCTTGATACTAAAACCAGGAACTACCATAAAATTCCTCCCACTTGCAATTTTGTTCTATTACCTACAACTGTCAAAGAAAAGCCCGCTTGAATCGCTTGTATTGTGGCTTAACAATTATTCTAAACTGTGTTATTTTTTTCTATATCTTGTAGGAATTTAAGGTAAAGATGGAAAGGTAAATGGCAGATTGGCAAAATTTTAAAATCCTCTTTCTTTTCTTTCGTGAAAATGTAAGGTTTGCTTAAATACTTGTGTTTGTCTTTATAGTGAGATGGCAGAAATGCTTAACAAGATGGAGAACATCAATAAGGTATTAAAACTATAAAAGCTTTTGGTTTGTGTCATATCACCAGAAGTTGGGGACAAAGCGGCATTTTTTTGTTTAAGGTTCATTCGTGGATAGGTCTAGCCTAGTTTTCAAGCCTTAACGCTTTCAATACAGGAAGCGAGCTGCGTTGTAAGCGTGGATTCGAACGGTGACATCGAGTTTAATAGCATCTTCGATAATGCGTCGGCGAAGACTGGAATCCAGGCTCAGATAGGACATAGTTTTGGCTGGATTGAGCTTAACAAAATGGATGGGTACGGGATTCTAGGAATGTGATGTCCGGGAAAATGGATTAAATTAGTACCATAAGATTGCAGACAGATTTCTGTAAAATATTGGACAAGTTTGTTACGAATGAGATTAAAACAGCGAAGTACAAAACAGTGACTAAGCGTGCCGTGTCAAAGTGGGATCCGGCTTTAACTGGCGTTTGACGGCAGAAGGTAATGGGTGGTTTGAAACTTCTTTTGCTTGATATAAACCCCTCGCTGAAAAAGCAGAAACGCTGCTTTGCCACAACAGCAGTACAGACGAATTATAGCCATGCTACAAGGTATTCCCTTGCTATCCAATCTAAAATCACTAGCTCGTCTGTGATCGACGAACCCCTATCATCAAGAAGGATGGTGAAGACTTGTGAATCCTAGGGGAATGCCATGATGAGTGAAAACTGTTCTTATCGTAAATAATTTGTTTGTTTGTATTTATTTTCGCAGTCACTTTCTCTGGAAATAGATGAACTCAACAGGTGAAAACAGTCTTTTCATGCTTTCAACCCATTAACTTGATTTTATTTCAATAACAACCTAGCGGTTATTTTGAACATCCTTGCACAAAATGAAAAGGAATTTTAATTAAGGATGCGAACACTATCGGCAGCATATATTTGATTTATTTATTTATTTATACCATTTTTTACTTTACTTTGATTTAGGCAGGGCCCAAGAAAGGTCGAGGAATTCTCAGTTTGGCGACAACAGGTGAGAAAGCACGAAAGAAACTGTTACTTCAACAAACCTCGTTGCTGTTTGTAATTTCAGATTTTGATTCAGTGAGTACTGGGGAAAGCATGGCAAAAGGCATTTATCCTGAAGTTATTTCTCACCAAATAAATACCCGAAACAAACACAAAATGCGAGGACATTTTGTAAGTCCTTATTTGATGGCTTAGCGAGACAGGCCCAAAGCCGTCTTAACGTACGCTGATTTTAAAAGGTCGCTTGCGATTACCTTGCACTTGGCATTATGAAACGCGGCTTAATTCAGAATCAGTAATCCTAGCTTGTCAAGGTAATTAGTCTAACTTGCCCTTTTCTTTTTCAGGCTGTGAATGAACTTGTAAAGAAAGATAGGTAAGTTCCACAAAGTAGAGAATCGAGTTAGCTAAACTATTACATCAATGACACGATGACCATATTTTAAAGGTTAGATTGGCTATAGTAAAGTGAGAGAGCAGGCGTAACAAAGCAAAACTTGTTGCGCTTTGTGAAGTTCCAGCAGCTCACTGGAAGGAATGATAAGGGCCAGTCATACTTGATTAAATTTCTGAGTTTATGATTAGTTTGGGTTGGATTACACTGTAATTCTCAATGCATTATGAATATAACAATTAAAGAAGTAAGGATATGATTACCAAACGCAAGAGACTGAAACTCTTTGAACTCTTTGAGAACTGAGAGATTTTTAATATTAGTTCAAAATACTTCCGTGGACAATCTGTGAGTCAGATCGTTTCTCCGTTTTCTCTCTGACAGTGAACTGACAGAACTTAAGAAAGTGCTTGAACCACTGCAGGAAGTGAGTATTGAGAATACAATCATGCATCAGAAATGTTTAACTAAATCACGCGAAGAGTTAAGAAACTAAAATCATGAGTACGATACAAAAGTCTGCACCGTGCAATCTTTGTATCCTACGACAGAATCAAAATATTTTATGACTATACCCACCCCCCCCCCCCAAAAAAAAAAAGAGAGATAAATAGAGATTCTGGACTAAGTGCTACCTCATTCTATATTATCATTACGAGTAACGTTTGGATAACAATAACAATTAAGACTTCTGAAGAAAGTCGATAAGATTAACACCAATCTTCTGCGACAATTGGGTTCGACACCCCCCTCCCACAGTGAGTCTAAACTGCCCCTACACTACCCTGTATAGGATCTGAATAGCCATTATCCCAACATTCAGATAGAAGCCAAACGATAACAAAGCTGATTGCCAGAGGAACTTGTAATATTAAATTTTGCTTGCTCATGTGCGCTATTTTTAACACAGATGTCTGTAAACGGAGTTAATTGAAATTAGAGTAGTAGGATATATGAATTAATGACATGTTATCTCCTCACCAGTTTCCAGCAAGAAAGAAATCCAGCAAATCAAGAAGGGTTATTAGACTGCTATGCAGCCTGTTCTGCTGTACATGTCGCCGTTAAAAGATTCCTCTTGTTTTATATCAGAGTGTAAATAATGTGCTGTTTTGTAAATTGAATACCGACTGACGTGAACAATTTGTATTTTTGTTTTAACGAACTAAAGTAAAACGTACACTCGTTTCCCTATGCGTTCAGATAAATGAATAAAGATTCGTTTGAACAGTTTGAGCTGGGTTTCGATATTAAACCTTTCGTAAATATTGAAAGATCGTCTTATTCGAACTGAACCTGTAGTGCTTTTCAGAAATGAGACAGGTTGTCGATGTTTAAGGAGGAATGTGTGGCAAGGCGAGGGAAAGGGAGGAGGGGAGGAGGGAAGGGGAGGGGATTGGACAGTGGGGGAAGAGGGAGGGTTCACGGTCTATCCAGTCTAGCGCCCAGACCATGACGCGCATAAAATAACGCAAGGTCCAAGGTTAGATCGTTGACCTGCAGTGATTTCCATGTAGAATCAAGAAAAACAAAGTGAAGGAAATCACTTCTTGTGAGCAGAGCTGAGGCGAGTCTTAATTGCCCTGTATACAAGCGTTTAGCTCTCTATACAAGCAGGATAATGTCCGGCTCGCTTGTGCCTATGACGTTTGTGTGCTTCGTATCATTGCATCAAACAATGTCTTTGGGTTCCCGTACAAAAAGTATTAAACATTTAAAGTTCTTCCTCTGTTTTGCAGTGCGCAACTCTACTTCGCATTAAGGCAAAGTAGAAGCTTCTATCAGCCGCTACATGTAACTACTATGTAAATGTTATTCAGTCCCTGTTTGAAAACCCAGTCTTGAAACTCGATTTACCACAGTTGAGTAAAATATCTGCAAAACCAGTATGGTAACCAAATGATTTCCTTCAGTTGCCCAAGGACATTGACAGTTACCAACTAGGACGGTGCCTACGTTTGTTACTGCGCATACATTCTGCGCTTCTCGGGTTTCCCGGGTTTCCTATGGGTGATTTCTACTACTACAGGGATATTTTTTACGCGGTTTAAAAATAAGCGGGGAAAACAGAACTTAGCAAGTGCTCTTGGTATCCAAAAAGAAAATTTGGAGTAAAGGATTGAGATGATTTCGTTGGATTTCTCGTACGAAATACTTGGTACGAAAACGTTTAAGAACAACTTGACGTTAAATATAATTTATGCACAGAAATAAAAATGGAGAAATATAAGAGAACGTTTGTATGGACAGGTCAGATTGAAGTGAAAATTACGATTTCGTTGAGGCATGAATATATAGGTTTGCGAGGCTTAATTGGCAACTGCATCAGTAGTCTGCGTAGACAGGGCTTTTATTTCTATGTATTCTTTATTTCATATATACCCTATCTATGCATCATCACAATCATATGAATAGATATACAGCTATATTTCTATCAATTTTCTCTTGCTCTTCTGTTATAGTAATTAAATGTCAAAGTATGCTTTCTATGTTATGGCATTTGAAAGCGGACTGTGATGTTCAGTTATTACGAACTTCTATCTCTAAGAAATTAAACTGTGACTCCCTTAAGAAAGGCGTTCCTAGGTCCTTCCGTAAGCCGACCATTCGCTTAAACCAGTCTCTTCAGTAAGAAAAAATCTTATATGGCGCCGAATTTTTTTTTACATAAAAAGGCGGTATCGATTTACGTTAGCAATTAATGAAAACTGATTCTTTGAAAAAACATCCACAAAATGATAGTAGGTTTTTTGAAAAAAATTCTCAGTTGATAGAGTTTCTTGTCTAACCTATCGAAGCTGCGTGGATAACAGTAAAATTGGAAGTTGATTATGTTTTAAACAAGAAGTTCCGCAACAAAAGGGCAAGCCCCTCCTTCGTTTCACACCTTTGTGGGCGTGAGATCTAAATTTAGACGCTGTTCAGTCGTGGCAAGTTGTTGACTCAAGCGTCCTCTAAAAAAAACAAAAAGGCCTCAAAATATCATAATATCACCAAAACAATATAAGAAATTAAGTTCTAATTTCTTTAACCGGGTTTTATTCTGAAAACTAAGCCAATTTTATCTGAGTTAAGGGTCGTACAAAAAGACACATGTTGTTTGTCAGTTGTTTACGCTCTGATAATTGATTGACAACCGAAGGTGAGAATGCCCAGGCCAGGCCCCTTTTATACCGGAAATTCCTGTTTTAGACATTTTTGATTTATTTCCCAGTGAGATTCAAAAGTAGTCAACAAACTTGACCTTAACTGGTTTATACTGGACAGTAATCAGCTTTTGGTGCAGCTTCAATGGTTCGTGTTGATACTCTAAGAGGAACCGCTGAAGTAACTAAAACAGAAAGAGAGAAATAAAATGTCTGTCAATGAAAAATCCCCCCAGAAATTATGTGGCATAAGTTATTCCGAGTATTTCGTCGCAATAGCCAATCAGAGTTGATTCTTCTGGCTCTACCTTTACATTAGGAAACGAATACTAATTTTAGTTTTCTTTTTTCTTACAAATTTAAGTATAACTTGTAACGTTGCATTATTTAGCCTATTGTTGGATTTTCATTGTAATTTTATTTTATTTTAGACGCAATTTATTCGTGATTTCTTAGTAAATTAGATGGACATTTGTCCGTCCGTTCGTTCGCTCACTAACAATGCGCAGCTGCAAAGCAACCAATAGGAGCCTAATCCCTCATCCTACGGAAATAGAAGGGTACTGAAACAATATTAACAACGCCGCAACAAGAAAAGGAAAATATGAGATGTCTGCGCGTACGCTGTAAGAGATTGGACTGGGTAAAAAAAACATACCTAGTCCCAACGAAAATTTGCATGTCTACTAAAATTGATCGAAAGAAGAGCTAATTTGATGCAAATGAGCCGCATGTTTGTAGCAAGATTCAGTCTCGCCAGTTAAAGGCAGTCTTGGAGCCAAGTCGGCATTATTCACGTTATCAAGAGACGTGGTGAGTAGCATTACTTTGTTATAAAACAATCAAATGAGAAAATGGTTTCTCTCAGAAATATATCAGGCGTTTTAGGGCTAGCGTTTTTTATAAACTCCAATTAAGTTTGTTGTGAGCGTCGTTTCCTAGTGAATATGCTGTTGGGCTGTTGAAAGGCTGAAACACTCAAACAAACCTGGCATTTCTTGCTTCTCTGTTAACATGCCAGTAAAATTTCAGTCCACGAAGATCACTGTTAGTAAGAAAGGTGATCTACTGAAGACAACCTCTCAGATGAGCGGCGAGTTATATATAAATACTCTGAATAAATAGCGATGAAACGAATCAATAAGTGACGACTTTGCTCAAATAATGGAATATAAAGAAAGATGCAGTATTCCACGAGTCACGATTTCGAAAGAAAAAACTATCTTCCTTCTGAACGTGAGTCAAACCCATCCCTATAATACATGGTCGGTCGCTAACCACTGAGCTACAAGGTGATGTGGAAAGCTGGATCATTTAGTAAAAAATGTTAAGGAAGGGAAGGATATATATTTTAAGAAACGCAATCGTTTAGCTAATCAGTTAAGTCAGTTGTTTTACCGCAGGTAAGACAACTACGAGGCTAAAACAAATTATGAGACGATGCTTCCTTTATTAATGCAGATGGCTAAATGACAAAAGAGTTGACAAAAGGAAACCGTATGGTTTAATTTTAGCTAAATTTTAAAAAAACCTAAGTTATGCACCTGCCATTTTTAGTACTTCAGACACATTTTGGGAAAGCTTCGTGTTTCTCAATGGATAGTTGTCCTGTTAATTCAAGCAATTTATCTTTTGAATAAAAATACAGCTCAGAAAAATTTCGTTAAAAAAAGTCTGTATACCTGGCACACTTCCTGTTTAGTTATTCGTACTTCTATCTGTTTACTGTTAATTAACAATTCATCCTCGTCTAGTTCAGAGAAAAGAACCAATTTCCCACGCCAAATCTCTTGTGAGCGATGATTTGCAAGAAATTCGGTGCCCTCGCGATTAAAACCTGCAAATTGATGAAGGATAAAAACAACTAAACAAATTAGTCAACCAATCAGATTCTTGCTTTCACCTTATACCATATGGGTACAGCTGATGTTTAAGCACAAAAATAACATACGTTGTCAGGTTTGATCGAAATTAATCTGCATACACCTAACAACTTCATGTGGACAATTACCACTTTATCAAAACAAGAATTCACCGCATTCGTAGATCTTTACGATGACAAGAACAAGCTTCAACTAAAGCAGCCTTGGACATAGTTTGGTGTTGATAGACCAATAGGGCAAAATGTGTCGAAAATATCCTACACGAAAGAAGAAATTGAACACTTCGCCATAGCAAAATTGATATGTGTAAGTATAGTTTGAGACTTTAAAGCAACCCTATTTCCTAAATGAATATTGGTGGGCTATTCAGCTAAAGGAATGAATTTGTTTTATTTTTTATGATAACAAGGCATTAAATCATCACATCATTAAATCAAATTTGAAGCAACCCGTCTTTTCCTAGGGAATATTCTTGCGACTTTTAAGCTTAAAGACTGAAATCTCTGAGAAAACAGCCGTCTTTTCTTAGAGAATATTTGTCGAACTGTTCGGCTAAAAGACTGAAATCTTTATAAAAACAAGGCATAAAATCAACATTCTATTGACAGTATTTGCGACTTTTTGCGTCGCCATCAAGATTCCTGTAAATGACGATTCGGCAAAATATAAAATGGAGCGACGATTTACGATTGATAACGATGCGATCAAACACTTTTCAGAGAAAGTGTGGTTATTAGACGCAGAAAGTAAATTTATCGTTGATATTTTAGTGGAGCCACTGTTCAATAAGTAAGGGTAGTGTGTACTTTTTTTTTGTTACAGACAGACCATCATTGAATAAAATACCGAAGGAAAAACCTCCCTTCGGAAACTTTGCCTTTCATATTTCAGGTTGAAGCCTATATGCCCGGCCCACTTGACAAACATTCGTGGTTTTTTAATTGTGTGTTTATGTCATTGCTATGACCATTATATGGACACTAGCATAGCTAGCTCATCCCTTATAAAACATCTGAGAGATGTGTCTGATATATAAGTAAGATACACCGAATGCAGGAAAACAAACCGAAACAAAAGCATGATTTTTTGCAATAAATTAAAACGTCTAGTTTAGAAAATGAAAAATTATTCTTAGAATTCTACTGTGAGAAACTGCTAAACATTTTTTGTTTTTTTATCCTTAGATCGCAACGAATGAACACGAGGACAAGGAACGTTTAAGTTTTATTGAAGCATGGCTAATAAAACTACTGAGCATTGTTTTACAGAAAAGTTGGAAAATGCGTGGCTGAAAGTCTTTATCACTGAATTTATTGTGATAGCTATAATCAACGTTTTCACTGTCGTCTCCTTTGTAAGAAATCGCCACTTACGGAAGCGCACTACGTATCTAATAATAAACCTGACTGTGGCTGATTTACTCGTGGGAGCAGTGTCGGGACCAGTGAGGACGTTCGGCCTAGATCCCGAACGTGGACAAGGTTTCAACTGGAAAGAATTCATCATTTTAACCTCGAGCTTCATATTTCCCCTAGCTTCTGAAGCCAATCTCTCGTTAATTTCTTTGGAGCGGTTACACGCCACACTTTTCCCCTTTAGGCACTGTTTAATCGAGAAATGGCTTTACTTCAAAGTTATTATTGGCAGCTGGATGATAACTTTGCTTTTAGCATTCATGATGTCTCTTCTTGAAATGCTCGGATTAGTTTTAATTTGGTATCTATTTCTATGTTATACTTTTCTTACCCTTCTTATCATAACTGTTTCCAATGTTATTATCATCAAAAAAGTCAAAAGTAACCCTCCTCCGCAGCATTGTAGTGCAGTTGCTGCAGAAAGGAAACTGTCAGTAACCTTAAGCATAGTTACCGTGGTCTCTATACTGACTATTCTGCCCTTTTCTATTAGGATGACAATTGGGAATAACATATTCAGTCAAATGTCTCCTGCAGCAGTCGTTCACATACACGAAACGTTAATGCTGTTATATTATGCCAACTCTATAGTCAATCCATTGATATATGCCATAAGAATGCAAGAGTTTAGGAAAGCTGTTAAACAGCTTTGTAAAAGGTCTGCAGAGACAAGGGGTGTCCAATCCACTGAACTTCATGCAATGTAGTGCATGAACACAAAGCTTTAGAAGAGCAATAACAAAATAAAAAAAAAAACCATTAAAGGCAATCGAGATTTGGTTCAACCTGATATTTGAGTTAGTTTTTCTTCCTTTGACAATCACATGCAAGTTTTTAACAAGTGTTGTAAAGGACATTCCTTTCATACTTTATAGGAACCAGTGACTGCCTTTTTTCCTGGTACAAGTAAAACTTGAACCTTAAAGTTGCTAAATCTCATGAGCCGTTGATCCTAACCTACTGGCTCACAAAATTTCTTCAAAAAATTTTAGATAATCAGTAGGAACCGCTCCTGGAAGGGTTTCGTTGAATAAAGAACTAAAAAGGTGTTGCTTTTGGTTTCAGTTTACAGTTCAGCAGCTTATGTATAATTAAGAAATCAAAGGAAGATCGTAAGTGATCTTCCATCAATTTGGGTTTTTTGTTTTTGCTTTAATTTCTTTTAGCTTCAGGGAGCCTTGAGAAGGGGACGCGACAGATTGTGAATTCCTCAGCCCCCTCCCCCTTAGTCGAAGCTTCAAGAGCATTGAAGCTACGCAGAGATTATATAGTGCGTCTAAAACTGTCTCCTTCGTGGTACGAAAAGAGGGACGATGATGTCATGTGACAAAAAATTTCGTTGTAAGTTCTGAAAACTTTGTACAATTTTAAAAGGGCCAACCGGACAAAACAAAGGGTCCAGATCCTGATAGCTGCATTCAGGAAAATTTAGAAAATTTAACTAGTGAAAAAAAGCCGACTGTACAGCTAGGGCTGTATACTGTACATCAGTCCAATTCCTCAAGCAAACACTGAAAACTGATTCATCAAAAAAAAACCTCCGGCAAAATGAGATCAGTTTTTTAAAAGATATTTGTCAGTTCACAGAGTTTTCTTGTATACTGACTTAGAGTAGCCGCGTCGATATCAGTTAAATTGGAAGTTAATTATGGTTTTAGACATTTGTTGATTATTTCCCATTGAATGCATGATGAAAACGATGATGTCAGGACGCGACGCTGAGATTCAAAGGCGGTCAACAAACTTGTTCTTTTAAAACTGGTTTATACTGTACAGCAATCAGCTTTTGGTGCAACTTCAATGGTTCGTGGTGATACTCTAAGCGGGACCGCAACTAAAACAGAAAGAGAGGAAAAGAAAATGTATGTCAATAAAAAATCACTCAGAAATCATGTCGCATAAATTATCAAGAGCATTTTGTGGTAATAGCCAATCAGAGTTGATTCCTCCGGCTTTACCTTTACTTTAGGAAACGAATGATAATTTTAGATTTTCTTTTACAAGTTTAAGTATATCTTGTAACGTTATATTATCTAGTCTCTTGTTGGATTTTGCCTTGTAACTGCGTTCGACGTAGTAAGAACGCTCCCTTATACGGATTTAAGTCGAGATTTTATGGGACTTCTGGTGGATGGGTCGATGGATCCTGGAACGCACATCTATGGATGGCCAAATGTTGCAAAATTCAACAACTTGCATATTTATATTCAACAACTTTTATTTATGTTCAACAAGATATATTCGTATTCAACGTTTTATATTTATATTCAACAATGCGCATTTTCCTTCAACTTCAACTTAAATTATTTTCGTTCAACAACAATATTTGTTCAACTTCAACTAAAATTATTTTCATTCAACAACAGTATTTGTTCAACTTCAACTGTCATATTTATTTAACACTCAACAAAAATAACTGTTCAACTTCAATACAGACTTTTTTCATTCAACAAAAATCATGACTGTTTTGTGAGTTAAGTTCCCGGGACTTGTAAATCTCTTCATTCAACAAAATACCCCGTCCCTCCCCACCCACCAATCCCAAACATGGAACCCATTCCCTTCCCGGCACAAAACCTGATTGATTCCCGCCAAAAATCAAAATGGCTACTAGAACAGTAGACGAGCAATCTTTCATGGATTGCTTTGAGGATGTTTTAAGTGTGTTAAACATTTGTGAAGAGGGAGAAAATAGCACTTCCCGATCATTTATTGAGTGGGCTATCAATCGTTTAGACGCAGCAGCAAAATTTGTGGAAAACGTATTACCGGTTGTTAAAGGAAACCTCCACTCTCGAAACATGTTAACGTTACATTATTAAAAATACAATTTTCTTTGAAATTTCATTGGAAAACATGGAAATAATATTTCAATGTCAGAAAAAACATGATTTGATTATCGGCTATTTTCGGTTTTAAATTTCCCGCGCGCCACCATCTTGTAATTCATGACGTAATAAGGTTGCTCAATTGTTTTACACAAAAGAACTTCTGCTGAATACCAATAGCGGCAACCATAACACGTCATCAAATTCAAAATGGCTGCCCCCAGGAAATTTAAAAGCGAAAGTTGTCGATAATCATATCTAATTTTTAACACACTTGAATGTCATTTCTACGTTTTAGACAAAAATTTCGAATTTAGACACTATTTCCAACGCTTAGCCGTCAATTTGTTGTGAGAGTGGAGGTTCCCTTTAACGAGCACAAAGCAGAGTTGACCGAGGTTGCTAATAATTTGAGAGTACTGTATCATCTTTGGTGTCGAAAATTGACAGAAATGGAGCTAACCAACACTCCAAATTGTACCCACTTAGCAGTTTATCTGCTAAGTCCGCCGGAGCGTACCGTAAACAGAGGACCGGGAAGACCAAAGTACGAGATCGATGAAGAGACTTTGTTACACTTTAGGGCTTTAGGATTCAAGTGGAAAGACATCGCCGGACTTCTTCTAGTTTCGCGATGGACCCTGTGGCGGCGGGTACGAGAACTTGGTATTACTGAGGAAACTGGCTTTACAAATATCACAAATACGAATCTTGATGATATTGTGCGTGCTTTCATGAGCGTGCAAGGAGGCCTTGTGGGTTACTTAATGGTTCGTGGCCACTTGAGAAGTATGGGGATCAATGTTCAAAGGGATTGTATTCGGGCCAGCATTTCACGAGTTGATCCGATCAACTGCCGTTTGAGATGGGCGACAGTAATTTCTAGGAGAGCTTATTCAGTGCCTGGTCCTAACAGTTTATGGCATATAGACGGCCATCACAGTTTGATTACATGGGGTTTCGTTATACACGGTTGTATAGATGGCTACTCTCGTTTAATTCGTTTTTTGAAGTGTTCTACAAACAACAGAAAGGAGACTGTTGAAGGCCTTTTTCTGCAGGGTGTCGAAAGGTACTCGTGGCCATCTAGAGTACGGACTGACCATGGAGGTGAAAACGTTTTGGTATGGGAACGCATGATTGCATTTCGAGGCCAAGATCGTGGATCTGCACTTGTTGGAAGCTCTACACGTAATCAGAGAATAGAGCGGTTATGGCGTGATGTGTTTCGATGTTTCGGTAATGTGTTTTACTACACCTTCAAATCCTTGGAGGAATCTGGTTTGCTTGACATCGCCAATCCCCTTCATTTGTTTGTTCTGCATTATGTTTACTTGCCTAGAATTAATGCTGCAATTGCTAGTTTTGTTGAGGCCTGGAACAAGCACCCCATAAGAACTGAAAGAAATTGGAGTCCGGAACAAATCTGGTCTAATGGAATGATAGACAGTGTGAACGGAAGACTTGTTGCAGTGGCTGATGTGAGAAGTGATGTTAATGTCAGTGGCGATGACTATGAGTGGTTTGGTTTTGACCCTAACGCACCACCTCCACCAGATGATGGTCTGTCTACTGTTGAAGTCAATGAAGTGGATTTGAATCTACCAGATGACATTATCTCTAGGCTAACAAATGAAATTGATCCACTTGAGAATTCAAGTGCTTTTGCCATAGATATTTTCCAGAGGGCCCTTGAGTTCCTGGAAAACTTGCTTTCCAACCACGCTCCTCAATGAAATACTTACTTATAGAGAACTAAACACTGTATTTTTTCCCTAAAATCAGAAACACAAGTATGTAAATTGATGCTTGGGAGGACAGTGTTATGTGGCATCTTCCACAACAGCCCAATTTCGATAATTTAAAGTTCAGCCGAAAACAAGAGATGTCACTGCGAGGCTCTGGGCCATGGGGAAAAACTCACAAACTCTGTAATTTATTCCTCATGTTGAGGTCTATATTGTTTTAGGTTGCTAAATGCTAATTTGCACTTTGTAGTTGTGGTTTGATACATTGTGGAATGGAACAGAGTGCATTGTCAGTGATCCTAAAACTAGTGCTATTGTTAATATTTTGCATAGAGGGGAAACTATTGCTTGTGATAGTCCACCTATCACAATTAATTGTTAAAGAACAGGTCACTAATGATTAATATTTATTACAATAATACCATTTTACATGTAATGTTCAATAACAAAATAATGTAAGGAATTTTGTTTGGCAAAACATAACATTTCCAAGAATCAGCAGCTAAAGACAATACATACCAATGAGTTTATACTCGAAATGGCAAGGCTTTTTCAATGTTTTAATGCTGGCATAACACAACTAAATTGATCAGTGAATTGAACATCAGCACTATTGTACCCAGATCATGGGATGTGATATGGGTCAGTACTTTCAATCCATCAAAACAAAGGCATGAAAACTGTTGCAAGTCATCTTTGACTTTAAAGTGGCAAATCCAATTACTACATCTTTCAAATTCCATAGAAGGTTACCAACAACAACTCAGTAATGACCTCTTTTCGGTAAACCTAACAGTACACAAACAGCAACCTATCCATAAGTCTTGCTTACATAAGAGCCTCTAAATGTATAAATTTAGGGCAGTGTTGTTGTTTACACTGAGGTAAAAGACTTTCCAGATGAAGAAAAGGCTGAATCCAGTGAAAGTTCAAACAGACCATAAGAGGGAAAATGATCAGGTAATAACAATGTAAAGGTACATGTTGATGAGGAGATGTAACTTTCACTATGAAAATTTACATTTATTACAAAATTCTGAACTGAAGGCATTGTCTTGCTTCCAGTACAGTACTGCATAAATTGCATCAACCTGGCACTTGACGACTGGTCAACAAATCTGGTCATCATCATCTTGGTGTCCTGTGCTTGCTTGCTTAATTCATCTGGATATTTGAGACAATCTTTAACTGTGGTGGGTGTCAGCTCAACAGGTTTAAAGGTGAACACATTTTCAAAAAGATGTGGGTGCTTTGACATCTCATCAAGGACACCAAGGGTTGTCAATCCTTTTCTCAACTGATCCAATGCCATTTTTCGCTTTGAAATGACCTCATACATCACTATTGACTGAATTATTTTCCCTTTTGTAGACATCTGAAATAGAATATTGTACAAACTCAAACAATTTGAGCAAACAATGATATATAAGCAGATACTTTACTGGCTTTGAACAAATCAACTTAATACAATTGATAGTAAGTATAATTTGGAATGTGGGAAATAATAGATATCAACTTCTAACTTCTCCACCCACCAAAGGGTGGGAAGGAAGGGTAGAAACTAGAACAATACACAGTACAGGATATATTGAATGAAATAAAAACTGAATAAACTAGAGAATGAAAGTTGCATGCCTGTCACAATAAATCAACATTTGTAGGCAAGTTCAACGTTTAAGTGAGCAAAAAAAAAAATAAATAAACAGTAATTGCAGGGGTCTCATTAGAAGGCTGGGCCTGGCTGTCAGCACGGGGGGTACACAATGTCAGCGGTAGCATGCAGGGCAGAACAATATAAATAAAAATATAGTCAAAGCAAATGGTACCTGCAGAACACTTGTCTCTCCACAATGAGCCAACAGATTAATTACTTCATCACTCTTGGCTAGCTCTGCCAGTTCATCATCATCACTGGCATCCATCAGCTTTGTATGAATAAGCAAAAATAGAAATAAATGTTGCAGATATGACTAGAAACCTATATGTACTGGCTGGAGAAGTCTTATTATCTATGAATTGTAGGTGTGGGCAAAAGATAGGCCCTTTTATAAGGCATGGTACACTTTTGATAATCGCTAAAATAAGAGAGCTTAATAGTATGTATTGGAGGGACAGCTGCCCCTCCAATCCATGCTACACTCTCTTATTTTGGTGTATTTTAAAAGTGAACCATGCCTTTGAAATTAAACCAATAATAATCAAATACAGTGAATTTACTACCGGTAATAATTTGGATGCTCTTTCAGATGACGATGTCCATTTTTCAATTCATTCGATTTTAAAAATTTGTACCCAGTCCCCTGCTCGTTTAGAACATGGCAAATTAAGGAGTCTTATCCAATATTAACTTTACCACAAACTATTAGACAATGGATGGTTGTAATGTGGTGTTTGTGAGATGCAGTGTACACTTACTGGATTTACTGTTAAAAGTTAACCTAAAAATAAACTCATAATGTACTGGGCATTTACCTGCATGACTATGTTCCTAGAAAATGGATCTGGAATATCCCAAACATCGCAGTATGCAAATGCACACATAACATCCCCAGTCACAAGGTAATAGAAACATGGCAGAGCCAGACATGGAAAACCTGGGCCTCCTTGCACAAGAGAATGGGCAATCATTTTTCC
Organism: Pavona decussata; assembly: GCF_977016875.1. Taxonomy (NCBI): domain Eukaryota; kingdom Metazoa; phylum Cnidaria; class Anthozoa; order Scleractinia; family Agariciidae; genus Pavona; species Pavona decussata. Next base: position 1,339,509 of record NW_028145558.1, on the reverse strand, counting down.
AACCATTTCAAACATTCCACTCATAACAGCCTGTGGTTGGTAACTTGGCACCTTGTGGGCATTTTCACCTTCAAACAGCACCATTAACTTGCCCTCTACTAAACCTTCAAATAAGTCAGAATAAAACTGCCTCATTACTCCCCCACTGTCTATGGCAGGTTGGCCTTGATAGGTAATTCTCAAAGGGCAAGAAGCATCAAACTGAATTGACTTGTAGTAGACCACTGCATCTTGAACAAGATCACCTTCATCAACTTCTAGTTTCTTTCTTTTTCCTGTCAACTTTTTCCCCAGGATTTCGATGATCTGGACTATTGACTCACACACTGCTGTATTAGAGTCTCCCTGAAGGGAATCCCCCTCAAGAAGAGCATCTGCTGCTGAATCAAGACCACCAAATTCTTGGAGTGCATTGTCAAGTTGTTCATCACTTGCAGATGGCAGCAGCTCTCGCAGTGTTTCCTTATCACTCTGACTGCTTGGACCAGCAATGGAGGCCACCACTAAATCAGCAGAGGTAGATGCCCCATATCCAGATGCACTTACATCCATGCTAGTGAGGCTTGTTTCCGACTGTCCATATTCTGCAATGGATCCATTTCCTGTCGAACTTTCAAATTTCTTGGGCATGGTCAGTGAAAAAGGTGACCTCATCAAGTCATCATCGTCGTCATCTTTAGTTCCTGTGGGTGATGGTTCTTCACATGCGTCGATGACTTCTCTCAAGACATTCAAACGAATGTAAAGCTTTCCCTGACCACATAATTCTTTTACATGTTTGTAATTCCATTCAAGAGATTTGTTAACGACTGGGGTAGTTACTTTGTTACGCTCACGCTAAACAAAGTCAAAATGTTCTGGTCTTACAAATGGGAAACGCTGCTTCAGTACCTCGGTTATACTCTCTCTGATTTCACTTTCCGACTGGCCTGTCCCCAGCTCAAAATACCCTTTCAGTAGGACCATATCGTCAGTAACTGTGTAGTCGGGAACAAAGCCATTTTCATCCAGATCTTCAGGCTTGTCAAGGAGATGAACGGCTTTGGGGTGGAACTCCTGCTTTGTTTGTTTCTTCTGTTTACCCTTTAGGCGCCATGGATGATTCGTTGTAGCTGCAGGCCTCTTTTTTTCCTGTTTGAAAATACTGCGACTGCCCAGTCTGAAAAGAAGACGAAGAAGAAGGACCCGGCTGACCCGGAGTGCCAGTGGCGGGAAAGTCCGGCGCGATGGAATTTGTCATCTCTCGGCTCGCAGATCGAGCTGAACTCGCTATAAGGTCGCGAGTTCTCATCAGTAACGAGGTACTATTTCCCGATCGTTGAAGAGCAATTTCGTTTCGAACGCATTCTCTGACCATCTGTGTCAGTTCTTCCTTAGCATCAAGTTCCGACGTCGACGCCATCTTTATTCAAGGCATAAAGTGATCGGGGTACTGGGTAGTCAAGTTAGCGTATTTAAGCGGGGACGGGGTGGGGAATTTTTGTTAAATAAAGATATTTTGAATGTCCGGGAACTTTCAACAACTTACTTGTATGACAAATATAGAGGGAAGTAGAAACTAGAAGTCTGTATTGAAGTTGAACAGTTATTTTTGTTGAGTGTTAAATAAATATGACAGTTGAAGTTGAACAAATATTGTTGTTGAATGAAAATAATTTTTGTTGAAGTTGAACAAATATTGTTGTTGAACGAAAATAATTTAAGTTGAAGTTGAAGGAAAATGCGCATTGTTGAATATAAATATAAAACGTTGAATACGAATATATCTTGTTGAACATAAATAAAAGTTGTTGAATATAAATATGCAATTTGTTGAATTTTGCAACATTTGGCCAACCATACTCATCTGGTATCCCCGGTAGATTTTTTTGCAGGGGCGTATGACATCACAATGAGTGAGTGACTGGGATGGAGATTCACCTGGTGACATCGAACGCACCCTCTAATCTACGATTATTACTAGTCTAATTGTATTTACACGTAAGTTTGTCCGTGATTTCTTGGTTCATTAGATGGTCATTTTGTCCGACCCTTCATTTGTTCGTCCGTCCGTCAGTCCGTCCGTCCGTCCGTTCTTTTGCTGGTTTCCTTGTTCGTTCTCTAAATTATTCTAACAATGCCCAGCGGTAAAGCAGCCAATTAGAGCTTAATCCAGCATGCTAGAGAAAAAGGATACTGAAACACGATAAACAACGGCGTTGCGTTAGGCGTCTCTTTTCCCCTTCAAGGAAGAAAATATGGGACGTCTGCACGCAGGCTGCAGCAGATTGGACTGACTAAAAACACAAATGCGATTGAAATTAAGGCAGTTAATAATTAACTTGAGTTGACACATAAACTTGTGCTTGAATGAAAGTTTGACTGGTCTACTAAAAATGATCGAAAGAAGAGCTAACTTCATGCAAATGAGCAGCATGTTTACCTCAAGATCCACTCTCTTTCGTTAAAAGCACTTTTGGAGCCACTAAAGTTGGAATTATTCACGCTATAAGAAACGAGGTGAGTATCACCATTTTACTATATTTCGATCAAGAGGTAGAATGGTTGCTTTTAGAAGTATATCACGCGTTTTAGGGGTACAGTTTGCAGATGGTTTCAAAAACTCCAGTTGAGTTTGTAGCAAACGTCGTTTCCTGGTGAATTTGATTCGGGGCTGTTGAAAGGCTGAAACATTCACGACAGACAAACCTGGCATGAGATTATTATTTTGTGCCTCTCTATTGACACTGCAGTAAAATTTCGGTCCAAGAAGATCACTGTTAGTTAGACCGGACGATGGTCTAAGACGACCTCTTAGTTGAGCGGCGACTTAAATATAAATATCGTGAATAAATAGCGATTTCAAATACTTGACGAACAAAAATTGACGATTTTGCTCAAAAAATGGAATATAAAGATAGATGTTGTATTCCACATCCCACGATTATGAAACCAAAAAGTATCTTCCTTCCCAACGCGAGTCAAACCCATGACGTTCCCTACAATGCATGGTCGGTCGCTAACCACTGAGTTACAGCGGGACGTGGAACGCTGGATAATTTAGTAAAATTTTAAATTAAGCAAGGGAAGAATAATTTTACAAAAGCAATCGCTCAGCTCATCAGTCAAGTCAGTTCTTTTACCCTTTAGAAAATAACTGAGAGAACAAAAAAAATTATGAGTCAAAGTTCCTCTTTATTAAGGCAGATGGCTCGATTTTTAAACAACGATTTTAAGCACCTGCTATCTTCAGTAGTTCTTTGTTTATATTTAAAAGACACATTTTGGGAAGGTTCGGTGTGACTCGATTGATAGCTGCTCGATTTGTTGAAGGAATTTTCTTTTAAATAAAACTACCCAGCAACGGTCAGAAAGATTTGGTTCCAAATGAGTCCGTTAAGAGTAAATATTGATAAGTTCGAACACTTGTCGAATGTAAAAGTGACGATTTTGCTCAAATAATGAAATATAAAGAAATCTGTAGTATTCCACATGCCACGACTTTGAAACAAAAAATTATCTTCCTTCTCAACTTGAGTCAAACCCATCACGTTCCCTACAATGCATGGTCGATCGCTAACAGCGTGATCTACAGGGTGACATGGAAAGCTGGATCATTTAGTACAAATTTTAAGGAAGGAAAGAATAATTTTTAGAAAAGTAATCGTTTAGCTCATCAGTTAACTCAGTTGTCTTATTGCATGTAATTCAACCAACTTATCTTTTGAATTTGAAAATATCCGACAATGCTCAGAAAGATTTGGTTACAAAGGAGTCTGTATACCTGGTACACTAATGTCTTCCTATTTAGTCATTTGTATTTTTATCTGTGTAGTGGTAAGTAATAATATCTCATTCTCGTTTAATTTAGAGAAAAAAAAATCCCACGCCAAATATCGAGTGTGCGATGATTTGCGCGAAATTCGATGTCCTCGCCATCAAAGCATACAAATTGACGAAGGATAAAAACAACTAATTAAATTAGACAACCAATCAGATTCTTGCTTTCACCTTATGCCAAATGATCTTTTGGCAGGTGATCTTATTGATTTCATCAGTGTGGACAGTCTTCAAATTGCGTTAACAAAGCATAGTTTTAATACCTTGCTTAAAATTTGTCAAGTTTCATCGAAATTAATCTGCATATACCTTACAGCTATTGCATGTGTGCAAAAAAGGGTCTCAATGGGGTTTACCGTCAGACGTCAAACAGCCTAAAATCTATGGAACGCCAACACTGTCATATGTCTTTCGATGTGTTTTATGTGCAGACGTCACGTCATTATGTGCACTGAGTTATTTTGCGTTTATATTGAGGCATTCTCCTTTTATGTGTGGTGTATACACAAATATATTACGTGCAAACTTCGTTAAACGCACTCTACTTCCCATTATATCATATGCTTTCTTTGATATATACAGTGCAAGTGTCAGTATGTGCTTTCAAAACTTCGTTATGTGTCGTGCATTTTCTTGTTATTTTACCATGATTTTTAACTTGTGTGTTTATGGTATTGCTATGACCATATATGGACACTGGTATACCTAATGCCTTACGAAACATCTGCGGGTCATGTATTTGATGTCTAAAAGATAAATCAAGTGTCAATGCGTTTACGCCAGAACATCAATTTGGACACTCTCCAAAGTCGAATTGGAATATGTAAATGTTGGTTTTCGAGGAGAGCGGAAAACCGGAGAACCCGGAGAAAAACGTAGATCGGAAACGACGAGAACCAACAACAAACTCAACCCACGCATGACGCCGAGTCCGGGTATCTGGCGACATTAGTTTTGTCCTTTTCTCCTTGTAATTTCCTGAAGGACTTTACCGTGTCTAATTAACAATTAGACGGCGAGCTCGAGGTTTCTATCGGCTGATAGTTGGCGAGGGGCGAAGCCCCGAGCCAACTATCAAAGGCGATAGAAACCGAGAGCGAGCCGTCTAATTGTTTTAGCATACCTCAGAGATCGATCTATGAAGCAAAAAAATCTTTTTATTTCATAAATTTTGATATATTTGTGCAATGATGCATGCTAAATCGCGCGCGCTCTGACAAACTGCCGTCTATCGATCGATAGACGGCAGCTGTGTAGCCAATCAGATTGCGCGTTACGCGATAGTCGGTCACTGAGGTATGCTAAATAAAGTTATCTTTTCTTATATTTGGTGGGAGGTGAGTGCTCTCACCACCGCACCATCCCTGCTCCCCTCCTCAATAAGAGAAACCGAATATAAGAAAAACAAACAAACCCAAAGTATGAATTATTAAAATAAATTAATAGAACTGTCTAGTTTAGGAAATGAAATATAACTATAACTAAGAGTGCTACTGTAAGACTAAACGACTGAAACCCAATTTTTTTTTCTTTTTTCTTTTTTTTTTTTTTCATTTTTCCCTATTGTTAGCTTGCAACAAATTATACGAGGAGAAGGAACATGGATGAGGACACTGCTGAAGATTCTTCTTTAGAAAAGGAGGAAAATGCGCGGTCAAAGTGGTCAAAAGTTTTACTCAGTGAATTTATTGTGATAGCAACAATCAACATTTTCACTCTCGTCGCCTTTGCAAGAAATCGCCACTTACGCAAGCGCACTACGTATCTGATAATAAACCTGACTGTGGCAGATTTACTGGTGGGAGTAGTGTCGGGACCACTGGCAACATTCGTCCTAGATTTGGATCGCGGAAATGGTTTCAGCTGGCATGAATTCGTCATTTCAACCTCGATTTTCATATTTCCCCTTGCTTCTCAAGCCAATCTTTCGTTAATTTCTTTAGAGCGGTTGCACGCCACACTTTTCCCCTTTAGGCACTGTTTAATTGAGAGATGGCTTTACTTCAAAGTTATTATTGGCAACTGGCTGATATCTTTGCTTTTGGCATTCCTGATGTCTGTTCTTGACATGCTCGAATTAGTTTTAATTTTGTATTTATTTCTATGTTACACTTTTCTTACCCTTCTTATCATAACTGTTTCCAATGTTATTATTACCATGAAAGTCAAAAGTAACCCTCCTCCGCAGCATTGTAGTGCAGTTGGTTCAGAAAGGAAATTGTCAGTAACCTTAAGCATAGTTACCGTCGTGTCTATCGTGTCAATTCTGCCCGCATCTATTTGGGTGGCAATTGAGGATCACATATTCAGTGAAATGTGTCTTGCAGTCGTTCACATCTACGAAACGTTAGTGCTGTTATATTACGCCAATTCTATGGTCAATCCATTCATATATGCCATAAGAATGCAAGAGTTTAGGAAAGCTGTTAAACAGCTTTGTAAAAGCACTGCAGAGACAAGGGGTGTCCAACCCACTCAACTTCATGCAATGTAATGCATGAGCACAAAGCTAAAAGCAATAACGAAATAAAAATAACGATTAAAGACAATCGAAATTTGGTTCAACCTGATATTTAAGTTAGTTTTTCTTCCTTTGACAATCACATGCAAGTTTTTAACAAGATGTTGTCAGTAAACGACATTCCTTTCATGCTTTGTATAACGTAGGAACCAGTGACTTTTTTTTTCTTGATACAAGTAAAACTTGAACCTTAAAATCTCATGAGCCGTTTGATCCTAACCTACTGGCTCACAAAATTTGTTAAAAATGTTTTAGACAATCAATAAGAACAGCTTCTGGAAGGGTTTCATTGAATAAAGAACTTAAAAGGTGTTGCTTTTGGTTTCAGTTTACTGTTCAGCAGCTTACATGTATAATTAAGAAAGCAAAGGAAGACCGTAAGTGATCTTCCATCGATTTGGGTTTTTGTTCTTGTTTTATTATTATTTTTTTTTAGCTTCAGAGAGCCTTGAGACGACAATTCCCCCCCCCCCCCCCTTCCTTAGTCGAATCTTCAAGAGCATTGAAGCTACGCAGAGATTATATAGTGCGTCTAAAACTGTCTCCTTCGAGCCGGTACGAAAAGAGAGACGATGATGTCATGTCACATAAAATTTCGTTATTAGTTCTGAAAACTTTGTACAATTTTAAAAGGACCAACCGGACAAAACAAAGGGTCCAGATCCTGATGGCTGCATTCTGGAAAATTTAGACAATTTAACTAGTGAAAAAAAGCCGACTGTACAGCTAGGGCTGTATACTGTATATCTGTCCAATTCCTCAAGCAAACACTGAAAACTGATTCATTAAAAAAACCTCCGGCCAAATGAGACTAGTTTTTTTAAAAGATATTTATCGGTTCATAGAGTTTTCTTGTATACTGACTTCGAGTAGCCCCGTCGATATAAGTAAAATAGGAAGTTAATTACGACTTTAGACATTTGTTGGTTGTTTCCCATTGAATGCAAGATGAAAACGATGATGTCAGGACGCGACGCTGAGATTCAAAGGCGGTCAACAGACTTGATCTTTTAAAACTGGTTTATACTGGACAGCAATCAGCTTTTGGTGCAACTCCAATGGTTCGTGGTGATACTCTAAGCGTAACGCTGGAGTAACTAATACAGAAAGAGAGGAATAAGAAAATGTATGTCAATGAAATATTCCTCAGAAATTATGTGGCATAAATTATCAAGAGCATTTCGTGGTAATAGCCGATCAGAGTTGATTCCTCCGGCTTTATCTTTACTTTAGGAAACGAACAATAATTTTAGTTTTTCTTCTTACAAATTTAACAATATCTTGTAACGTTGTATTATCTAGTCTCTTGTTGCATTTTGCCTTGTAACTGCGTTCGAAGTAGGACGAACGCTCACTAGTACGGATTTGAGTCGAGATTTAATGGGACTTGTCGTGGATGGGTCAATGGATCTGGGAACGCACATCTGGCATCCCTTGTAGATTTTTTTTGCAGGGGCAGATGACATCACAAAGAGAGAGAGAGAGAGAGAGAGAGAGAGAGAGAGAGAGAGAGAGAGAGAGAGAGAGAGAGAGATTGGCCTGGTAACATCTAACACACTCTCTAATCTACGATTATTACTAGTCTAATTGTATTTACACGTAAGTTTGTCCATGATTTTTTGGTTCATTGGATGGTCATTTTGTCCGACCCTTCATTTGTTCGTCCGTTCGTCAGTCCGTCCGTCCGTTCCTTTGTTCGTTCACTAAATTATTCTAACAATGCCCAGCTGTAAAGCAGCCCATTAGAGCTTAATCCGGCATGCTTGAGAAAAAAAAAATACTGAAACACGATAAACGACGGCGTTGCGTTAGGCGTCTCTTTTCCCCTTCAAGGAAGAAGATATGGGACGTCTGCACGCAGACTGCAACAGATTGGACTGACTAAAATCACAAATGCGATTGAAATTGAAGCAGTTAATGATTACCTTGAGTTGACACATAAATTTGTGCTTGAATGAAAATTTGACTTGTCTAAAAAAGTTGATCGAAAGAAGAGCTAACTTCATGCAGATGAGCGGTATGTTTACCTCAAGATCCACTCTCTTCAGTTAAAAGCAGTTTTGGAGCCACTAAAGTTGGAATTACTCACGCTATAAGAAACGAGGTGAGTATCACTATTCTACTATATTCCGATTACGAGGTAGAATGGTTTCTTTTAGAAGTATATCACGCGTTTTAGGGGTAGGGTTTGCAGATCGTTTCATAAACTCTAATTAGTTTGTAGCAAACGTCGTTTCCTGGTGAATTTGCTTCGGGGCTGTTAAAAGGCCAAAACATTCAGACAAACCTGGCATGAGATTATTATTTTGTGCCTCTCTATTGACACTGCAGTAAAATCAAAGTCCAAGAAGATCACTGTCAGTTAGACCGGACGATGATCTAAGACGACCTCTTAGTTGAGCGGCGACTTAAATATAAATATCGTGAAGAAATAGCGATTTCAAATACTTGACGAACAAAAATTGACGATTTTGCTCAAAAAATGGAATATAAAGATAGATGTTGTATTCTACATCCCACGATTATGAAACCAAAAAGTATCTTCTTTCCCAACGCGAGTCAAACCCATGACGTTCCCTACAATGCATGGTCGGTTGCTTACCGCTGACTTACAGCGGGACGTGGAAGGGTGGATCATGTAGGAAAAATTTAAATTAAGCAAGGGAAGAATAATTTTACAAAAGCAATCGTCCAGCCAATCAATTAAGTCAGTTATTTTACCCCTTGAAAAATAACTGAGAATATAACAAATTATGAGTCAAAGTTCTTCTTTATTAAGGCAGATAACTCGATTTTTTAAGCAACGATTTTAAGCACCTGCTCTCTTCAGTAGTTCCTTGTTTATTCTTAAAAGACACATTTTGAGAAAGTTCGGTGTGACTCGATGGATAGCTGTCCGATTTGTTGAAGCAATTTTCTTTTTTAATAAAACTACCCAGCATTGTTCAGAAAGATTTGATTCTAAATGAGTCCGTTGAGAGTAAATAGCGATGAGTTCGAGCACTTGTCGAATGAAAAAGTGACGGTGTTGCTCAAATAATGAAATATAAAGAAATATGTAGTATTCTGCATGCCACGACTTTGAAACAAAAAAATTATCTTCCTTCTCAACTTGAGTCAAACCCATGACGTTTCCTACAATACATGGTCGATCGCTAACACGGTGATCTACAAGGTGACATGGAAAGCCGGATCATTTAGTACAAATTTTAAGAGAGGAAAGAATAATTTTTAGAAAAGTAATCATTTAGCTCATCAGTTAACTCAGTTGTTTTACCGCATGTAATTCAACCAATTTATCTTATGAATTTGATAATACCCGACAATGCTTAGAAAGATTTGTTTACAAAGGAGTCTGTATACCTGGCACATTTCCGATTAATAATATGTCATTTTCCTTTAGTTTAAAGAAAAAAAATCTTCCACGACAAATATCGAGTGTGCGATGGTTTGCGCGAACTTCGATGTCCTCGCCATCAAAACATACAAATCGACGAAGGTAAAACCAACCAAAGAAATTAGACAACCAATCAGATTCTTGCTTTCACCTTATGCCATATGATCTTTTGAGAGGTGTTCTTGTTGATGTCATCAGTGTAGGCAGTCCCCAAATTGCGTAAACATAGCATCGTTTTCATACGTTGCATAAAATTTGTCAAGTCTGATCGAAATTAATCTACATATGCCTGAAAGCTACAAAAATTAACTTCATGTGCACAAATGGTTTATGAAAATTTGACACATGGATTATTTTAAGAAAAAGGAATTCATCGCATTCGTAGATGTTAACGATGACGAGAGAAAGCTAAACGAAGGCAGCCTTGGGCATAGTTTGGCGTTGATCGCGCCCGTGCTATAGGGCAAATTGCCACCATAAATATCCTAGAAAAAACGAAAAATTGAACATTTCGCCATACCAAAATTGAGACGTTTGAGTAGAGTTTAAGACTTTGACTACCAATTACATTTGAAGCAATCGTCTTTTCCTAAACAGTAAGTGTGGGACTGTTCAGCTGCAGGATTTAAATCTTTATGAAAACAAAGCATAAAATCATCATCATCCAGGCAAATTTGAGGCAACCATCTTTTTCTAGCGAATATTTGTTGGACTGTTGCATAGCCTTATCTAAATCTGCGTTATTATGTAAAGTTAGGTTTTTCCATTTTCCAGCATGTTTGTAATTTATTGTAATTTTTTCCATGATGTTGTCGTGCTCATGTTGTCCCGCCTCGACTGGCTTTGTTGTTGTAAGGACTGAAATCTTCATAAAAGTAAGGCATAAAATCATCATCAAGCAATTAAATTTGAAGCAAACGTCTTTTCCAAGAGAATATTTGTGGGAATGTTTACCTGAAGGACTGAAATTTTAATGGAAACAAGGCATAAAATCACACCTTGGAGCATTCTGTAAATGATGATCCGGCGACACTTGTTGGCTTATCTCCAGTTGAATGCGTGATGAAAACGATGACTTAGGACGCCACTCTGAGATTCAAAGATGGCCAACAAACTTGATTTTAACTGCTTTATACAGGACTCCAATGGTTCGTAGTGATACAGTAAGAGTGAAATAAGAAAATGTCTGTCGACGATAAATCCCTCAGAAATTACGTTGCATAAATTCTCTCGAGTATTTCGTGGCAATATCCAATCAGAGTTCATTCTTCTGGCTTCACCTTTACTTTAGAAAACGAATGATATTTTAGTTTTCGTTCTTACAAAAAGTAAGTATATCTTGTTATCGTTGTATTATCTAGCCTCTTGTTGAAATTTGCATTATAATTTAATTGTATTTTAGACGTAGGTTTTTGTGTTATCTCTTGCATTATTTCCTTCGTTTGTCCGTTTTTTTTTTCACTAACTTATCCTAACAATTCCTAGGTGCAAAGCTACCAATTAGAGCCTAGTCCCGCATCCTAGAGAAACAGAGGGATACTGAAACACGACTAACAACGGCGTTGCATCAGACGTCTCTTTTCTGCTTTAAGAAAAGAAAACATGGGATGTCTGCACTCAGGCTGTAGCAGCTAAGACTTGTTAAAAAAAATGTAAATGTGATTGAAATTGGGACAGTTAGTAATCAACTTGAGTAAACACAAATTTGCGCTTAATGAAAATTTTACATGTCTATTGATCGAAAGAAGAGGTAATTTGATGCAGATAAGCGGCATGTTTATAGCAAGACCTAGTCTCGCCAGTTAAAGGCAGTTTTGAAGGCAAGTTGGCATTATTTACGTTATCAAGAAACGAGGTGAGAAACGATATTTTATTCTAACCCAATCACGAGGCAAGATGATTTTTATTAGAAATATATCAGATTAGTGCGAGTGTCGTTTCCTGGTGAATGCGCTGTTGGGTTGCAAGGCTGAAACATTCAGTCAAACCTGGCATGAGATTATTGCTTTGTGCTTGACTTCTAACATTCCGGTAAAAACTCAGTTCAAAAAGATCACTGTTAGTGAGACCGGAAGATGATCAAAGACGGCCACTCAGTTGAGGCGGCGACTTACATATAAACGTCGAGAATAAATAGAAGATCAAACACTCGTCCAATAAAAAAGTGATGATTTTGCTCAAATAATGAAATATAAAGTAAGATGTAGTAGCGCACATGGCACGATTTTGAAACAAAGAATTGTCTTCCTTCTCAACGCGAGTCGAACCCATGACGTTTCCTTTTATGGTCGGTCGCTAACAACTAAGCTACAGGGTGACGTGGAAAGCTGAGTCAAATTTTAACTAAGGGAAGTATATTTTTTAGAAAAGCAATTATATAGCTCATCAGTTAAATCAGTTCTACTATCGCATGTAAAACAACCAAGAGAATAAAAGAAATTATGAGGCGATGTTCCTCTGAGTTATTAATGCAAATAGCTAAATGACAAAAGAGTTGACAAAAAGCAAACGCATTTTTAAAGAAGTTTTTTTAAGCACCTGCCATTTTTATTAGTTGCTTGTTTATACTTAAGACACATTTTGGGGAAGTTTGGTGTGACTCGATTGATAGCTGTCCAGTTAATTCCAGCAATTTATTTTTTGAACAAAAATATCCTACAGAAAGATTTAGTCATAAAGGAGTATGTATACCTGGTACACTTCCAATTTAGTTATTTGCATTTCTATCTGTTTACTGATGATTAATCATTTATCTCATTCTTGTTTAGTTTAGAGAAAAAGCAATTCTTCCACGCCAAATATCTGGTGAGCAATTACCTGTGCGAACTACGATATCCTCGCGATCAAAACCTACAAATTGACGAAGGATAAAAACATCTAAAGAAATTAGACAACCAATTAGATTCTTGCTTTCACCTTATGCCATATGGGTACAGCTGATGTTTTAGCACAGAAAATAATATCGTTTTAACTCGTTGGATAAAGATTGTTAAGTTTGATCGAAAATTCTGCATACACCTAACAACTTCATGTGGACAATATTATTATTAGGGTTTATGAAAATTTGACGCGTCGATTATTTTGTCATAATAATAATAATAATAATAATTATAATAATAATAATAATAATAATAATAATAATAATAATAATTATAATAATAATAATAATAATAATAATAATAATAATAATAATAATAATAATAAACTCACCGGATCACAGATCTTTACAATAGTAGAAAAAGCTTCAACTAAAGCAGCCTTGGACATAGTTTGCCGTTGATTGAATGATAGGGCAAAATGCGACCATACATATCGTACACGAAACAAAATTGAAACGTTTGGGTAGAGTTTAGTACTTTCAATAAAATTTGAAGCAACCGTCTTTAAATGGAGAATATTTCTGGGACTGTTCAGCTAAAGGACTTAAATCTCTAAGAAAACAAGGCATAAAATCATCATCATCCAATTAAACTTAGAGCAACCGTCCTTTCCCAGAGTATATTTGTGGTACTGTTCAGATAAAGGATTAAAATCTTTATGACAGCAAGGCATAAAAGCACCATTATCAAATGAAATCCGAAGCAACCCAGTGTCTTTTCCAAGAGAATATTTGTGGGACTGTGCACCTGCAGGACTGAAAATAGAAAATAGAGCGACGATTTACGATTGATAGCGATGGGATGAAACACTTTTCGGAAAAACAAATTGTGGAAATTAGACGCAGAAAGTAAATGTATTGTTGATACTTTAGAGGAGCTACTGTTCATTAAGTTAATGGATATTATGTCAATCTTTTTTTCTCTTACAAACCGTCATTATCTTAGATTACAGTTGTGTCATTTTCCTGATTATCTGGTAAATTAGTCTCTTGTTAAATTGTCACCTTTCTTTCTTTTTTTCTTCCATAGTTTCTATAATATGTATATAATGTTATAATTTGTTATTAGTTGTCACAGCTGTTAATTGTGTGCTTTTCTTGTATCAATATTTTATATTCATATATAATAATAACTATTTTAGACTTCCCTAATAGCGTAGTAATTCCTAGTTGTTATATCTATTGCACTACTTTCTCTGTCCTTATGGTCTTTTTTTTTATGTGTGAATTTGTCCTACCTTGCTGACCTGTAATTTATTTTCATTTAATGCTGATGTCAACTGTCTACCCGGCTCCGCTAGCCCCTATGGGTATTCCGGGCAGCCAGTAATCTAATGTTAGTTCTAATATTTTTGCAATGAACTTACAAATAAAGGTTGTTTTTGTTGTTGTCATTGGCAAAATACCAAAGGGAAAACCTTTCGGAAACTTTATGTTTTATCTTTCATGGTTTTAAACCCATGTGTTTATGGCATTGCTATGACCATATATGGAGATTGGCATAGCTTATGTCTTACAAAACATCTGCGAGACATGTGTCAAAGTAAGACAAACCCAATACAAAAAAAGGACGAATCCTTGAAATAAACTAATACAAAATATCAACTCTAGGGAATAAAATATTATTCTTGAATTTTTGCTGTACAAAACGGTTGACCATCTTTCTTTTTTTAAATTTTTTTTCTTATCCTCAGCTTGCAAGGAATGAACACGAGGAGAAAGAACATTTTCGTCTATTGAAGCATGGCTGATGGTACCACTGAAGCTTCTTCTGTTCAAAAGCTGAAAAATGCGTGGTTAAAAGTTTTTCTTATTGAACTTCTTGTGATAGCTATAATCAACGCTTTCACTGTCGTCGCGTTTGTAAGAAATCGCCATTTACGCAAGCGCACTACGTATCTGATAATAAACCTGACTGTGGCTGATTTACTGGTGGGAGCAGTGACGGGCCCATTGGTAATATTCGTCCCAGATTTGAATCGTGGACATGGTTTCAACTGGAAATAATTCATCATTTCAACCTCGAGCCTCACATTTTCCCTGGCCTCTCTAGTCAATCTTCCGTTAATTTCTTTAGAGCGGTTACACGCAACACTCTTCCCCTTTAGGCACTGTTTAATTGAGAAATGGTTTTACTTCAAAGTTATTATTGGCAGCTGGATGATAACTTTGTTTCTGGCATTTATGATGTCTGTCCTTGAAGAGCTCGATTTAGTTTTAATTTTGTATTCTTATGCATGTTACACTTTTCTTACCCTTCTTATCATAACTGTTTCTTATGCTATTATCATAAAAGTCAGAAGTAACCCTCTTCCGCAGCATTTCAGTGCAGTTGCGTCAGAACGGAAATTGACAGTAACCTTAAGCATAGTTACCGTGGTCTCTATCCTAACAATTCTGCCCTTATCTATCTGGATGACACTTGCACAATACATTTTGAACCACATGTCTCGTGCAGCGTTCCTTCAACTCAACGCAACGGTATCTTTGTTATATTACGCTAATTCCATAGTCAATCCGTTGATATATGCCATACGAATGCAAGAGTTTAGGAAAGCGGTTAAGGAGCTCAGTTGTAAGAGGACTTAAGCGACAAGGGCTGTCCAAGACATTGAACTGCATGCAATGTAGTGCATGAGCACAAAACTCAAACCAACAATGCAAGAGAAAAAAATCGACAACTGGTTCAACGTAGTATTAAGGTTAAATTTTCTTACTTTGTAAGGCAAGTTTTTAACAAGTATTGTAAAGAGTGTTGTTCTTTTCGTATCTCGTTGAAATCAACTGTGCACTGACTTTATTTCATTTTAGTTTTGTTGCTGGGAGGCGGGGGAAGAGTTAAACGTCAAAGTTGCTGAATCTCATGAACGGTAAGATCCTCAAAAAAATCGTTTAAGGAGTTTATTTGACAATCAAAAGGAACAGCGAATGTTTTATTGAATAAAGAACTATTGACTGTATTGCCTGTGGTCTTTCCACTGTAGCTTCCATGTGTAATTCAGAAATCGAAGGAAGATTTCAGTTTTTTGGTTTTGTTTTGTTTGTTTTGGTTTTGCTTTACTTTTGTTGAGTTCCTCAGTACTTTTCACCCCCTCCCCCTTCGTCGTAACTTCAAGAGTATTAAAACTGCAAATGAAACTGAGAGTAGACGTCTTTTAAGGTGATTTCAATTAAAAACAAAAAAGAAATGGGCAATGATGTCAAATGACAAAGAAATTTCATTATCAGTTCTGAGAACTTTGTACAATTCTATTCTATAAGGGCCAACCGGACAAAACAAAGCTGCCTAACCCTGATGGCTGTAAACGGAAAAATTTAGAAAATGTATAACTAATAAAGAAAAGCTGAGTGTACAGCTGGGGTTATATGAATATAACTTCATGTTTGGTGAGCGCCTTCTACAACAGTTAAGAATAATTTAAAAGTATTACAGGTAATTAAGTAAATTGTTTTAGAAATGCCAAATGAAAAGGTCGAAAATGACAGAATACTCAACTTCAGTTTCTTGAAATAAACAGATGAAAGGTGTCACGCCAATGAATTCGCTTATAGTTGGTGATATTTCATTCTGCTGTATTTTGGAAACAAAATTACCTGTGAAGGTTTCTGTGTTTGCGTGTCCTGATAGATGTATTATGTCCTTTGGTGGGATAATACAATAATGATAATAATAACAATAATAATAATAATAATAATAATAATAATAATAATAATAATAATAATAATATTGATAATGATGATGATGATGATGATGATGATGATGATGATGATGATGATGACGATGATGATGATGATGATGATGATGATAATAATAATAATAATAAGACTTTATTAATAGCATTTCCAAAAAGTGGCTCTTCATCTGTATCCGTTGATATCTGACTAAGGTGTCACGCGTATGAATGGATAGTTCTCTTTATTGGTAAGGAATTTCTAAAAGAAAGCTACGTTCTGTTGCGTCCTCCTTGTTGTTGTTGTTGTTGTTGTTGTTTTCCTTCTAAAAATTCTTTAATTGAATCGACAACCGTAAACCGGAATGCTATTTTGACGGCGTAAGAACGAAAATACTTTTTTTTTTCAAAAACCAACAAAATTGACGCATACAACAAAAGTCTTACAGAAAAAAGAGGCGTTTACAGGACAAATAAAATAAAGTAAAGTCAAAAAAATTTATCAGTAGCTAAACAGTTTTCTACAGCCGTTTTCTTTACATAGTTTGGTGGCAGCGGTGGATAATAACATTCAAGTCAGATGATAATAAGGACAGTTTGGTAGCTACCTCAATGTACTAGGGAATGGGGACTAAGCTTAGAAAGGTGTGACCCTAAATTTTTTTTATTATTATTATTTCTAATTAATATTGAGGAAAGGGAAGAGAGGCTCCCATTTCTTTTGATTTGCTCTTGATTTATAAGACTCAATGTGAAATTGTGATTTGAGGACCAGAAAGAAGCTTTTTAAAAGTGGGATCTTATTGTTTACCCTGCAACACCATATGAAGTACCTTGCTAAAAGAAAGCACAAATTCAGTTGAAGGGCGGAAACGGAGTTGTCAGACCTCAGACCTAAAAAATTGGCCACATCTTTTGAATAGTTTCTTGGTATTAACTTTAACCGCTCTAGCCTTTCAACCAAAATTATCCCAAAAAGGAGAGACCTTTGGACAGAGCCAAAATAGGTGGGCTAGGTTTTCTGAGGAGCCGCTACAGAAACAGCAATTCTGGTCTTCTTTAATACCAGTTTTGGTTAGATAAACGCTTGTGGGTAGGATACGGTGAAGAAACCTGTACTGGAAGTTTACGAGTTTGTGCTTTTGGTACATTTAGCTGCTAGCCCATAAGCGGTTTTCCAATCAGGAGTCCAACTTTCGTCAGAGGGAAAACTGTTGTTCCATTTCAGTTGGCTTTTCACTGGTGAGGTGCTTTTGGTGGAAAGAAGTTTCTTATACACTAACCTGTTACCCTTGTCACTTTTAAGAAATGTATGGAGGAAAGAGTCGGGTGTTATTGTGTCACCAGTTTCCTTAGGAAAATGAGCATTGTAATGGTAACGAAGGGCTGATACAACGCCAAAGTACTTCAATGGCTTTACTTGTATTTTGTGAGTGTTAATAAACTCATCGATAGAGAGAAAGTTGTGCGAGTCCTTCATTAGATGAGCTATCTTGGTAATTCCATGAAGAGAGAGTTGTTTATTGAAAGCCGGTTTGTCTTCAATCCTAATTAGCGAATTGTGCCATATAGGTTGCTCAAGGAATTGTTGCTTCGTTTTTATATGTTTACAGAAATTGACTTCTGACCAAATTTCCAGAAGTTCCTGTATGAATGGGTCTTGCACCGTTATTGTCTTTCGAGTATCACTTTTATTTAGATTACCAATGAACACTAACTTTCCGCCATATTTTCGAAGTTCAAGTTCAAAAAGCCCTTTCCATTTTCCATGATTACAACCATCAAGATATTTTTTAATCTAGTTAGTCTTAAGCGACTTGTTAAACAGCGTTATGTCGACCATTTTTAAACCTCCTTTGTCGTAGTCGTTAATCATCACGCTTCGTTTGATCTTGTCTCCTTTATTATTCCAGAGAAAACTGTAGAAAAGGTCATTTATCTCACTTATGATTCTGTGGTTTGTTACGAGTGGAGCTAGGATATACGTAAGCTGTGATGCGGCTAAGCTTTTGATAACTAGGATTTTACCAAGTAGAGTTAATCGTCGATATTTCCAGCAGCTTCGTACGTTCTTGATTTTGTCCACTTTTTCTCGAAAGTTTAGGTTTAGCATGATATTGTGATTAGTAAAGATCCAAAGACCAAGCACTTTGACTTTATTTTCAGGCCATCTAAAATTTCTCTCTGGAAAGAGTTTTTTTTTGTTCTTTCCCGCCATTGATCCAATCCTAAGAACGAAAATACTTGGTCACTAACCTTAACGAGAAGAAAACGCGACACGAGTGAAAAGTATCGGATGCGGCTTCTGATTGGTCATACTGTTTTTTTTTTTTACTAGTAAGAAAAATCGTATGGCTAATAGAGTGCGAGACAATTCTTCTTTCACGCCTTTGTAGTAAGGACATTAATCTGTATTAGGAGTGCGTTCTTTCTACGTCGAACACAATAAATAATGTATACCTGTACAATTCCTAGATCACGACCTGACTTCTTCAGGGAATAAATTGACTAACTGAAGAAGAAAACCGTCAAAATTGAATGATCGTTGAAAAAAAAATTCATCTACCAGCATAGAACTCATTGTATTAAAACACGTACTTACATATCGTGACGTACCACGTAATTTTGAAAAGCGAACTTTCTTGATAGGAATCAAATGCTTGAACCCAGAAGTGTTAACAAGCCGCAATAGATATAGGTTTGGATATTGATGCAGTATTAATGGTGCAAATCTTCTTTTTCGACATATCTTGTTTACTCAGTAGATTCTAGACGTTTTTCCTTGTAATCTTTTATTTAATCCAGTGTTTGGTGGAGTTTTGAATTGTAACGGTTTTCGTCTACAGTTAGTTTTTTCTCTGAAGAAATCAGCCGCGGCTTCACTTGACGAAATGGCGGAGTTCTGAATCTCCATTATATCTATATCCCCAGCTAAACAATTAGCCTTTCTTCATTATTGGAACCGGCAATATTAAATTAAGTAGATAAATCCAAGAGGGAAGATGTTCAGACAATTTTGGAATAACTATGTCTAATAAACAAAGTATTCTGAAAAAAAAAAAAATGTCTTACTAAGCAGCCAGAATAATATTATTTCAATCTAGAACGGGTATTTGGGTAATTTCACAGGGCTTAAAATTCAACAAGCCACCTGGGCACAACTGCAAGACAACTTCATTTGCAAACCTTGAGCTGTATCAGACAAATTTATTCTCTTTTCTTCCATCACTTTAAGTTAGTTCCCTCATCTTCTTGTCAACAAAGCCCTGGCTGATTTCAAAAGCAGCATCACCACACTTGAGGAACTTCTTGAAAGTTGGTGTGTCTATATATTTCCCAGCAATTGTGCTTGGTAGATTGAATGTAAGCTTGTGGGAAGGCTTAAAAATGTTTTTCACCTGTAAAGAGAATCTCTGGTCTTCCTGTTTTGGAGCATCTTCATACAACCCAGTCAAGCATCAAATGCTTCAGTCCCAATATCTGAAAAATTAAAAAAAAAAATTAATAAATCAGTGCTTTAACTTTTGCAATGCTCAGCTGTCATAATGTGATATGCGCTATTAATATTATTAAAATTTGTGTTTAGAACCAGTAGGAGTGCTCAATGTAGAATGATTTGCAAACTTGTTAGAGGTATTTTGATTGTAATACCTTATAGCAAAAATATTATAAGAAATGTAACCACTTTGTGGCTGAAGTATGTAAGTGCTCTCAGGCTGCAAATATGAGGCATTGTACCACACAAGTCCTTTTCTAGCCATACAAAGCACAAGACATAAGCACATTTACATTGTGTGCTCCACAGTCATGTTTCATGCTTCACACTGGTGTCTTGTGTCTTATGTGGCTCAGGGAAAAGGGCGAGCAAGGCTCAATAAGGCCTTTTTTTCCAGGCTAGTCATACACCATAGGGTTGAAAATAGGCCTGCAACTTGTGTTTAGCCTACTAAATAAATGATAACTGTTTTTGTTCTGTTTTTAATTTTGTTTCAGTGACACAAACATACTCCTAAAAGGGAAATCTAAGTTCACCCCGCAGCTTTCGAACCCATGACCTCCTGATTACTACTTTGGATGTTCTACTATCACTAAGCTACAGGAGACTCATGGGAGTTAAGCCCATTAAACTAGCTGCATGTGACAATCAAATATCACGTATACTGCCAGAATTTGAATGTTGATGTATTGAGTAGTATTTTGTGAACGAAATGTAACGTTATGTTTTGAGCGTCATGCAGTCGAATAAATGACAGGTGGCACAGAACATGTATCTTTTTAGTCAGTGACAAAGCATACTCAGAAAAAAAGAAAACATAACATCACATTATACTTTGAAGCAGAACAATTAATAAGTTATTTATTTTTTAATACTTAAATGAAATAAACATAAAACTTATGATAATAATTTATTTACTTTCTGTGGCCCGTTTGCCCAGTTCCCCTTCCGAGGCAGGCATGTGATAATCTGGTCAACAAGCCAGGCTCTTGCAGTTTAACAAACCTCAAAATAGAAGAATCTTTGAAGACCTCGTTGTTTACATTTTATTTCATTAGCATGTAAAAACAGCACGCTATGGACAAATGGAACATAATAAACTAAAAAAACCTTCAGCTACAAACGGGCAAGACCATCCTTCGTTTCACACCTTTGTGGGCGTGAGATCTAAATTTAGACGCCGTTCAGTCGTGGCAAAGTGTTGACTAAAAATTCCTCTGAAGAAAAAAAAAACATGCCTAAAAAGTCCATAATAACACTACAACAATATATTAAGATATCAAGATTTAATTTGTTCAACGGGGTTTATTCTAAAAAACCTAAGCCAATTTTTTTCGATAATTGCCAAGAAAGGCTTTACCTTTACGTTAGAACGAATACTAAATTTAGTCTTTCTTCTTACAAGTTGAAGTATAACTTATAATGTACTATTTATCCTCTTGTTGGATTTTACCTTATAATTTTATTGCATTTTAGACGTGCTTTTTGCGTGATTTCTTGGTAAATTAAATGGACATTTGTCCGTCCGTTCGGTCGTTCACTAACAATGCCCAGGTGCAAAGCAACCAATTGGAGCCTAATCCCTCATCCTAAAGAAATAGAAGAACACTAAAACACTATTAACAACGGCGTTGCGTTAGACGTTTCGTTTCCGCTTCAAGGAAAGGAAATGTGGGAAGTCTGCACGCACGCTGCATGTAAGAGATTCGACTGGGTTAAAAAAAAAACATACCCAGTCGCAATGAAAATTTGCATGTCTACTAAAATTGATCGAAAAAAGAGCTAATTTGATGCAAATGAGTCGCATATTTGTAGCAAGATTCAGTCTCGCCAGTTAAAGGCAGTTTTGGAGCCAAGTTGGCATTATTCACGTTATCAAAAAAAGGTTATTAGCAATACTTTATTACAATCCAATCAAGTGGTAAAATGGTTTCTCTCAGAAATATATCAGGCGTTTTAGGGGTAGGTTTCAAATGCAGATGGTTTCATAAACTCCAATTAAGTTTGTTTTGAGCGCCGTTTATATACTGTGTGGTTGTTGCAAGGCTAAAACATTGAAACAAACCTGGCATAACATTGTTATTTTGTGCTTCTCTGTTGACATTCCAGTAAAGTTTCAGTCCACGAAGATCACTGTTAGTAAGAAAGACAATCTACTGAAGGCAACGTCAGTGTTGAGCGGGGTTATATATAAAGATGTAGTATTCCACACGTCACGATTTTGAAAGAACTATCTTCCTTCTGAACGCCATGACGTTCCGTATAATGGTCGGTCGCTAACCACTGAGCTAGAGCCGGTGACGTGAAGAGCTGGATCATTAACGGTACTAGAAATACGTGACTCGCAAAACCTCGCGAAGCTGGGGCTGGGTGGAAAGCCCTCTTTACTCGTATTGTAGCATCAAACGAGGAGATTAAAAGGCGCATAAGATTTTTCTTTTGATGAGCATGGTGTTTTCGTAGTTTTGCGGTTGAAAATCTATTTGTGACGCGACGTAATGTACAACGGGCGTGCAGAGCTGCCGTGTTCGATGAATTTATTTCCCACGGAAAATTATTTACCGCGGCCACAAAACGTCGGTGTAATTTCTTTAATGCAATCTTTCACAAAAAAGATTTCTAAAAGAAAGGGAAAAGATTCTGGAGAGATAGTTCTGTATCCAGTGAATATTGATAAACATTGCAGTTGAAATTTGATCATGCACGCATATTTTTTTCGATGTATGCAAATTTTGCTCCAGACGACGCCAGACAGTCTGACGTCATTGTGCGGACACCTTCAAAGATATAAACATATACACATATATATATATATAAATATATTTTTCGCTCGAATTCGCGCGGCTTAGCTCCGCTCGGGCCGGCTCGGCCCGACAAATTTATTAACCTCGCTTCGCGAGGAATAAGTGCTGTCGAATAAAAAGTGACGATTTTACTCAAATAATGAAATATAACAAATTTCAGTTCTTCTACCGCAGGTAAGATAACTACGAGGCTCACACAAGTTATGAGGCGATGCTCCTCTTTATAAATGCAGATGGCTAAATGACAAAAGAGTTGACAAAAGGAAGCCGTATGGTTTAATTGCAGCTCAATTTTTAAAGAACCTTAGTTATGCACCTGCCATTTTTAGTAGTTCCTTGTTTATACTTAAGATACATTTTGGGAAAGTTGGGTGTGCCTCAATTGATAGTTTTCCAGTTAATTCAAGCAATCTATCTTTTGAACAAAAATAAAGCTCAGAAAAATTTCGTTACAAAGAAGTCTGTATATCTGGCACACTTCCTGTTTAGTTATTCGTACTTCTATCTGTTTACTGTTAATTGACATCCTTGTCTACTTCAGGGAAAAGAACCAATTTCCCACGCCAAATATCGAGTGAGCGATGATTTGCACGAACTCGATCAAAACTTACAAATTGAACAAGGATAAAAACAACTAAAGAAATTAGAAAACCAATCAGATTCTTGCTTTCATCTTATGCCATATGGGTACAGCTGATGTTTTAGCGCAAAAATAACATCGTTTTAATACGTTGTCATGTTTGATCGAAATTAATCTACATACACCTAAGAACTTCATGTAGACAATTATAATTTTATCAAAACAAGAATTCACTGTGTTCGTGGATCTTTACGATGACAAGAGCAAGCTTTAACTAAAGCAACCTTGGACATAGTTTGGCGTTGATCGACCAATAGGGCAAAATGCGTCGCAAACATCGTAGACGAAACAAGAAATTAAACACTTCGCCACAGCAAAATTGACACGTTTTGGGTAGAGTTTGAGACTTTAAAGCAACCGTCTTTTCCTAGAGAATATTTGTCGGACTGTTCGGCTGAAGGACTGACATCTTTATGAAAGCAAGGCATAATATCATTATTTTATTGAAATCTATTGGAATTTTTAAGTCGCTATCAAGATTTCTGTAAATGGAGTTCAGGCGAAATATAAAATAGAGCGACGATTTCCGATTCATAACCATGCGATCAAACACTTTTAGGAAAATTTAGGAAATTAGACGCAGGAAGTAAATTTATTGTTGATATTTTGGAGGAGCTACCGTTCACTAAGGTAGTCAGTTTTAATAAGTTAAGTCAATTTTTTTTCCTACAGACAGACGATCATTGGCAAAATACCAAAGGAAAAACCTTTCGGAAACTTTGCCTTTCATTTTTCAGGTTGAAATTTTATGTTCGGCTCATTTGGCAAGCATTCATGGTTTTTAACTTGCGTGTTTATGGCATTGCTATGACCATATATGGACACTGGCATAGCTCATGTCTCTCAAAACAACTGCGAGACAACCACACCGAACACGGGAAAAACAAAAGAATGAATTATTAAAATAAATTTAAAAGAAAGGTCTAGTCTAGAAATGAAATATTTCTCTAGGAGTTCTACTATAAGAAACGGCTGAACATCTTTTTCTTTCCTTTGTTCTTGTCCGCAGCTTACAAGGAAATAACACGAGAAGAAGGAACGTTTAAGTTTTATCGAAGTATGGTTAGTAACGCTACTGAAGATCCTTCTTTAGAAAAGCTGTCAAATGCGTGGAAAAAAGTTTTACTCATTGAATTTATTGCGATAGCTATAATCAACGTCTTCACAGTCGTCGCCTTTGCAAGAAATCGCCACTTACGCAAGCGCACTACGTATCTGATAATAAACCTGACTGTGGCTGATTTACTGGTGGGAGCAGTGACGGGACCAGTGCAAATGTTTAGTGCCACATATTTCGATGACGGACATGGTTTCAGTTGGCAAAAATTCATCATTTTAACCTCGATCCACATATTCCCCGCAGCCTCTCAAGCCAATCTTTTGTTAATTTCTTTGGAGAGGTTACACACCACACTTTTCCCCTTTAGGCACTGTTTAAATGACAAAGGGTTTTACTTCAAAGTTATTATTGGCAGATGGATGATAAATTTGCTTCTGTCATCCGTGATGGCTGTTCTTGAAGAGTTTCAGTATGCAATTGCATGTTACACATTCCTTACCCTTCTTATCAAAACTGTTTCCAATGTTATTATTGCCATAAAAGTCAAAAGTAACCCTCCTCCGCAGCATTTTAGTGCAGTTGCCTCACAAAGAAAATTGTCAGTAACCTTAAGTATAGTTACCGTCGTCTCTATCCTGACTATTCTGCCTTTTTCTATTTGGATGGCAATTAAACAATACATATTCAGTCAAATGTCTCTTACGGCATTCAATAAAATACACGAAACGTTAATGTTGTTATTTTATGCCAATTCTATCGTCAATCCATTGATATATGCCATAAGAATGCAAGCGTTTAGGAGGGCGGTTAAGGAGCTTTGTAAGAGGACTGTAGCGACAAGGGGCGTCCAACCCATTGAACTTCATGCAATGTAATGCATTGGCACAGAGATAAAAAGCAATAACCAAAAAACAAAACCGGTTAAAAACAATCGAGATTTGGTTCAACCAGATACTTAAGTTACTTTTTTTTTACTGATACTTTGTGATGTAAGTTTTTAACAAGTGTTGTAAAGGATGTTCCTTTTGTTGAATTAAATCAACTGTACAGTGACTGTCTTTTCTTGGTACAAGTAAACTTTGAACCTTCAAGTTGCTGAACTTATGAACAGTACTATTGTAAACTACTGGCTCAAAATATTTGTTCAGTGTGTTATTAGACAATCAATAGGAAGAGTTTATAGAAGGTTTCATTGAATAAAGAACTATTGACTGTGTTGCTTTTGGTCTCTTCACTGTATACTCTATCGTAAGTGGTCGTTCACCGATTTAGTTTTTTGTTTGTTTTGTTTCACTAAACCTTTTTGAGTTCCTGAGAGCCCCAAGAA
Source organism: Pavona decussata (assembly GCF_977016875.1). NCBI lineage: Eukaryota > Metazoa > Cnidaria > Anthozoa > Scleractinia > Agariciidae > Pavona > Pavona decussata. Next base: position 1,313,896 of record NW_028145558.1, on the reverse strand, counting down.
GGGAAGGCGACAACTTCTGGGTTATTTCACAGGGTTTGAAATTCAATGATCCAACTGTGTGCAACTAAGCTATTATGGTGTGTGCTACATGAAGATGCTGTTAGGTGCTTACAGTGGCCAGTATGTTGGAGCTTCAATCAGAGCATCAGAGGGCTGCAGTGGTTCAGGGCTCATCACTGCATTGTAGCTATGCGGTCTATCTCTCTGGAACAGCTTACCCTGTAATCTTAGGCAGGCTGATTCACTTAAGCAACTACTTAATCTCCATTTTAGGTAAGTTGAGACATGGCATTCATGGAAAACAGGTCAAGTTTTCTTTAGGTTTTAGTATTATTGTTTAGGATTAGGATTTTTATATATTTTTACATTTTGATTAGGTAGATTGTCTTGTAGTTTTATGTTGTATCACATTGATGAATTTTTTTAACCCTATGTAAATGAAGATTGAACTGAATTGAATTGAAACTGAATTATGTCAAGTTATGTCATTTTCTCTCTCTCACCAAGTTGTGTAAATGGGTGCTTGCTTGGGTAACTGTGCAGGAGAGAAAAAGAGTCAATAAAACATTTTTCATTACCAAAAATGCAATGTTGTGGACACGAGCCAATCAGAATTAACCATGAGCAACCTGATGTCAATCCAGTTAATGGCCTCATTTTTTCCTTTTTAAACCTCAAATGCCTTTTGACGAACCCTCCCCCACTCCTCTGAGTTTTCAATGACTTTCTGTGGGGGTGGTACGCAACAACTGATCCAGAAGACACAAAACTTTATCAGGTCCGCGTATCAAGAAAAGGAAACATGGGGGGAGGGGAGGGGACTGATAAAGGGCTACTTTTCCTTTTACCTACATGTACATGCTGCTCCCTTGTATACACACCTTGAAAAGCATTCGATGAATTAATTCTCTTGTCTTCCATCTCTTTAAGTTCCTTCATTTCCTTGTCAACAAAGCCCTGGGTGATTTAAAAATTAGCCATTCACCACACTTGAGGAGCGTCTTGAATGTTGGTGTGTCTATGTATTTCCCAGCAACTGTGCTAATGGTAGATTGAATATGAGCTTGTGAAGAAGCTTTAAAAAATTTCCACCTGCTAAATGAATCTCTGGGTTTCCTGTTTTGGAGCATCTTCATACAACCGCAATCAGAGCATCAATTACCTGAAAAATTAAAATATATATATAATAACAGTGCATAAACTTTTATAAGGCACAGTTGTTGTATTGTAATAATTGAACTATTAATCACATAAGAAACTACACCTGTACCTCTCATGTGTTGTACTAATTACCAACTGCATGGTCTTATGAAGGGAAACTCTGCCATCTAGAAATTTTCATACCACATAAGCATGCAGATTTTGGACCCTGGGTTGGGGTGCTCCCATAAATAAATGATGGGCAAGCTTATAAGTAAAACACAAAAAATTGAAGAGGAAATTTTGTGTTTAGAACCAGTTGTAGTGCTCAAATGTAAAATGACTGGCGAGCCCAAAGAGGAGGGGGGGGGGGGGGTATTTTGACTGTAATGCCTTATAAAAAAATTATAAGAAAATATGTAAAAAAATCATGCCTCATAATCCCTATTTTTCTGAGCAGCAAAGCACAAGAAGTAAGCTTGTGAAGTGCTTCACAGTCATGTTTTATGCTTTATGTTGGTGTCTTTAGCCTCGTGTGGCTCAGGGAAAGGGTGAGCAAGGCTCAATAAGGCCTTTTATTTCCTGGCTATACCTCTCTCAGGGATGAAAATGGGTTAAAGCTTTGTTTTAAGCCAAGTGAATAAATGATAAATGTTTTTTTCTCATTTAGTGATAAAGGCATGTTATTGATTGAATTACTAGTTTAGATGATCTATCCCTGTAAACTACAGCAGAATCGTGGAAGCTAGGCCAATAAACTATAATCAATAATCATCCTGCATATAACTGCTTGGATCTGAATGTTGATGAATAGTACAGTATATGAAAAAGAAATGTGATGTTATGTTTTAAGCTTAGTGAATGAATGATGGATGACACATACATGCATGTAGCATGTATTTTTTTAAGGGGGAGGGGGGTAAATGACATGGGCATACTTCAAAAAAAGAAAACGTAATATTGTTAGAAGCAGCACATTTAAAGTGCTACTGCGATCAAAATTTTACCCTTCCCTTTGTCTTCAGCATTGGAAAGTGTAGAAGGAAAGTACTACCTATGCCAAATTTTAAGTTGTATTTCCAACGGAAAGTTCGATTATTTTAAGGGTAATTTCCACATTTGGTTTGCCGCCATTACTCAATTCGAAAATGTCCACGAACCACATGGAGAGTTGGGCCATGCAGAATGTGACGTCATCTTTAATCCCTTCACTTCACTGAGAATCGTCCCCATTGTCTTCAAAACTACCACTCACGTTAGAACTGAAATCAGACCCACATTCAGTAGAAGTAGGTAAAGAACTTGAGCCTTTTGACTGCTCTATCTCGCTTTTCGATGCCGCCAAGATCATAAGATGACGTCACGAGAGGGAAGCTGCTGCGCAAAATTTGTCGGCACAAGTAGTTGTTGTTTGAGTAATGGCGGAAGCATTTTACGTACTTTCGGGCAGCCTTTTTAAGGGTATACTTTTATCAGGTTGGTCTGAATTATATTTTTTCCTGCAATTTTAAGTTTTAAAAGGTCTAAAGAATTCCTTAAAGCCCAAAAATCTCGTTCAAAAAATTTTCAATTTTCGTCGCAGTAGCACTTTAATAAAATATTAAATATGTTTAAAATTAGTCTTAAATGAAATGATATAAACACCATAATGATTTATTTACTTTCTGTGGATCATTTGCTGTCAGTTCCCCAGTTCCAAGGCAGGCATGTAATCATCTGGTCCACCAGCCTTAACTGCAGTTTAACAAACCTTAAAATAGGAGAATCTTTGCTGACCTCATTGTTTACATTTTCTCTCATTAGCATATATAAAAAAGTCTGCTATGAACAAATGGGACATAATAAACTAAAAAAAACTTGTCACATCCAGTAATCAGGGTGAATATCTGTGAAAAATATTCTACAAGAAATTTACTTTGAAAAACTGTGACATTTACATTTAGAATGTATGAATGGGTGGGCCAAGAGCTACCACCAGCCAATTACATCCTTTGTAAAATCTGGACACTTAAGGTTCATTTCTCAATTTTTTGCCGGTTCTACGTTTGTCAAGCACTTTCAATTTACAGGATCACATTTATTTGTAACGTTAGTTAGTAGTTTTGTATGTATGCTAATGAGGGTGAACAAAAGTACATGTCATAGCCCACTTTGAAAAAGAGTGATGGCCTGGGTCGAGAGTAACTGCCCAAGTGATTGTGGGATTGTTTGGGGGGACGATGGCTATTGTTATCGTCCCCCCAAACAATCCCACAATCGCTTGGGCAGCTACTCTCGACCCAGGCCGTCACTCTTTTTCAAAGTGGGCTATTGAAGATCTTCCTGGAGCATCAGCGGTTAAATGCCATTAAAGTTGTCAATGTTTTCCTCCACTATTTTTAATTATTAGCTTTCAGTAGCCTGTCTGCTAGAATCAATACAAGAATGTTGGACGCTTCAATCTTGGTTATAGCTATAGTAAAACAATCCCAGCTGATAACAACTCATGCCCGCTTTCAAGATACTATAGCACTCTTTTAAACAACTAGTAATTCTGACAATAAACTTCGATAGCATTAAATGTCAACAACCTTTTAACAATTGTATTTTAGTTCTTAATTTTTGTGTACTTAACTTTGCTGTATTTATTTTATTTTTATTTTTTTATTTTTCACACAACATTTATTCCCGTATCAGGTAACAGACAGGCTGCCGACAGCTTATAATCTTTTACAAATCATTTTAACCAGTGACTGCCACTCTATATTTGTTAATAGGTCATTTATGCATTAAGTTCGGCACATGAGATGAGCAGTGTCTGAATCAGCTGCTGCTCCAGTGTCGCATTAAATGTAGCAGACCCTGTCAAAATTAACAATGTTTGCATTGCCCAACTGATTATTAAGAGAGAGAATATTAATACTCACGGACACGAATATGTCTGCGAAAAGGTTTCTTCGTTTTTACGGTGATCAACCCAAAAATATGTCAATAGGCTGTCTCCAAGGCAACAAGGGTACTCTCCTCTTCACGGAACACTTTCTCAAACAAACTTAACCTGCGATCATGAGTTCATTTTTCGCGGGAGCGCGAAAGTTTGGCAGCGCGAGGGTCCTGACCGCCGACTCTCGCGCTTCCACACTTGCGCGCTCACCCGAAAAAAAGAACAAACGCCTGATCGCAGGTTTTAAACAAACTTTCCTCAGTTGCAGTGCAATTTCCGTAGAGCTTATGATGACAAGAATATTAAATCAGTTGTTTCTTCAATCACAAGCTGCTGACCAAAAAGAACGCTATCGCGCACAAGCAACTAGACTTGGCGCGCGCATTTAAAGTTACGCTACGTCATAAAGGTCAATTTACTCGGAGTTTTCGGGAAACGTTGGAAAAGCGACTCAGGAATCTTTACAGCGTAATATATAAAGAAAGTGACAAGCGAAAAGCTGAGAAAATGGCTTCTGGTTGTCCATCAGGTTAGTAAGCAAACCTTAAGTAGTCGTATGTTAAAGGCTTTTCATTTTGCGATTTCATTTGTGGATTCTCCTTGATCGCTCGCTTCCAACATTTCATTCGGATCTTGTCGGAATAAAAACTCCGCCCTGCACTTTTCGCTGCACTGTTACCCAACTTACAGTTGCCGAACATAACATTTCCGAAGTCAATGATCCTAGGGCGTTATGTAAGAATTTTAAAACACAGTAGGGACGCAATGTGTTCAGGAGTTATTTTGTGATAAGCGCAGGAAAATTGCACCACTGCAAAATTTGTTTTTGACTCCAATTCAATACATCACATAACTTTCACATGTTTTTAAAGAAAGACGGGTGTAAGAACAAGCGACATATTTTATAGAGTAATACACATTTATGGAAGGGTGCAAACAGTTTTTACTTGTTTTCTAATGTTTATTTTTTATGCCTGCTATGGTTACGCTAGAGGTTAAGAAATCTTTTTATTACGTCATTCCAAGAATACATAGAACTTTAGAAGAGTCGCACGCATCGAATTCCAAATGTCATTTAGATTGACGTCATAACGGAGATTTACTCGGAGTTTTCAGAAAATGTTAATGAAACAAACGCAGTGAATAAAAACAATAACCTCGTACGCAGATGTTTGTATTTGGAGAAAATATTTGGTAAAATCGATCATGTTCTCCAATCTGACTGCATGGTCAATGAAAATGGCCCAATGCGAGTCGCGTCTTGTCGCGTCAGCCATTTTCTCGCCACTTTTCAAATCTTTCACCTTTGCACGCGCGGAGATGCAAGCCTTACAAGAAAATCTATCTTGACACATCATTTCTTCCGTGAAAGTGGTTTCTTGTATCGATTTAACTTTAATGTTTCATTTAACTGCAACAGGTTCTTATAAACTAACATATTTTTTACATTATTCTCTTAAATTGTTGTGAAATTTTTGTTTGGTAATCTCACGCGTGCAACTAAGTTCTACGCGTGGTTTAGCGCGCGAACATTGTGTACCATTGTCAACAAAATTTTAGCGGTGCTTCTGGTAAACCCCAAACTTTTAAGTTAAATAATAAATATAAAGTCATTTCATTGCTTATTTCGAAAACTTTGAGTAAATTTTCTTAAGTCGGTGATATAAGAAGATCTACTCGGAGTTTTCGAACTCAATAAAGTTAAAAGCGCCAAATCTTACTTAAGTGAAAAAAAAAAATTATCAATCAACAAAAAGCCACAAAATAGTTTTCTAATGCTTGTCATTTTTACAGACTCGCTTACTTTTCCAATTCCTGTTGACAATTCAGTTTGTCATCGACACTGAGTTGGTCTGTGAGTTCTTATTTCCTTGTTTCTGAAAAGAATGTTTTTCAAATGTCTCTCATAACAACTGATGGCAGCTTGTCGCGCAAATAAGTACGACGTTTTACTTAATCTTGATAAGTTGTCAACATTTTAGTTTTCAAAATCAATAAAAATCGATTTATAGTAACACAAATTGTGCACAAAACTTGGAGAGGTTGGAGGGGGGGGGGGGGGGAGTGAGATAAGCATGCCAGTATTGGCATTTTGGGGGAATTCCAGAAAAGACGTAATATCTGGCCGACCGATATTAATTGGCTTAAATAGCTTTTGTTTGATAAGCATCGGGAAAAAAAATTGGAAGAGTCTATAAGGTGACTCTAGAAGCAATAAAATTTGCTTTTATTTTAGATCGAAGAAATAATTTCTTCGAGATGGAGAAAAAGTTGAATTACCAGGAGCGTGAAAATGAGGTAAGTACATTACGATAAATTAAATAGGAAAATAAGAAGTGCAGACAAAAATTCTTTTCCACTTCCATGAAAATTTCTTCGAGACGAACAAGAATTTAAATTGAAATAAAGTAATGCACTGTGATATATTAAAAGGAAAAATGAGAGATGCGGACAAAAGTTCTTCATCATTTCGAAGAAAAATTCTTCAAAATGAAAAAAAAAATGCACTTACTTTATTTTCTTGGTTTTGACGATTTTTAAATTGTCATCAGCCACAAAATGAAAAAAGTACATTTTGATATTCTATTTGAAATGTTTGAAGGAGAAATAAATTTCATAAGAAAATATAAGACTGAACCGCTCTAAGAGAGGCGGATATTTCATGACAAGACTTGAGAGCGATCTGCTAAAAGAGATTTTAACGATACTGGAATGATAAAAACTTATTATTTACTTAATCTGACAAGAGATGTTCCTGATTCTTTGTAAAATTTAGGAGAGAACTACTGAGTTGCAAGTGCAGATTTAATAAGAACTTATTTGAAATATTGATAATATTGCAAAGCGAATGCTTACTTTGTTATTCATGAAATCGCCGATAGCCTTGTTATTCATTCGTTCATTGAGTCGTTTGCTCATTTTTCTTCTTTTTTCCCTTTTTCTTTTAGAAGTTAAAAGAGAAACTTACGTCGAAAGAAGAGTACTTGAAAATGGTGACCAGAGAAACGGAGTAAGCGATTATTGTTTTAATCATTTATTTTAATTAAAATACAACACGATGTTTATATATCCGTCTGACAGACCACATAGAGCCAACTGCAAACCGCCTCTTTTCCTTCGCTAAGCGGGTGTAGTGTTAAGATCTCCTAGAAGAGGCAATAGGGTCGTTCAGAGCCACATAAGGTTAAGCTAAAGGTTTCTAAATTAGAACAGTGTAGCAGGTGCCAATTGAAACTCGCCTTATTGCCTCTTCCAACCGTTTACATTACAAAATGCTAAGAGCAGGTGATGAGGTGTTTTGGAGGCACAAAAGACAAATCCCAGCTTTCCTATTAGTATAGAGTATTTTACATCTACGGATTGATCGAGCCAATTTGGACAAATATAAGAAAGGAATTCGAAAACATGGAGTGGACGAAAATCGGCCGATTTATGAAAATCTCTGGCAATGCTCGAATGTAAGTATCTTCAAAGGCTCTTCTTCGAAGGCTCGGATCTTTCTCTAGTCAAGCGCTCTAAGTAAATATAATTAGGTAATTATTTTCTTATGGAGTTTTTGCTTAGTCTAAGGGCAGATTATGATTATGACTATGATGATTACATTCATTATCCTTATTTCTTTTAAATTTGTTGCAGCATGAAATATAAGCAGTTGACTGCAGCCAAGAAAAAAATTAAGGCCGCAAAAGAAAACGCTCAGGTTTGTAATTTAGACAGATAAGAATCTTTTTTTTTTTTCTCTCAAAAAATAAAAAAACGATGGGGGCTGGTAGAATGGTGTGAACTGGGTAAAATGGAGGAATAATGAAATTAGGAGATGGAAAATGAGCGAAAAAACAAACTGAAGAGAGAATGGTGAAAACAAGGAAAGCAGGGGCAACTAAGAGAAAAGGGTGGGAACAAGGGAAGAGGAAAAACAGAGGGATCGAGAAAGGAACAGGGGATGGGGGGACGTTAATCTATGGGGAAAGAAGTGATAATAAGAAAGACAAAACCATGTAACTGGGGAATAGATGCCGGAACAGCGATAAAAGAGGGAACAGTGGGCTAAAACAAGAAATGGAGATTACGATTGAGAGCAAAATGGAACAGAGACAGTGAGACAAGGGTTGAGGGAAAGTGAAGTATAAAAGAACTCAGGAGATTAGGAATGAGAACAGGGCCAAAGTTGGCATAGAGCATGGAGGGTGGGGGGGGGGGGGGGGGGGGTTGAGGGTAAACACTGTACATGTTGGTTGATGCAAGATGGAATTAGGAACTGTTCAATTTTAGTGTTGGGAATTTTAGGTGTTTCAGTGCAAGTGTTGGAAATGAACTCAAGACATTATTCCTTCAGGTCACTTGTATATAACTGTATCTTTCATCTGTCAACAGACTGATTTAAAATTGTTAGAAGAAAGAAACACCGACTTCCACGGGTGAGTGTTCACTGCAATGATACAGCAAAACTTAAAAATAATGGCTGCTGATAACTTAGAGAGAGATAACAGCACGGGAACAGTTATGGTGTGTTATTTTTCTTTACAAAATATAAAAGTCTCATTGTATTACTTTAATTTTTGTTTCTTTCTAGGACACTTCAGGAGCTGAAAGGAGAAAGAAACAATGTTGATCAAGAAGAGGTAATTTCCCTAAATTTTAACAACAGAACTAAAGGTCCTCTTTGCCTTTCCAACAAGTAAACTCTCGATTAATTTAAAAGGTACAAAAGTATTGATCTTTTTATTTCGTCCATCACCATTACAGGCAAGTCATAGATTTAATCGTCGTCATTGTCATTATCATCCTGATTATCCTGAAATTTTTCCATTGCCATCCTAATCATCGTCATTG